>NC_064813.1:57185878-57348321 GCF_023721935.1 Panthera uncia
TTCCTTTCTTCCTTCCTTCCTTTCTTTCTTCCTTCCTTCCTTCCTTCTTTCCTTCCTTCCTTCCTTCCTTCCTTCTTTCCTCCTTTCCCTTCTTCCTTCCTTTCTTCCTTCCTTCCTTCCTTCCTTCCTTCCTACCTTCCATGTCTCCACATGGGGACCCCATGACTCCTTCTGGTATCTTCTGGGCTGTGTGCTCCTCTGCTGGCTTTTCACAGCACTCTGCCAATCTGCTGCTATACTTCTGAGGCTCCTGACAGATGACACACAGGCTTGGTCCTGGCCCAAATCCAAGGTAACATTTCTGCTTCTACGAGCCACGAGAGATACTGCAGACCACTGGCTTCCCAACTTTGCCCTGGGTGCACATTCTCACCCTTTTTGGCCCTCCAGGTGGGAACCCTCAGGTTCTACGTCAGGAGCACACGGCACGCCTGACATGCTGACACCCACCTCTGAATCTTACCACCCAAATGCTCCTCCAGGAGGAAAACAAAAAACAGAGATGGCAAAAGGAGACTAAAAAACATCCTGCCATGCCTTAAGAATGTTCACCCTGTGTCTCAGGTACCATTCCTTGCTGGTTCTTTCCATATCTCTGAGGCTTCAGGATCCTTCTCTGAAGGGTCGAGTAGAGGGGAAGAGTGAATGTGGATCCATGTGATCCTGAAGATGCTTTTGACTCCTCCCTGTCTACCCTCAAAACACTCAAGGTGAGAATTGGTCACCTAAATGGAGAATAGAGTTAAATACAGACGCCCTGACCGAAACTCTTCTCCAAAAGAAAAAGTGACTGTTTTGTTTTCAGTTATTAAAAGAGGTCAGTGTCACAGGATAAACTACTGTCCCTTGACTTTCTGTTTTCCCAAAGCGAACACAGCTTGGAAAGCATAGAGTTTTCTGGCCAAAATGGCTCTGCCCTTCCCTCACTACCCCTTGTCCGGTGTTTTGGGGATCGCCTCAGGCCCGCTGCCTACCGCCCTGTTTCACAGCCACCCCGCTCCTCTCACAGCGCTTCTTAGGGAAGGCTCCCCACGGGGGAAAGTTGCCTTGTGTGGCCTTCTCGGTGTGCTATCTGGCCCAGCTGTCCCTCGGCACCCACTGTCTCCAGCTTGACCGACATTTTGTCACTGGCTTTCTTTATCGGAAACACGCCTGTTACCACCCCGGTGGCCTGTGTGACCAGACAGGCAGCATCTTTGTGTCTTCGGGCTTTTGAAAGTTAAATTAATGATACAGCTGCCTACTTGGCAGTGGTTCCTGGGGCTCCAGTGTGCCTCCCTGAACTCTGTCCCTGCAGGTGAGGAATGGCTATAATAAAATCATGGACTCAGACCTTCCTGTCAACTGGGAGGCTCGCAGGGAGTTGGAGCTGTCCAGCCAAGATGCATCTTAAAACGTGATCCCTCTCACCAACATCCACGTCAGGCGAGAGGCTGAGGCAAAGGACAGAGAAAACCCTCTCAAAGAGCATTCTGAGGACGCTCAGAGGGAAAAACATCCAGAGGGAAGGTTTCTGAAGTGGTTAGATCCCACCGAAGTCTTCCGTGTGTGTGCCAGGAGAGGTGCTGATGAGACGGGGGTTGCGGGGGGGGGGGGGGGTGGGGGAGGTATTGCTGGGAGACACCCTAGAACTGAATGTGTGCCTTGTCTTTCCAGAATGGATTCCCGACAGCTCCATCCTCAAGTTATTAGAGGGAAGGGATGCTTCTAGGCTGACGACATCCTCCAGGCAGAACGTTGACAACTTTATTGTTGGTATGATTTCTCTTTTTAACGGAGGAGTTAAAAAATTGATCACGGTGGAATGAAGTTACCTCCCAAAATGCAAGGCAACCCTTTCCCATCTGCCTCCACAAAAGAAACAGCAACAACAAACAGCAAACACTTTGTTTTTCAAGTTTGCGCTTCACAAAGTACCCTTGAGAGAAATGCCGCTTGGTTCTCGTATCCCTTCTCCATGCCCGGTGATGCCCAACTCTGGAAGCACCAATACCGTGTGGCATCTCTTGGCCGAGCCTCTCTTATCCGTGTGAGGGAGCAACATGATTCTCTTTGTATCTCATTGTCTGAGTGAATCATTCTAGAGCCCAGCGTTCTTCAGAATTTCTCCCACTTCAATTATTTCCTTTTCTAAACATTGATCAAGCACTTTTTATAAGTCAAGCATTGTGTAGCAGTTACCAAAAACAAAAGTGAGAGCACGATCCTCAGACTCCAGTAGCTCTGAAGTTACTATTTTTATACAAATGTATTTAGGCACACACAAGAAATAATATTGGACACATCCTATGATGTGACAATAATAGAAGTGTTAAATTGAGACTATTCACTCACTTGGTGAAATTTTAAGTGGCCATGAATAAGGTTTGCCATGAATTGCTAATGACTTGGGTGAATTTCCATGATAAAGGTAAAGTGAACGAAACTCGTCATTTTGTACGTGATGTTGTTATAATTATATACACGCATATGTGCACATAGGCACACAGGAGAGGAAGAATGTTTCAAAAGTTAATATTCATTAGCTTCATGTGAGATTTTAGGTGATTACTTCTTTATATTTTTCCGTATTTCTAATTTTTTTTTTAAGTAAACTCTATATCCGGGGCGGGGCTTGAACTCACGACCCTGAGATCAAGAGTTGCTCTTGACCAAGATCAAGATGCTCTACTGACTGAGCCAGCCAGGCACCCCGTGTATTTCCAAGGTTAAAAACAATTACATTGATTTTATAGTCACATTTCAAAGTTAATAACTTTTATTAACTTATGAATTCAACAATTAATGAATCAACAATCTGTTAATGTTCTAATTGATGAACACTCATAAGGTTCTTCCATATGCCAGGCAAAGAAACATCCTTTGTGAAAATAAAAGTCTGTTGAGCTGATGTCTTGGCTCTCACCGAAAGGTACTTAAAATTCTCCTCCTCAGAAAGAAATGGAATGGAATCAAATGTGTTTAGCATGGAACAACTGAACCATCTTAAGAAGTGAAACCCAAATATGTGTGTTTTCAGAAGTGGTAAGATTTATCTTTCTAGGTGTAGGTGTAACATGAAAAGTCAGAAAGTCTATAGAACTTTGCGACACTTGGGAGAGGTCAGGTGTCAGTCCTCATCAATTCCCGTATTTGGGGAAGTGTCTCAAAAATGTAGCACATGTTTTCCGCCTCCGGAGACGAGTTTGTCTCTTACGTAGTGAAGGTAACTGGTAATGAGGTTGTAGTTAAGAGCTTATTTGAAATGGAATTTTTATAGAGCCAATTTTTTGGTTGCTTAAAGTTAATTGCTTTGTACCTAATTTAAGTCCCACAGGGAGCAATTCTGATCTCCCCCAGCAAACTTTATCTTAAATGAGGCTGATCTATAATCCTATTACATGTGTCTGGGTGTCTATCAGTAAATACCATGGGATGCACTAAGTTTCCAAAGGATACTGTGCAGTTTTAAGATCCTCCAAGGACTTTGCTTTTGACCAGGAAGTGAGTTGTTTTCCTGGAGCCAGGTCGGTTCACTGTACCAAATAAAAGTTATGAGATGATGGTGAGAATTATCTCAAATTTGCATGCTCAGACAATAAATCACACTTTCCTGGCACCTTGAACGAGGTATGATGCTGTAAAGGGAATGAATGAAACAGAGGAACGCATGAAACGCTGCATTCAGAATAGAAGGGCATCAATGATGCAATAATCAGAACGAGTCCAGATACTGCCAGTAGCCAGCCTACAACAGTGGATCTCAAAATGTCCTCCCTAGACCAGCAGTAACAGCCTTGCTTGTGAACTTGGCAATGCGGATTCTTTAGTCACATCCCAGATCTCTTGAGTCAGAGACTCGGGTGGAGCTCAACAATCCGTAATGTACAAAGCCCCCCGCATGCTCCAGATGTACACTGAAGTTCGAGAAATGCTGACCTAGAGTGTGGTCAGTAACAGGATCTCTTATAAACGTGTCAGGTTTTCTCTGAGATGTGGAGACAGAGATGCGCAGTCTTGAGAAGTAGTCTGGTAACAGAGCTTCACGCCAAAGGGCTCAAATAGCTATTTCCCCTTTGGAGAAGGAATGGAAGTTTAAGTCAAGCCATGTCAGGAACCAGATGATAACAAGGATGATAGGCAAAATTCGGGGACCAGGCACAGTTTTCTACTCCCTGCCTGGTTCTTACTGGCATCTCTTGTCTGGAGACACACTGAAGTTACTGGAAATCTCTGACAGGGGAGGTAATCCGCTGAAGATGAAGCCGAGAGGGAACAACCCTTTCATTGATCTCACTGTGAGACAATGCACCCAAAGCTAATAGAACTGAGCTCACAGGGTATAAATAGGTGAGCTATGGGTAACGGGAACAAAGAGAACTTTCAGAAAAACCCAATGACACTCTTTGACACCCTTCCAATCTTGGTAGACAATGGGGGTTTCATCAGCGTGAATAGGATAGATCGTTAACAAAGCATCTGAGGCCTCTCTCAATGGATCTTATTATAGAAACAGCAGTACAGAGCCATTTGACATAGACGGCCATGCCAAGGATACCAAATTATTTTATAGAATCCAGAGTACATGGAGATGATAAACTATAACTACGAGGGTTTGTGACAAGTAAGTTCCCGGAGAACTTAGTTTCGGTCAAGGATTCCAACCATCAGGGTGGCCTCTGCAAGGGACTTGAATATTAATCATGTACTAATTAAATATTAAACAAGTTCGGATCACGGTTTGGTCTCTGGCCCAAAGTATGCTTGAAAACTCTTCTTCCCGGATGTCAGAACCCAACAGTTAATCGGTGGTAGGAGTTAATCAAAAAGGGCCAGTTGCCTTAAAACAGCGGTTCTCAAATTCAGCACGGAACAGAATCACCTAGAGAGCTTATTAACACAGAATGCTGGGCCCACCCCCAGAATTTCTGATCCTGTAGGTCTTGGGTAGGGCCTGAGTATTTGCATTTTTAGCAAGCTAGAGTAAGAAGCTGCTATTTTAGGGACCACATTTTGAGGATCAATACAGGAGAGAAAGCACCGACCAGCAGGGATGCATTTCTAGGACTAAACCACAGGAAAGAGGCAGGGAGTAGCAATACTCCACTGCATGAAGCTGAAACTACTCTCCCCTTGCTCTGCGGTTCTGACATCCAGGAAAGAGAGATTTCAGGCAAGATTTGCATGACTATTGGGCATAATTTCTGGAAGGGTTAAAATGAAGTCAGGCTTCCTAATGCCTGGATAACTTTCAAGAAGTTTCCATTTCACCAGAAATCAAAACAATGACCCTGAAGGGAATTATCTTTCAGGCTATAGGCCCTACCTGCTGCGTTCCTGCCCAGTGACCTCAGCTAGGCTGGCTGCTGGTTTCCAGAAGGTTAGCCAGTAACTGTGTGAATGGGTGGGAAACTGCCCTGTGTGGAAACTCTTGAATAGTCTCCAGTGTAGGGCTTCCAGGGGAAGTGTGGCCTGGACACTTTTCCCAAGGACTCTATTCCTCACCCATTAAGGCTGCTCGTAACCCACATTGTGACCCTCTGAACCCCAGAGCATCAGCGTCACCTTTTCCTCAAATAACTTGGCCCAGCTCAGGTGTTGCTTTGGTCTCATAATGGAGCCTTCATACCGAGCAGTGCAAGAGGAAAGGTTATTTGCAGAAAGGACTTGAGAACAAAGAAAAGCACTCGCCTGTCAGACTTGTGCACTTGACTTTCTGTGCCTGATTGTCACTGTGTCATTCTGTTCTCAGTCCATGGACATCAGGAGTACTCTGGCTGCCCAGTGCCCAGTGCCCCACGTGGCAGCGTTGACCTGTGCAGGGTGGGGGTTGGAAGAGATAGAACCAGCAGAGGGGATTTGTTTTTGTGGCCACATGTGAGGAAGACAGAAGACCAACAGTACACAGGAGGGAGGACTATTTCTATTACTTACATGTCATTTGACCCAGCTAAGTCATTCCCGCAGCCCAGAGCAGAAGGGGTGTCCCCCAACACTTCCATTTATTTGGGGAAGGCTGGGTAGGGATTTCCAGGTTTCACTTCATTCCTAACTTTTCTACCTGATAAGAGGAGGCATGGCTTATGAGTGGTGACATTGATAAGAACTTGTCAATGATTGGCCACGTTGCTATGAGGCATGGTTAAGAAGTTCGAAGTCATGGCTCATGCATACTACCCCATCTCCGGGTTTCCCTTGGACCAGCCTATGTTCCAGAGCAGTGGGTCCTGTGCTCTCAGTCCCTATGGGTCAGCGCCTTGGTGGGACCACTCCAAACCAGAGAAGCCTTTTTTTTTTGGCATTTCGGCTTGGAATGAGGTGGCTCAATCAGCACTTTGGGGCACACCTGGCTGTCTGTAGTTCTGAACCAGAGGCGGGAAGCCTGTATTCTACCCATAAGAGAAAGTCCTGAATGAAACTAATGTTATCATCCCCACTTAGCAATGTGTGTATCTTTTAGCAACCGAAATCTTCAAGGAAAAGAGAGCAGGCGTCCTTCCCAAACCCCCACATTCCCAAGAAGCTCTGAGATTGACGCTCTCCCATACGGGCTCCTATTGAGTCAGGGTTTATCAGGAGCTGTGGAGGCTTTTTGGCAGCAGGCCAGCACCGGCAGGAAAGGACTGAGACTTGGCAGTGCACGCACCCACCGGGGTGGAGCAGGCCCAGCTGACAACAGAGGCTCAGGGAACGCACATGGGCCGGGACTTCAGACTTCCACACTGTCATTCCGCTGAATAGGTGGCACCAGGTGCCCCAAGCAGAGCGGTAAGTGATGCCAAAAGGTGAGCGGGGCCCATCGGACACCAGGGGCAGGCAATTCTTGGAAGTCAGGGCAGGCTGCCACCCTCTGGTAGGTTTGTCCAGGGGAAGTCAGGTCCCAGGGCCCGGTTAGAGTCAGCGCTGGATCCTTCCCCCGACACTACCTCCAATAAGAAGAAAGACAATATTACCAGCAAGAGGAGAGACCTTGAGATGGGAACCAAAGCCAGAAAAGTCAACAATGGCGCCCCCGGAGAAGTTTGTGTAATCACACTGGGGTTTTTACACGGGGAGAGCTGCAGCCTAGGGAGACGGACGAGGCCCCGTGGGGAGCACTAGTAATAAACAGTGAGGGTGGCTCAAGTAAAGCAGGGGGCCCAGTGCTTGGTGGTTCTGCCTTCATCGGGAGAAGGACTCAACACTGAGGTTATCATTGCCGGGGAGGAACCTGTTTCAGTATTTCCTGTCTTGAGCCCGCGTTGGGTCCGGGAACTTAGGGGCATCGTGAATCTGACTGTAGAGATCAGGAGCCCGCAGAGGAAGGACAGGTGGCCGGATGAAACTTGTGTAGTTCATGTTCACCAGGAGGGCCCGGAGAATGTCGAATCTGAGCTGGGGAGCCACCAGATCTTCATGCAGACTGCTGCTTGCCCCAAACCGACACCGGAGCGCGCCTTGCCAAAGCCTGTAGACAATGACTCTGGCAATGGCACCCACGGCAACAGCTGATGATTTGGTGATGGCATAGTCTGTGGCTCCCTCCAAGTTGAAGTTAGGGTTTCTGGCCTAATTCTTGGAAGAGTTTTGTTGGATGAGTTAAACTAGAATCATCTCACTTTCCTGGGAAACCATTATTCTTCTTGTCTGCTAGCCTCTGGGCAAACTCTTTCAGTCTTACTCGCTGCTATTTTCCACCTCTAATAATAGCTCCACTGTTGGGCAGACATGACCAAATGTGTGTCTCATGATCCTGGAGACACAGAGGGTCTTACTTCCTAATTTTCTGTGAGTTATTTTTTAAAAATTATTATTATTATTATTTTTGGCTTGGTTCTCTTTATTTGCCCACAGTTGGCATAGAGAAATGGACGAGCAGTTGATGGAGGACATCGAAAATGTCAGTGTATCCTGGGCTTTTCTGGTGAGTTGCTTTTTCCATAATTTTCTGCTCTGTCCCCACATGTGCTGCTCAAAGCACTTCACGCAGTGAAACCATCTTTAACAGGCATCATAAGTGCGCCCGCTAAATCTGTCATGTACCCTCAACAACCTCACTTGACCATTTCAGTAGCATCAACACCCCTTTTTCATTATCTCGTTTTGCATGTTAACAGGTAAGAATCTGGTATATCCACCCCTTCACCCTCCACTTAGAGCATTTTTTATTTAAGATATGTTTGCTTCATCTTCCTTTTAATGTCTATTTATTTTGAGAGACAGATAAAGAGCAAATGGAGAAGGGGCAGAGAGAAAGGGAGAGAGAGAACCCCAAGCAGGCTCCATGCTGTCAGCGCAGAGCCTGATGTGGGGCTCGAACTCGTGAACCATGAGATCATGACCTGAGCCGCAATCAAGAGTTGGACGCTTAACTGACTGAGCCACCCAGGTGCTGCTGTTTGGTTGATCTTCTTGAAACTCCGTTCTACCTCCACTCATCCTCCACTGGTCCCCAACCCCACCCAGCTTCTTTATTTCCTCCTAAAGGAAACAGGCAAAAGATTTCGCCACCAAGGAAAAGAAACCTGACCATCTAGAAATTGAGGAGGGCCAGGGAAACTCTCACCCATGAAGTTGAACTTCCCGGGAGTAACAGTTCCAAGAACCTGAGGCCCCAAATCTGGGTTTGCACATTTCATGTTAGAGTCTTAATGGAGTCTTCGATTTAGAGCACATGCATTTTCCCTGTCTGCCTCAACATTTCTTTAAGGCCATTTTGTGGCCCCTCACAGCTGTTTTGTGGACACAACATACTTCCCAGGCTTGTGACTCAAGCATACTTTCCCCCTGTGTTTTCCCTTTGGTCACTCAGGCTGCTCCTTCTGCCATTATGCAGCCAGATGGTACCACTCCAGGCAGAGCTGGCCATGACCTCTGGACCCTGCTCCTCTAGGATTTCGTTGCCACTCAGCAACCTGGTTTCCTGATTTCCAACTCCCTTTGTCCCCATTGTCTCCACCTGCCCCCTTCCCAGTCAGCCTGCTCTCTCTTCAGTGCTGTGCATCCAAATCTTTGCTATGATTCAAGGTTCAAAGCAAGTTCCAACTGTGCCATAAGGTTTTTCTCTCCACTCTGGTTCTCGTCAGTATTTCTTTTAATTATATTCTTTAGTACTTGTTATAGTGATTCATATCCTGGATGCTCATGTGAATCACCTGAGGACTATTTAAAAATATAGACCCTGACCAGACAGACCTAATCAGAATCTCTGTGGGTGAGCTATAGGCATCTGTGGTTTTTAAAAGCTTCACAGGAGATTTCAATATACAGCTAGGGTTGAGAAACACAGATAATACATAGATGACTAATTTTTGTGTTTTCTCACACCCTGCTACCCCTACTTATCTGCCTTAAGAATACATGCATCGGTGGGGTGCCTGGTGGCTCAGCCAGTTAAGCATTCAACTCTTGAATTTGGCTTAGGTCATGATCTCACAGTTTGTGGGTTCAAGACCCACAGCGGGCTCTGTACTGACAGCACAGAGCCTACTTGGGATTCTATGTCTTCCTCTCTCTCTGCTCCTCCTCTGCCCTTTCTCTCTCTCAATAATAAACAATAAACTAAAAAAAAAAAAAAAAAGAATACATGCATTGTAAACTCATACAGGACATGACTTACATTCCTACCGTACCTAACCCAATGTTAGCTACCAAGCCGACACTTTTCAATGAATTATTTTGACATATATTTCTGTGAATAGCAAAATCATCTAAAGTTCAACCAACACCTTGAACACCTTTATTGCACCAGGCACCGGAGCTAAAGCTGAAGGCAAAAGCAGTAGTAACCCTTTTAGACCGCGGCCATTGGCCAATGGGTAAAGGCTGTTGAAAATGTTATTGGTTGTTGATGTGCACGTGGGGCTAGGGAACAGTTGCCAGGAGACGGATAACTGCTGAGAGAGGAGAGCGTAGTGTGGAAGAAACCACTGATTACATGAAAGGTAAGGGCTCCTCACTATCTTGAGGAGCTTCAAATATTTGTGCCGTCAACATTCCATCCCTTCCCATGCTGTGCAACAAGTTAGGGAGACGTTGAAAACTCCAAACGCACCTACATATCCCCCTAGATTGCCCCCAAGATAGCCTCCCAGTTGGAAGAAATGTCTATAGCTTTCCTCCTAAAGGAACATATAGAAGTGTATGAGGTATGTAAATAGGGACACATGTGATTGCTGTGGCATTAACATGATGGTGGCATCCAAGTACCCATGGACTGGGCGTGGCCACAAGGTCCGGTCTGTAGCTTCCTGCCAGCATCCCGCTGTCTCTTTCCTCTGTTCCCAGGGCTGCCGCAGGTGATACTGGGAAGAGCGCGAGAGGCTTCCCTTTGGTTTCCCATGCTGTTTTTTCCATACCCTTCAGTTTCCCTGAGGCATTTGCTCCACCACCTCCAGCTGCCAGGTACCCCCAAGATCTCTCTTCCTTCCAATTTAGCAAAACCTACTCTGAAAAGTGGATCTTGGGGCACCTCGGTCAGTTAAGCAACCGACTCTGGATATCGGCTCAGGTTGGGATCTTGTGTTCCTGGGATCGAGCCCCCAGTCGGGCTTCATCCACCTCGAGTGTGGATCCTGCTTGGGCTTCTCTCTCTGCCCCTCCCCTGCTATCACAAGCACACATGCGCATGCTCATTTTCTCTCTCTCTCTCTCTCTCTCTCAATAAAAATAAACATTCAAAAAATGTTTATTTCTTTTTAAGAGAGAGAGAGACAGAGTGCTAGCAGGGGAGGGGCGGAGAGAGAGGGAGACACAGAATCCGGAGCAGGCTCCAGGCTCTGAGTTGTCGGAGCCCAACACGGGGCTCGAACTCACCAGCCATGAGAGCACCACATGAGCTGAAGTCGGCACTTAACTGACGGAGCCACCCAGGTGCCACAAACAAATAATGTGCCATTTTTATTATTTTTTTATTATTTACTTAATAAATAAATATTTAAAAAATTAATTAAAAATTGGATCGTTCAATAAATTCGTAAGGAGGTATACTTTACTGATAAACCATTTGCCTCTTGCCAAATAAAGAAATGGACATTTAGGAAGCTTTTAATGTGTGCCAGCTCTGCTGTGTTGAGTGATTATTAACCTATCAAACGCGGAAGGTGGTTAGAGGGCTCGTCCGCACTCATGACACACAGGTGGTTGCTTCCTCTTCCTTCCCCCTTATGAGAGGAGCCCTATCTTCTGCTTCCTGGGGGGAAGGGGGGGGTCATACACTTAATCGTGATTTCGGATGCCACTCAGACCTGCTATCCTCTCTGGGTTTTTTTCTTTTCTTCTTCTTCCTCCAAGTATCCAGTTGTTTGTTTTTTTTTTTTTTGTCCTCCACTCTTCTTCCCAGAGGCACATGACTTTCTAAACTGGGCCACTGGTTTCAACTATGAGCTTAAGGAAAGGTCAGTTTCCAAGTGGGGATGGCCATCCTGACAAACGGTCCTGCTTGTCCTGCTTGTCCTGAACGCATCCTCTGGTATGCAATCTACACGCAGTATCAACCTGCATCAATCTGTACGCGGGATCACTTTAAATACGTAATATCAGAATTGCGTATGCAACGTGACAGTAATTGATTTGCCCCTAGAGACCGGAACAATTCCTACCTCATAGACTTGTATAAAACTTCAATGAAATAATGCAGGTAAGGGATGGAGAACAGGGTCCAACACATAGCAGGCACTTTCCCAGATGTCTGCTCTGTTGTCAACATATGTCCTTTTATTTTTATTTTTTATTATTTTTTAAGGATTATTTGTTTCTGAGAGAGAGAGAGAGAGAGAGAGAGAATGTGGGGGAGGGGCAGAGAGAGAGGGAGACACAGAATCCGAAGCAGGCTCCAGGCTCTGAGCTGTCAGTTCCGAGCCTGATGCGGGGCTCGATCCCACCAACGGTGAGATCATGACCTGAGCCGAAGTCGGACGCTCGACTAAACTGAGCCACCCGGGAGCCCCCTGTAACACATTTCCTTTTAAAAAGACAGGTGATGGTCTGGCGTCTCTCAGGCTGCCTTCAGGAGCGCCAACGCACCCAATTTCCTCCCCACCTCCCACCCAAGCTATCTCTTCTTCCTCCTTCAACGCACTTTCCGTTAATGGCGGTGTAATAGTAGGAACAGAATTAAGAATTAATAGTAAACTCTTTCATAGTACTCACTCAGTCGTCACTGATTATAATCACTTCCTGAGCGTCAATAAACGTGAAAGAATTCTGGTGGGAAAGGCATTTCGGGGCCCGTTCCAGCACTCTCCACGCTGGTTGTCACGTGGGCCTGAGTCATGGCTGGAAACGTAGACCTGTGGGGTCGGCAGTCCTGTCGTCGGGAGCTCGCTCTCCTTTCCGAAGCCGAGATCCCTGCTTTGTTAACGCTGACCCAGTTGTGATGTCAAGAAGAAAAGCTGGCAAGATGGAGTTTCCCGTGTCAGAAACACCTCCTCGGGATGCTCAAAGAGAGAAAAACACAGTGATCGTCTTTAAGATCCCAAAAGTAAGTGATTTATCCTAACAGAAACATAGTTAAAGGGAAATTGACTTTGTAGCCTAAAGCAGTAAATTACAAACCTGCAGACTGAGAACAGAAGACTCTCAGGGTAAAATTATGGGTTTCAGAGAGGTCTGCGGAGGGAGTTGAAAACAAATGGATCATTACGGAAATGGCCGAGGATCTCACAGGAACTTCAGCCTCCCGATAAGTCATGTGACGCTAGGACAAAATCAAACAGGCCAACACAAAGACCCTGGTCTGCACAAGGGTCGCTGATGATTTTCCTGGCCTAACCCGGGGAGCCTCCAGGGGGATTCACTCCCCGCTTTTGTGTGGGGAAGAGCACTATCCCGCCTCCTACGTTCTGCTCTTAACTAAACAGAGTCTACACGGTCCTCCCAAGGACTTCATCCCCAAGATAAAATGGTCAAGGTCCACTAGGAGCCTTTGGGCAGAGCCAGCGAGAGTTTTGATTTTCTCCTATATGTTACTGCTTCCAGGGAGAAGCTTGATAGGAAAGGTGTATCTACATTTTGCTTTAAGAGAAAAAAAAAATCAATGAAAAATGTAAATTACACTGACAATGAGGGGAGATTATTTGATTTACAAAGTATTCTTTATCCTCAAGCCCTGGAGTTAGGGGAGGGGGCATTATACTGGGTCACTGGCAAATCTTCTGGTGCTTCAAGAGGCTCAAGCTGGGAGGGGCTCAAGGAGCAACCTGGTACCACCAGGGGGAATAAAAGACATACTTCCAGTGGCTCAGTTGGTGCTGGACTGATTCTACATTCCACAGAGACATTGGCTGCTTGGGGACAGATACAGGCCACCGAGATCAATTGCTGAAGCCCCAATCCAATACTTTTCATGTTTCTTCCAATAGATCAGCTCTCCTTATACTCATTCAAGAATTTCTCACTTGAAGAGAGAACCTACATGTAGTGAGAGCTTAATAATATATATGGATATGTGGATGGGTGGATGGATGGATGGATGGATGGATGTTAACATTACTAACAAGACATGGATGCTTTGCTAAAATAGTTAGGTGGCAAATAATCCAGAATCATGATGGTTAGATAGACCCAGGTAGTGGATTAGGGTAAGGCACTGAACTGACATTGATGAGGGATTGAGTTCAGTAGGTGGTTTCACATATATTCAGAACATATGTTAGAGAAGGACAACAGGGATGACTCCCAGAGTGATAAGTGCCACCAGCATTTAAGCAAATACCTTTATTGATTTTACAACCTCCCACAAAGAAAAGCTTGCGCAAAGGAGTTCTGTTTAGTTACAGGCTCTCTGGCTTCATGCATCTGTCGTGGCCCGTGAGACAGAGCCATCGAGTTTTCATGGACGGGGTCTATCGTTTGTGACCCAACTCTCCACTGGGGAAGGAGAGGTCTGTGGTACCCAGGAAACTGGAGTCAGTGGGAGGTGTGATAGTCATTGATGGTACTGTTGACTGTGTGGGGAGCCATCGCCCTAGAATCTGGGTCTCTCATTATGGATCGTCAAGTGTCCAAACTTCAGCCCCAGGCCAGCTTCCACATTTAGGCTCTACATTTCCCCAGAAACAAGATTGTCCTTCTGGCTGCAGCATCTCCGAGCTGGGGCTTTGACAAATGGGAAGGAAGGAGGCCACGGGGGCTTAACTAGAGCTTCTAGAAGAGTAACAAGAATGATCACTCTCATTTATTAAGAACCTATTACTATATAATAGCTTCTGTACTGTGATTGGATATATTGGTATGATTAATGATCACATCCTCTTAGGAGGTTCCCTGTCTTGTTTTGCTAATGAGGAAACAAAAAATCGGACTCATTAAATAAGTTCCTTCAAGTAAGCAGCAGCATCAAGACTTCGACGCTGGGTTTTGACACTATGGCCCATGCTCTTTCTCTTATGCTCTGTGTTTCAGGAGCCACCGTGTGATTCATGGCACATCCATGTCAGGGAACAGAGTGTGCTGAGAGGACACGTACTTCATTCATGTCACTGCACATTAGCTTATTTGGGGGAGCTTTTCTGGCATATGATTTGGCAAGAACAGAAGACTTAAATTAGATTATCTTGGGAACGCCTGGGTGGCTCAATCAGTTAAGCATCCGACTCTCAGCTCAGGTCATGATCTCATGGTTTGTGGGTTTGAGCCCCACGTTGGGCTCTGTGCTGACAGCTCAGAGCTTGGAACCTGCTTCGGAATCTGTGTCTCCCTCTCTCTCTGCCCCTCCTCCACTCGTGCGCACATGCTCTCTCTCTCTCTCTCTCTCAAAAATAAATCAACATTAAAAAAATTTTTTTAATTAGATTATCTCGAATGGGCATCTGTAACCAGATTCTTGCCGTAAGCCTTTTAAAGCAGGCACTAGTCATGGGCCTGCTGCTGTGGCCCGTCCTTGTGAAGGGGAACGTGAGCCGGCCCCTTCCACTTTTCTGAGCTTCTGTTCTAAGAAATGCACTGGAGAGGCAGCAAAAGTTTACAGTTCTCAGAAGAGGCAATGTTCTTTGCCAACCTCCTCTGTTGTCTGCCCTGCTGCCTAAACAAATATTATCCTAAATATTTGAAATAGTCACCTTCCAAGAATGTGCCTGGTATATTCAAAACAGGACAGGCTTCTGAAATGGTAAGTCCACACAACTTCAGGGTCCAGATCGGTTTTAGATTTTCTCCGCACACTTGGCCCATTGTCCTCGGTGTTTTCCTGATACCAGTTCATTAGTTTTCTGGTTTTTATCCTTGGCCGGGTGCCTCCTTGTAACACTGCGCAATTAACAACTGTTAGCTTGGACCCGTGGCATGCGAGGCTGGCTTGCGTGGACAGAATTCTTTAATTCCAGGTTTGGGCCTCTGCCAAGCATTACATCTCTCTATCTTATTAGTGATGGTGCAATCGATACAAACAAACTTCAGGGGCCCTCTGCTCCAGGTAAACCATGCCAGCATAAATCAATGAGGTGTTGAGAATCGTACAACGTCCCATATGCTGATTCTCTATCATTCTGTTTCTAGTTACAGGAGCCTTCCCACAGGCTCCAGGGCTTGGTTTAGAAATCTCCCTGCCTTTCCCAACTTAGCTCATAATGATCTCATCCAAAAATTTGGACTTCTCAGAAGAGACGCTGGAACAATGGGGGCTACGTTATTCTTACCATGTGACTAGATCTGGACGACATCCAGTTCGACAGTCCGAGTCGGATCAAGTATCTCCCAAAGTCATCCCTGGACCCCACTGGCATCAGAAACAGGCACTTGCTAAAAATGCAGAGGCCTTTCTGGACCTACTATTTTATTTGGAATTTCTGCAGTCAGTACCCAGGAATCTGAATTTTTAAACAATCTTCCTGTTGATTTGCGCCCCTGCAGGAAACAGATGACACGCTCAAATTAGGCTCATTTGAGGTGAGTATAATGCAGGGACCACTCTCAGGGCACTTGGGTGACGCAGTCGGTTGAGCATCTGACTTCAGCTCAGTTCACGATCTTGCAGTTCTTGAGTTCGAGCCCTACATAGGGCTCTGTGCTGATAGCTCAGAGCCTGGAGCCTGCTTTGGACTCTGTGTCTCCCTTTCTCTCTGCCCCTCTCCCACTCATGCTAAGTCTGTCTGTCTGGCTGTCTCTCTCTCTCTCAAAAATAAATAAACATTAAAAATAAATTAAAAATAAATAACTAAAGGGACCACGCTCAAAGACGTAGGCTGTGGTGTGTGAGAACACTGGCTCAGGTATGCGAGGCATGGAGAGGGAGGGGTTGCTGGACACTTGAGTAGATGGTTGGATGGGGATGACCACCAGACAGGATATCCTTGGGGTTCTCCTGAGGGAGGGATCCAGGAGAATAAACACCCCAACCTGTCTTGGCTCATGTCCTCCAACCTCTCCCTAGGACTCCCCAGGGGTGTGGGGCACACAGCTTAGCCCCCAGGGCACGGGGCAGGGTAAAGATGGCGGTGGATTTAAGGGGTTGGGCAAAAGAAAGCTGCCCAGCACTGGCTCAAGCTCACTGAACCTTGAGGGCGAACTGAACTTTCACCCCGTCACTGTCAAATCAAGGTCAGCCTCAGTTCCTAAGAAAGTGAGACACGAGGAGGGAAAGAAGACGAACAGGAGGAAAATGAAAACCCAACTCCGGGACATCTTGGAAATGCCGGACATTCAGAAAAGGAGAAGTAGGCGGTCAGAGGGGTCTGAGCGAGTCTAGACTTCACTTCCCCGAGCTCTGCAAGTTATATTTCCACCTGCCTCTCCCACCTGGCACGCCTCCCCAGAGTCCCCAGCCCCACACGAGCTTTCACCCCCACGTGCTGATCGTTTGGGGAGGATTTTGTGGGAAGGATTATGCTTCCTCTCATAACCATTATCACTATAAGTGATTTCCCAGGTTTATGGGCACTTTCTTATTGACTCATTTGACTGGTTCCCCAAGTTCTGTGACTAGTTACTATCAAAGGTGTGACACTGGACAAGAAAGGTGCAGCCAGAGTGACAGGTGGGAGACCACAGCAGGGTACCCGAAGGATTCGAGAGAAAGCTCCTTTCAACATTTATTTTTAAAACTTTATTGAGAAGCTAGGCCAAATTTAAGATTACCTAACTGGTCTCCAAATCTTATGTCTCCAGACTAGGAAATGCCGCCAGGTCCCTAAAAGTGTCATTAATCTCTTGGGTATCTTAGTGGTTCATGTAACAGAACTTGTCCTAATCCACCCTTTCTTTTTTTTTCAATAAGAAAAACGCAGAATTATTTTTTTCCTGTTTGATGACATATTTTGCCCTTCAACTATATTTTCTTTGGCTAGAAACTCCCCTCACAGCTACACTTGGCCATATTCCAGGATCCTTCTTGTTCCACCAGAGTCCTTATAAAGCCAAGGAGTGCAGCTCAAGTCTCACTGGGGAGAATGAAAGCAAAGCATAATATTCATTGACTTTTCCTCTCTGCTTTTCATGGAAAATGAAATCTGGATTTTACTCTTAAAACCCACTCCATTGTCCATCCAAATGCACAAGCATTTCACCAAAAAGAGGCAAATCCACAGACAAGGAATAACAAGCAATAACAGTTACCATTTAGTGAGGACATAGGCCTGACATATTCTAAATACTTTATTCCAGGTTATTTTTATGTACTCCTCTTAGTGACACTATGAAGCAGGTACTATTATGATCATCACTTTTCAAATGTGCAAACTGAGGCCCAGAGCGGTGATGTAACTTGCCTCACATCATACTGCTGGCGAATCGTGGAGCCAGGGTTAAAACTCAGGCAGTCTGACTTCAGGACCTGTACCCTTAAGCACAAAAGCATGCTACCTCCCTGAGTATTAAGACCCCAGTACTTAAGCTTATCACTTTGCTTCCATTCATTAATTTTCATCAACGAACATGCAAAGAGTGCCAGATACTGGTGGTACAAAGCTGGAGGGAGCGATTCCCCCTTTAAGCAGGAACATCACAGGTCTACGGGGTAGAAGCCAAGAGTGATGTGTCATTGCAACACATGAAAAATACACAATGGGGGACACGAATAAAGTACCGTGGAAAGACAGAAGGGAAAGCGACCGGCTGTCTTTAGGGAGGTTGTGGGAAACTCTATGGGGGACGTGATATGGAAGCCTGCTGGAGAGCAGGTACTGAGTAAGATGTTTGTTGAATGAATGCATAGCAATAGAAGTTCATCAGGCAGAGAGGATGCTAAATGAAGGAAACATCAAAGGCAGAGAGTGGCTCTTGACTATTTCCCATTTGGGGACTTAGTAAATGTGTGTGCCAAGCGCAGGGTGGGTAGACCGGGGGTTCCTTAGATCTAACTTTCCCGAGCTTCCCTGAGCAGCTGTGCGCTGGATGAGGGACCCACGCGTATTTGGAAGCCTGGCTCCCTGGGGAAGAACAGGGCAGAGTAATCAACCAGGGAAGGGGTTGAATGAATGGGAGTCATGGCCACACTAAGGTGTTTCTAGCAATGGCAGGAGTTGAGGGGAGGCCAAGCGAGCCCTAGAGCCTCTGTGAGCCTGGAGAGGAAAACGATGAGCAAGAGTTGGACCCCAGTAGCTGTGGACAACCTAGGGGAGGGGCATTTTCTCTGCACGTTCCAGTCACCATGACAGTGTGTGGGCACCCCCACTGCCCCGAGAGACCACGAAGCCACTCCTTCCTGAGGGGGGAAGGCTCCTTTCAATTGGAACTGCCAAATCCATTCTGTGCGCTTGGCCTCCATGTTAGAAAAGACCCCTTTTCGTTTTCTTTTCCATTGACTGAGGACCAAGAAGGATTTCCAGGCTGGATGTTCGGTGGGGATTCTGCTTGGTGGCAGGGACCCAGACCACATGTCATCCCAAGAGCCCTTCCAGACTTGCGACCGCATGAGGATCACCAAGGGTCCCTGCCAGGGACCCAGACCTAGCTGTGCGATCGTAGGCCTACGGCTGCACCAGCCAAATTCGTCGATCTTTCCTGTCTATGTTGTCGCTGACTCAGCTGGCACAGACAACTCAAAGCTGTGAGGCTGGCCACACCACGTGCCTGGTGCCAGCCAAGATGGGTAACGCCGTTAGCCTGGATCCCGGGCCATTGGTGTGCTGACTCATGGGCCTGATGACAAGATAGTGGCATATGCCACTCATTTCTCCTTCCTTCCCCGCCCCCATCCCCCCCCACTCCCCGCCAGGATCCTTAGTCAAGTTTCCAGCCTTGGAAATATGATCTTCCCTTGTAAAGGATCATCAGGTTGGAGGGTTACAGGTGCAGACTGAATTCACGGCCTCCACCCAGAGGGCTCTTGTACTTAAACTCCATCAGAGCACAAATGAAGAGTCCCCATTCATCAAACTGGGTACGATTCAAAGTTTTGCCAGGGCATAACTTTGTCTCCTCTTCATGTTCCATTCTGCCACGTAGGCTGTTCCCAAAGCCTCGGGAGAGAAAGAAAAAGGAGGAATTTAAGAATGGAACAAATGGAGGTATCTGGGTGGCTCAGTCATTTAAGCGTCCGACATCAGCTCAGGTCACGATCTCATGGTTCGTGAGTTTGAGCCCCACATCAGGCTCTGTGCTGACAGCTCAGAGCCTGGAGCCTGCTTTGGATTCTGTGTTTCCTCCTCTCTCTGCCCCTCCTCTGTTCATGCTCTGTCTCTCTGTCTGTCTGTCTGTCTCTCTCTCTCTCAAAAATAAATATTAAAAAAATTTGGTGGGGGGGGTGGGGCGCCTGAGTGGCTCAGTTGGTTAAGCGTCCAGCTTCGCTCAGGTCATGATCTCATGGTTCGTGGGCTTGAGCCCCGCATTGGGCTCTATGCTGACAGCTCAGAGCCTGGAGCCTGCTTCGAATTCTGTGTCTCCTTGTCTCTGGCCCTCTCCTGCTTGTGCTCTCTCTCTCTCTCAAAAATAAATAAACATTCAAAAAATTTGTTTTTAATTTTTTTTAAAAGAAGGAAACAAATGATTTCTCCTGTCAGGCAAGTAGACTGTGAGTTTGCTGTATATTGTAAGTACCTGTGGGCAGGGACCCAGGCAGGACTGTGACATCCATTAACATGTGACTTGCAGGTTCGATGACAAAACAAAAATCTGCTTAGCTCAGCTGCCCTGCCCAGATCTCCCAATTTCCTCTGTTGGCTGCAGATCCCTCTGCCAGGAAGGTGAATTAATTATTAAAACCCCTGGTTGAGGCCGACAGCCCGCAAGATACATGACACTACCTCACATTCACGTGGGATAGATCTAGAGGTCTCTGTGACTCTCCCAAATACTATCGTGACACGTCATTTACCCCATAGAACGTGGAAAAGCATAGCTCAAAATTAAAGTGACCTTTTTCTGACCTTTAAGAGGGATTAAAGTAGAAAAGAACCATGGCGAGCTAAGAGGCCGATGCCGGATCGTGGTCTCCGTGCCATGAGGTGGTGATTCAGCAGGGCACGTGGTACACCATGCTGTGGACATTCGGGTCAGGGTGACTGGAGCAAATGTGCATGTGCATGGGAGTGTTTGAAAGTGGGTGGAGAGGCAGGACAAGGAAGAAGAGGAGGCAGAGGATATATTGCTAGAGGTCAGAGTCAGGTGGTGAAATCAGCAAAGTGACCAATTGGACGGTCATCTCAGATAGTCACCGACTGAGTCTCAGCCCTGCCGTTCACCATCCATCTGGCTTTGGCAACTTGCGAACCTTCTTTCCTTTGCCTATAAAGTGGGATAATGAGGAGGGGACAGTAGATACACCTGCCTCGCAGAGTCCTTGTTGCAGGGTACATCATCAGTGAAAGTAAACTATTACTGGGAGTGACAACTAACCCAACAGTGGATGAGCAAGCCAGGCCAGAAAATTTTATGAACGGTGAAAACTGCAGATCCAAACCCCATGTGCTTCTAAATATGAAATCACATTCGATCTGCATTTTGTGGTGCACACTCATGTCGATTCATTTTTCTCCAAAGAAACCCTCTAAGAAAACTACTGTTCCCGTTGTAGACATAAGGAAACTGAGGTTCAAGGCCAGACAGTTGGCAAGTCTCGGACTGGACTCCAAGTCCTGTGTGTCTTTGCGTTACACCTTTAGTGGTGCGGTGACAGGTCACGAACGTGTCCGCCAAGCAGCATGGTCTGTGTGGCACTAAAAAGATGAGCTAATGTATAGAACATGAAGGTTTTGTGTTAACTGTAGAAAGTCCAGAAACCGTTCATTCCTTTAGTCACTCAAGAAATATTTCTTAAGCACCTCCTGTGTGCTACATCCAGATGCTGAGGATATAGGAGTTATATCTTTGGATATAAACCAAAGATCCTCACCCTGGAGAGGCAGATAGTAAACAATAGTATCACTGATACGGAAAGTACATAGTATATCAAAGAGTGGTAAGTGCCTTATAAAGAGAACCGAGCAGAGCAGGGAGGACCCAGACTACAAGAGATGGGGTGGTTGCAATTTAAAATCGGTTCATCTGGATAGATCTCATTGAGAACAATATATAAAGGAGGGGAGTGGGTGAGAGACTGAAAATGTGGAGGCAAAGCATTCCAGACAGAGGGAAGGCGAGACCCCAGGTCCTGATATGAGAAAGTGCCCAGCATGTTGGAGGAACCATCAGCACGCAGGGCGCAGTGCTAGTACTCACTCTATGGATCGATTGATGATTGATTGATGAGGATAGACGGTCGTCAACCCATGAGCTCAGTTTTCTGCAAGACTTCATTCAAGATTATAAGGGCCCTGCATTCATATACTCACAAAACTAAAACTATGAGCCAGTAAATTGGATGAGATAATATGATTCCAACTTGAGTAAAGATTCTTCTTTAGCAAAGAGAACTTTTAAAAAATTTTTAATGTTTATTTTTGAGAGAGAGAGACAAAGTACAAGTGTTGTGGGGGGAAGGGAGGGGGTGGCAGAGAGAAGGAGACACAGAATCTGAAGCAGGCTCCAGGCTCCAGATTCCAGGCTCTGAGCTGTCAGCACAGAGCCCAACATGGGGGTTGAACCTACAAACTGTGAGATCATGACCCGAACCACGTGGGACGCTTAATTGACTGAGCCACCCAGGCACCCCAAAGGGATCTTATAAATAGTGAGTTGTGCTCCCATACTTAAATTAATCTTGTCTCTGAAGATTCCATTGATGTTTGACTTTGCAAGAATGAGTCTCTTGTGTGGAAGGGGTCCTGGTCGAGGCATCTCTGTAATTACACTGGGGCATTCTGCTACCTGGTTATGCATTCCATCATGGCGGGCCAGGTGTCCATTCTCTTTACTCAGACACGGAAGTTTTTCTGTCACCTGATGCCTCTTACCTCTGCATCCTTATCTCCCCCACTGCCTTTTATACACCCCTCACTCCAAGTCAAGCTAGAAACCCTTCCACTATCTGCTTTAGAAGGAAAACGTCTTCTCTGCATAGATGTTTGTATATACTGATGAACTATGCAATGAAATCAGGACCTATAGCTGATTTCCCAATGGCTTTAAACTGATGTAAAAAGAAGAAATTCTCTGTGGCAAATAAATTATACCCTGGCCAGACCCAGACAGATGCCTTTCCTGGCATCTACTATCTCCCCTTTCCTCGGCTTTCCCATTGCTGTACAATCACTGTAGCCAAGCCAAGAGAACTCTAGACTTCTCCGGACCTTGAAAAGTTGAAAGTAGGAAAGAAAGGAGCTGGGATATCGCTTCACCGGGCCTTTGGGAAGCAACAGGTCTCAGCATTGTTGATCAAGCCCAGCAGATCGTGCAGGGGCTGTCGTCCTCCTGAAAGAGGTCCCGGATAATGACAGTGGTGTGAATTATAAAGGAGAGTAAAGCCCCTGTAGGTTGGCCCTGACTGGCCCTGGCCCTTTAGCCCTTCTCTCTCTGCCCCTCCCCACTTGTGCTCTGTATCTCTCTGTCTCTCAAAAATAAATAAATGTAAATAAAAAAATTTTTTTGAAGTGAAACACAAAGTAACTTAACATGTTGTAGGCATTTCATATGCATTATTTCACTTAATAAATATTCATTTCACATTTGTCATTTAGATAATCCCCTCAGTGACCCTATGAAATCAGTATTATTGTTAAATTCATTTTGCAAATGAGGACAGTGAGGTGTAGAGAGGGTTTGTTGACTTGCCTAAGGTTGCCTGTGGTAGAGTTGAAATTCAAACCCTGACTGACTCCAAATTCTGTACATTAAATATTATAGTCATCTGATTTTTTTATAATTTTTTAAAATGTTTATTATTTTTGAGAGAGAGAGAGAGAGAGAGACAGCACAAGCAGGGAGTGGCAGAAAGAAAGGGAGACACAGAATCTGAAGCAGGATCCAGGCTCTGAGCTGTCAGCACAGAGCCCAACACGGGGCTTGAACTCACGAACTGTGAGATCATGACCTGACCCGAAGTCAGACGCTCAACCGACTGAGCCAAACAGGCACCCCTATATTCATCTGATTTTAACAAATAGGTTGAATCATAGGATTTTAACAAATAGGTTAAAAAGTAGGTAACTTATCGTGTTTGACACAAGTCTTAAGCCTGATTTCTCTTATATATGCAGCCCCTAAGTTCACTTCCCAATTTTTGTGTGCTCGTAATCCAATGTGCCAACACACTAGGCCACCAACACATTGGCTAATAGCCATTGGTATTAACTGAGAGTATTGATTACTCATTTGTCTGCATAAGAAAAAACTGTATATTAAAATTGGCAAATGTTACAGAAACAATTTTCGTGGAAAAATTTTTTTCAATTTTTTAATGTTTGTTTATTTTTGAGAGAGACACACACAGAGTGTGAGCGGGAGAGGGGCAGAGAGAGGGAGACACAGGATCCAAAGCAGTTTCCAGGCTCTGAGCTGTCAGCACAGAGCCCAACACGGGGCTTGAACTCACAAACCATGAGTTCATGACCTGAGCCAAACTCAGATGATTGACTGAGCCACCCAGGCACCCATGGAAAATATTTTTGAGGTGAAAGTTACTGTCCACCAAGGCTACAGTGGGTAAAATTCTAGGACATCCCTCTTTTATTTTCATCCCCCATTTCAACCCCTCATCTCCCGGGGGGGGGGGGGGTGCTGCTAACTGATCACTGAAGAAGATCCTGGACAATAATCCACTTTGCAAACTGCAAGCTCTTAATAGCAGGATTCTTCATGTTTGATATTATGGTACTGGATACGTTTACTTGTCATATTTTTTAGACTTGACTCAGTCTTTTATTCTCCCCTTATATGGGTATTTCGTTCTTAAATAGAGGGTGAAAAGTTAGAATGAAATAACATCAAAGTTTGAGTCCTGAGTCCCCACGATCTTCAAATGGATAACAATCACAGCAGTAATGACAGAGATACCAGCAACAGCTAGAAGATTCTATGCAATGAAGCAAAGTAACAGCATAAGGCAGACAAACTCACATTCAAATCAACCATGGGAAGAAAAAGAACAGTAATCCAGACAATAAAGTAGACATTGACTTAGAATATCCTTTACTTTCAAGTTTTAGTGTCATGTAACACTAAATTAACGAGAAAGGGGCAGTCTTGGAAGTGTTCTGTTTGGAGTTCCTTACAGAGCCACTGATCCTGGAAAAGTGGGAAGGAAGCAGCTAGGAAACGGGAGCACAGGAAGCTGTACCTCAGAATCAAGTCCGTTACCCCAGAAAGTAGTTTGCTCTCAGACTGATGCTGTCAAGAAAGTCACTAACTCTCGATAGGCAGCCGCGTTGCTTACATGAAAAGAGAGCAAAGAACACGTGTGTGCATGTGCACAGTCCCCAGTTATGCATTAAAAAACAATTTTTCCTATTTTCTTCTCTTTGGGGGTTGGTACTGAGGCAAGAGGAAAAGAAAATTACTTAAGGTCAATAGTTTCATTATAAAACTAGGATTATGTGGTTCCGTAAGGGCAAGAAATAATCCTGGATTTATGAGATGTAGCGAAAAGGAAGTGTTTTGCTCAGAGCTTTACAAGACATGGTGAGAAACTCCAAACCTGTAAGCCCAGAAGAAATGACCCGGTGACACTGAGTTTCCTGCCTGAAAACGTCTAGTCTATGTCTAACAGCCCACAAAACTATTTCTGTTTCAGTTTTACTCTAGGATGGCCTTTGCTGGCTTTCTGCAGATTCCTAGAACACGAACCACTCTAGTAAAGAGTAGAGTTATTTTCTTAAATGCTTATCTATCTATTTATTTATTTATTTTGAAAGGGGGGGAGGGGTAGAGGCAGAGAGAGAATCCCAAGCAGGCTCCGTGCTGTCAGCACAGAGCCCAACGTGGGGCTCGATCCCATGGCTGTGAGATCCTGACCTGAGCCGAGATCAAGAGTCGGACGCTCAGCCGACCAAGCCACCCAGGCGCCGGGGGAGAAAAGTTGTTTTCAAAAAGTCAGCTTTGTCAAGGTATAATGGGTGCATAATAAAGCCCAGTGTACAATTCCCTGAGTTTGGCAGATTTAGACAGTTACGTCACCACCACTACAATCAAGTTACCAAACAGCTTCTTTGCCCCCAGGAAGTTTTCTCATGCCTGTTCGCAGTGACTCCCCTCACCAGCCCTGGTCTCCGGGAAGTGCCAGTCTTCCCGCCAGCACCGTCTGCCTCCGGAGAATTTCATATAAATGCCGTCAAACAATAAGTGGCCTTTCAGTCTGGCTTCTTTCCCCTGATAAACCGCTTGGGAGACTCCTCCCTGTTGCTGCACAAATCACTGCCGTTCCCTGGTGTTGCTGAGTAGTGTTCCGCGGTGTGGACGTGCCAGACTTGGTTCACCCATAATTCAAGCCATTTGAGTGGTTTCCAATTTTTAGCTATGACAAATAAAGTTGCTATGGGCGTGTATCGTTTTATGAATACATGTTGTTGTTGTTGTTTTAATGTTTGTTTTTGAGAGAGGAAGAGCATAAGCAGGGGAGGGGTGGAGAGAGACGGCCACAGAGAATCCCAACCAGGCACTGCGCTGCCAGCAACGAGCCCAATGTGGGGGCTCGAACTCACGAACCAAGAGATAATGACTTGAGGCAAAATTGGACGCTCAACCAACTGAGCCACCCAGATGCCCCTATTCACGTGTTTTCTTAAATGAGACAACTCTATGACTAAATATTTTGTTGTATCCTTTTTTCTATTGTAAATTTGGTTTCTCGTTCATTATGCATTCTAATGGTTATTTGTGTATGTGAATGGTGTTTTTTTTTTTTCATGTTAACCTTATATCTTGCTGCTCTGCTGAATCCTTTTATTGAGATTTTCTCTAAGATTTCTAGGTACACTGTTATGTCTCCTGCATGCAGAGGTTGCTTTATTTCTCCTTTCATATCCATCTGCCTATGACTGTTTTCTCTTTTCTTTTTACCCTAGCTAGCACCTCGAGAATGATGTTAGGTGGCCATGGAGGTGGCAGATATCTTTTCCATGTCCCCGATCTTTTTGGGAATGTCGCTAGAATTTCCCATTCATTAAGGTGCTAGCTTTAGGTTGGAGATAGATATCTTTTATCATTTTAAGGAGATATTTTCTCAAGAGTTTTAATTGGTGGGGGGAGGGTCTGGGTGGCTCAGTCAGTTGAGGGTCTGACTCCTGGTTTGGGCTCAGGTCATGATTCCAGGGTCATGAGGTAGAGCCCCACCTTGGGCTCCGTGCTACATGTGGAGCCTGCTTGAGATTCTCTCTGTGTCCCACTTCCCCTTCCTCACTTGCATGCACACCCTCTCTCTCTCTCTCAAATAAATTTAAAAAATGAGTTTTAATTAGGAAGGGATGTTGAATTTGTCAAAGAATTTTTAGCATCTCTAGAAACAATCACGTGGATTTTTTCCTTTATACCCTTATACATATCATTAAAAGGATAAATCATATTAATACAGTTTCTAATATTTAATCTTTGAATTCCTGGGATAAACCTCATTTGTTCATGGTATATAATTTTTATTATTTTATTAATATGGTTCCACTAAAAGTTTTTAAGATTTTTCCACCAATATTTGTAAGTCGTGTTAGTCTAGTCTGTAACTTTCATTTTCTTTTCTTTCTTTCTTTTTTTTTTTTTTTTGGTGCTAGTTTATTCAGGTTTAGATATGCTGTACTTGCTTCATAAAAAGAATTTGGAAGTTTTCCTTCATTTTGTATGCTCTAAAGCAACGTATACTATAAAATGCATAGTTCTAACTAATTTAGTTATTTTTAACTTTAATGAGGTTATTTCATGATAAATTTTCACTGAGTTTCCCCAGGCACACCCACCTCATCTATTGCTGTGTTCACCAGGATTTTTTTTAAAGGTAATGATCATGTTCACTCTTATGTGGATCCTGAGAAACTTACCAGAAGACCATGGGGGAGGGGAAGGAAAAAAAAAAAAAAGGTTAAAGAGGGAGGGAGCCAAAACATAAGAGACTCTTAAAAACTGAGAACAAACTGAGGGTTGATGGGGGGTGGAAAGGAGGGGGGGGGGTGATGGGCATTGAGGAGGGCACCTGTGGGGATGAGCACTGGGTATTGTATGGAAACCAATTTGACAATAAATTTCATATTTAAAAAAAATTAAAAAATTTAAAAATTTTTTTTAAAAAGGTAATGATCAAAGCAAAGGTTTGGTCCAGCTAGCATGATTTTTAATGTCAGAGATAAGCTCTGAGCAGTGGAGATACAGGTGTAACTCTGAAGAGGGTCTCTTCCTTCTCACACAACCTGGAGATCTACCTTTAGTTTTCTGACAGACCATTGTTTTACAAGAATCCGTGTTAAGTCTCACCTGGTCGACTTGTGAGTTATATAATCTTGGGTTGTCTCTTAGCCTCCTGGGCCTTTTGCCAAGGTTTGAATAAAATACCATTCCTGAGGAAAACGTTGTGAACTAAAAAAAATATATGCAATGTCAGTTATTATTAGGGCTTGTGTTGGGAAAACAGAGCCCTGGTCTGTATCACTTTGAGTCAGCTATTTCATTTCTGGAAATTTCAGCTTTCACCACTTGTTACATGGAAATAGTACGCTATTATGATTTAACACAAATAAGCACGAGCACAATGTCTGACACAGAGTAAATACTCAATAAAAGCAATAAATGGTTGTTGCTGCTGTTGTCTCGATCCCCCACGTCCTGGTGAGTGCCCAGGACGCTGCTCCCACACATGGGCTCTTTGCTGGCGGCACTGGTGGGAGCCTACGGCAGAGCTTTACCAGGACACCAACACACATCCTTTCCCCTTATCACTTGTAGATACCCCAATTCACCTCCTAGAGATCGGCTTGTGGGGTGGTGAACGCTTAAAGCAGTGAGCAGGTACCGGGAAAGAAACACCAAGCTATGCTCACATATCTCATGTGGATACAGATGGTAACAAACGTATTCTTTAGAGCTTACAAATAAACTCAGCCCATTCCCCATGCCTCCCCTTGTGCCCAAATTGGCCAGCTCTGCTTGCCTTTACAGGAACACACACACACCCACACACACACACACACACACACAAGGCAGAGGATCTCCATCCTCTATCCTCTCTTCCTGCCTGAGGTGCAGAGACTGGTGAAGAAGCCCAGGCTCCGAGGGGCAGGAAGTGGAAAATATGAGAAGAAAAGGCAGCTAATGGAAGAAAGAAGGCGTTTCAGACGGATTTTTAACTTGTACGATAATTCCTTAAGAGAAAGGGGACGGAGGGAGAAGCCTGGGCTCCAGAGGAAGCAGAAGAAAGAGAAAACCTGCCGCCAGCAGGTGCACACGCTTTCCCCCGCTCTCTTCCAGTTCTAGGTGCCGGGTACAGCCCGAGACGTTGTCACTAACGTATAAGATATGACCCAGATGTGGAAGTCTTCCCTTCATCATAAACCAGGGAAATGTAGTAAAACAAAACAAAACAAAACAAAACGACAAAAAAAACAAAAAACAGAAAAACCAGCAATAAGAGTTATACAGGAAGGTGTTTCCGTTTTCAACACTTGATTTCAAAACACAAAGCAAATTAAGTTTATTTGACAACAGCTTTGTTATTACACTTTGCTGATGGCAAGTGGCTTATTACACTTTATTATGCTTACACTAGATTGCAGCCAGGCTAGTCTGAGCCGGGGTCCCCAGCGGCCCCAGGTCTTTGACCGTGTCCACAGGGAACCTTTCCGTACACACCCCAGCCATTCTCTGGACTCTTTCTATCCCCAGCGGAAGACTGCCTGGGTTTTCAGCAGATTTGGTAAGAAGGACAATCCCTGGGAGCCTGCAAGTGCTATCCAGCCGTTATGAGTTAGCTGCTTCTCTGGAACTAGATTCTGAGCACCCTGGAGGCACAAATACCACTCCTGTGTCCTCTTTCTGCCCACTGCCCATCACGACACAGGTTGAGCACCTCATGTAGACTGCACCTAGGGTATTCTGCACATCAGGTACTATTGGATGCATGTAATGTATATTGCATGTAGCTTGCATGTCGCTGGCAATGCCCATAGTGTGTGATACCTATAGCCTGGGGGCACACAGTGTGTAATGCCCCTAGAGTACAAGGCACCTAGAGTTTAAGGCACCTGGCACCATATAAGGTGATTGTTTCTCATTTCACAGGTTGTGATGCGGGGACCAACCCCGCTAAGCTTTATCTTCCTCTATCGGTATGCAAATTCCATGTCAAGATCTTTTACTATTTTTTTTTTAACTAGATGCAGCCTTCACCAGCAACTCGCCCTCCTTTCACACTTTTTTTATTTTTATTTATTTTTGAGAGAGAGACAGACAGAGCACGAGCAGGGGAGGGGCAGAGAGAGAGAGAGAGAGAGGGAGACACAGATCCCAAAGCAGGCTCCAGGCTCCGAGCAGGCAACACAGAGCCAGACATGGGGCTCGAACCCACGAACATGAGAATATGAGCTGAGCCGAAGTCGGACGCTCAACCGACTGAGCCACCCAGGCGCCCCTCCTTTCACTTGTCTTAAGGGCAGTTCTTCAGGGGCCTCAAACAGCCAAACAAAAACCCCAGTAACGTTTTCCAGTACCTTGCCCCCTGTCACCCTCCCCTGCCTGCTGGTGCAGCACCGTTCGGTAAATGCGGTTTCTCTCCTGTTGTTAACACTCAGAGAGCACAGGGGTGGGATTCCTTCACCTCCTGGCCCCCCTCAGCCTGGCCCCTGGGGCACACACCCAGAGGGCAGCTGCTGCTCGGTGAGGTTGCTCTTTAAAAGCTCCCCTCTGCCCTTTGTCTCTGTGCCGCGTGGCCTGCCAGCAGTGATGTCCAAGGTCTCCACTCGGCAGCCGGGGCCTGTGAGGTCATCTTCTCAGGGAGCGCGGTTTCCTTCAGCATTTAGACTCTCTGGCTGCCACTCAATGTTTACAAATCACATCAACCTGTGAGGGCCGCGGTATCGAAGAACATGGGCCTCGCTGGCACCAAGGGAAGTGTGGACAGGTTCTGGGGGGAGGAGGGAAGCAAGGAGCCAGCGGCAGGCCGGTGGGGATACCTGCGTGTGAGGCGCTCGCTCCGGCTCTTGGCAGGACATCAAGTCCCGGAAAGGAGCAGAATGACCCAACATGTTCGTCATGTTCGGTCTAGTCCGTGCTGTGGCTCGGAGGGCAGAAGGAGCTGTCTGTTCACAGGCCAGGGTGTGCAAAGCCCCCATGCGGCCCATGCGTGTACACGGCCATCCGCGATGACATCCATGCAAGAGGAGGAACCCCCGGGGTAAGGCGACACCTTGTAGGGCAGGAGGGGGCGGAAACAGGCACCACAAATCAGTCTTGCTCGTAGACACGCGAGAAGGGTGGTTCTAAATGGAATTGTAGGTTGTAGATTGTAGATTGCACAGGATGCTCTTCAGCGGAATGTTCTAACAGTCTTCTGACTCCAGCGAGCTCACAAATTCCATTCGCACGACGACTCAGGTGTGCACACATACACGAGACACAAGTCCTTCTTTTGTCTGTAAGTAGTAGGGTTTCTTTCCTGAGGGCTCGCGGACCCCTTAGAGAGGGGGAAATAACGCAGAGCAGACCAAGAGCTCCTTCTCGCCCTCAATGTCTCCTCTCTCCCCCTACTCTCCCTCCCCACCTCTATCTTATAGCTCCTGCTTTCTGGGCCGCACAAACTTAAATATCCTGGAACACGAGTTTAAGCCCCAAAGAAAGTCAGAACAACGCAGACTGACACGGTGGTCGTCTAGTCCAGTGGTATCCCAACACAACTTACAGACACTTGCTTTGAGATAATAATAATAATCGAATTTGGAAGCCCTGTTATGGCAGACGGATGACGCAGAGCCAGCCGGTTGAGGCAGGCAGGGAGGGACCAGAACTTAGAGGATACGAACCCCAGGACTTCCCAGGTATTACCTATGAAAAACACCCATCTTTTTCAAATCCGACATCTCCTAGACAGAGAAGTTGAGCTTAATGAATGCAAGTAAATTGTCACGCAGGTAGCAAATAGCAGAGCCTCGACTCAAAACCTTTCTCTGAACTTCCCACTCTATACGCATTTAGGTTCCCCAAAACCTTAACCTGATCACAAGGACCATGTGCTCCTGATGTGCAAAGACAAACCCACATTCTGATGCTCCAGAGGCAGTGGATTTCATTGGCAAGAAACAATTCACTGTTGAAAACAAATATTCTAACAGCCACGCTTCACTGCGTAGTGAGTGAGACATTCAAACATGTTTCAGTCTGGCTAGCCTTCACTTAATGACTTCCTCATGTCTGGCCCTTAGGAGGCATCCCCATAAAGCTTCCTTGAAGCTTTATGTCCTCATAAAGGAAGTGGGGTCCTCACTTCCTTGAAGCATAGAGTCATGACAAAGTCACAGAGACATAAGCAGGCACTGTCTCCTAAATGCTGTTTAACCTGGGTCTATTCTGACTAATATACTACAGAGAAGTGAGTGGAGAAACCTCAGGATGCTTAGTGGTCTATTTTATACACCAGCTGCAGAAAAGCTAACTTGAGGTTTACGGAGCAGAGGACCCCATCGGTGACTTTAGGCCGTGATTAGAATGCCCTTCTGAAACGACACACAAGGAAGCGAACTGGGGGGAGACATCGAAGATAACTTCTTTAAAAAAGCGTCAGGTGCTTCTGTTCCCCTATCGAGCAGCTGGCATTTGAAACTTCCAAGCACAAGCCATTGCTGGCTGGGGGTAATGGGAATCAGTGGGCCATTTATTGTATGGCCCATGACTTGTAAACACATCTTGCCACTACGTGTGTTCAGGCAATTACTGGGCAATTACACCTGCAAACTACCCAGCCATTACAGATGGAGTCTCACGTGAGCTGTCATTTGGGAAGCGGTGGCTGCTTCCCCATTTCACTGGCATCATCACATCCTCTTGGGAAGACCAAATGCCATTAGAAGCCAAGAGGTAGGTGATCCATTTATAGAACAGCTGAATTACTGAAGGCAGATGGCTCCTAATCTGAGATGGTTCAAAGCAGTTCTTCCTGAGGTAAGAGGAAAGCCATAAGTGACCAAAGAACCGTGTCTGAAAATGCCTAAGTCCCGGTGCACATGTGGGGTGAACATTTATGCAACAAGCATCTACCAAGTATAGGGCAAAAAAACAACACTTACAGAAGATCTGTCAGGCTCTGGGTACTGTGCTGAGTGTTTCGTATCTACTTTCTCATTTAATCTTCCCAACTAGCCTGGGCAGGGGGAGGGAGACGTAATCATCTTTATTTTACACGTCCCACAGCTCAGAAAGGTAAAAGAATGAGCCCGTGTCGCCTCTTGCTAATGAATGGTTGAGCTGGGACATTCGCCCACATCTTCTACCTGCAGATCCTGTGTTTATCCTTTTTCATGTTCCTCAGAGATGGGGACGGAGGAGAATTTAAAGATGGAATTTTAGCCTTCCCGGAGGTTACTGAGAGTAAAATGACTCTAGAACAATGAAAAGTAACCCATGACCCAGGACAACAACTACAAGGTGGATTAAAGACAACGCTCCAAGGGCAGAGAGAGCTAAAGATATATGGTCTGTACATGCACAGGTAATCTAGAAGCACATCCTAAACGGATGTGAGTTTTGAGCCAAGTTCTAAAAAACATGAATGACTATTTTTAGCCTCATCTGCACAAGTGTTAGGTTCTGTAGGTTGTGTTAGGTTGCTGGGGTTCCATCAGCCTACCTCTATGCCTATTCAGATAGGAGTTGGAAATACACTTCTACCCTTGAAAATGTGATGTGCCAGAAATCACTGGCAGGTGGAATCATATTTTAACTGAACCTCAGCTGCTCAAGAAAAACTTTGGTTAGGGACCTGATTTGAGGTCTTCCCCAGTATCTTTTCTTTTCCTTACCGTTTTAGAGAACAGTGCAAAGCGAAGAGATATTATTATCAACAGTCATCGAGTTCTGTGTAAGCTCTGCCCATCTGGAGACCAGTAGACCAGCAGATCAGGCATAAATGTAGACATTTGTAACAATTCAAGCACGAACTCGTCGCTGGCCCTGGAAAGGAGCAATTGCTAAGAACAGGAGTCCAGTTTCTACGGGTGTGAAGAATCTTCAAAGGTCGGTTGAGAACTTTCTTGTCAATATCAGGTCGTAGAGCAGCTGACTGGGGTAAGGAAAAAGAAGGGATAAAGAAAGAGACCTGGTTTTCTCTGTGACCAGCAAGTTGGCTCATCACTCCACGCTATTCTCATTTACCTAATTCATATAATACAATGTGTTTGTATGTGAAATATATGCAAAAGTACTTTGTCAGCTCAAGAAATCCTTTAGTCACACTGTACTGTTAATACCCTGGATCCTTGCTGTACGATCCCAGATCAGTGAAATTCACATGTTCTTGTAAAAGATCAAATATGTTCTCATTTATGATGAAAAATAACTATAATCCAGGAATAGCGTATCATTTAAAATAATGGATCAGTATTCACAATAAAAAAATATTCTGAGGGACGCCTGGGTGGCCCAGTTGGTTAGGTGCTAGACTCTTGATTTCGGTTCACGTCATGATCTCACGGTTCGTGGGATTGAGCCTCGTGTTGGCCTCTGCCCTGGCAGTGCAGAGCCTGCTTGGGATTCTCTCTCTCTCTCTCTCTCTCTCTCCCCGCCCCTGCTCATGCTCGCTCTCTCTCTCTCAAAATAAATAAATAAACTTTAAACAATATTTTCACATATCTATTAAAATTTCTAAGTGGCTATCCTGCTCTAGAAAATAGCTGTTATTCACAATGAAAAGATCTAATTTGCCACCCAGGTGACATGGTAACTACACTTGTGACCAGAGCATAACGCATAGCGTTGTTGAATCACTACGCTGCACACTTGAAATTAACGTAACATTGTGTGTCAACTATACTTCAATTAAACAAGTATTGAATCATTCAGCTACATTGAGAATGATGATTGATACTCTTCCTACAAATAAGCTTAGATTTCTACCCTTATGCTTAAACGCATGTCGAGATTTTTATCCAAACAAACTGAAAAATATTTGACGAACAATTGCATACTTTAAAAGTTCTGAGATGAGGAGTGCGTGGGTGGCTCAGTTAGTTAAGCGTCAGATGTGGGCTCAGGTCATGATCTCATGGTTTGTGAGTTCAAGCCCCATGTCGGGCTTTGGTGCTGACAGCTCGGAGCCTGGAGCCTGCTTCGGATTTTGTGTCTCCCTCTCTCTCTGCCCCTCCCCCTCTTGCTCTCTCTCTCTCTCTCTCTCTCAAAAATAAACATTTAAAAAACTACAAAAATTATACATAAGAGTTCTGAGATGAAAAATTGTCTTTGTCATTTTGTGACTTCTAATTAAGTATTTCACCACTGATTGGGCAAAGAGACTTCTGGTCAACAAATTATAAGTCTTCTTTATATTAAAAAACAAAAAACAAAAACCTCAGTCAATTGCTGTAAAAAATCATGATAATATAAAAAAAGGTAATAATACAAAATTATTTTTTGAGTGTTTAAAAAGAAAAGATCCAATTCAATGAGCTCGAAAGCATGGTACCCAAAGAGTCTAGACCATGGCAGTGTAAAAACCTTAAAATTTTCTTTATTTGCATTTTTCTATCAGTTGAATGAAGGTGTTATCACTGACTTGGCTAAGTACCATTGGTAAGTAGTTTAGCGGTTCTGTACCACTGGCAACACACCTATAAAATATCCTAATTAGCTCCCTTGGAATAGAATAAAAAAAAATGAGATCGTATTTGTTGTTACTGACCCTAGGGTATCTCAGACAAAAGAACTACATAAGGCCCAATTCTGATGTCTTCAAGGGTAATGACGACGTTCAACATTATACCTTTTTATCTTTATTTTCTTCCAACAAGGTTATGTTCAATTTTCAATTGACACACGGGTGTGAGCAATGCCAGCTCACCCTCTCCTCCCATGCGGTTGAGTAGGGTTGCAGAGTCGAGCCTATTTTGTGGTGAGGCAGGGGGGTGATACAACAACTGAGTGCCCTTTTGCCCTCTTCCTTGATCCAGCCCCCATACCTGTTGTTCCGTGAATCACTTTCAAACCCAATTAACCAGAACCTGATAAATGCATCCTCAGCAACCAGACAGTGAGAGCAGTACCTTGGAGTCCAACTTGATGTTCAGCCCTCCAGGGTGGTACCCAAAGTGAAGACTGGATCCCAGACTTCCTACCTCCAATAAACCAAGCTGGGAAGCAACAGGTAGAATATGTAGGTGCGAGGGCCAGCAGATCGGGGAGGTTGCTCAAGCACAGTGATTAGACTTTGTTGCTTTAGCAAGAGAAGCAAAGACCCACGGGAATAAAGAGAGTAAACAACTGAAGGAAAGGCTACCCATAGTTGATGGGGAGACCAGGGGTGCAGCCTAGCGGAAGTTCAGGGATTACTAGCAATTTTCTCCAAATTAGACTTTGGGACGTTTTAAGCAAATGAAAGTGGGCAATTTGCTGTTGCTATATATGTTTTTTAAAGTCTACATTTATTATCATCATGACCAGTTTATTTCCATCGCATAGCTCATGTAGGAAATACCCAAGTTAAGAACAGAATTGAAAATCCCAGCATAAGAATGCCTGGAGAGGGAGACCCATGAAGGTCAAGTGCCTGCAGACGTCCATCTAGGGGGTTTATGGCTCTGAGGACCTACTTCTCATTCCAGGAGCCTCACAACCGGAGGAGGAGGCTTCTGAGCCCAAGGGATCCAGAAGCTCTAGGTGTTCATGTCTTTATGGGTAAAAATGCCAACCTTTTTCTCCACTTCCTGAAACCCTTGCTTCCCTGCGTCACACCTGCCTGTAAGAGGGGAGGAAATGGTGAAGGTAAAAATCATGGTGGCAACGCAGGCCATTCGTAGCTCTTTGTCTCCAACCCACAGATTTGCTGAGCATGCAATGACCCTGTTTCTATCCCTTCTTGGGAGTGCCTGACTCCAGCTATCTGAGAATGTCATGTTGAATATTTGTCTCAGTTTGGGTCTCTCCTCACCTGCAGAAGGATATATGGAGACAGAAATACGGGAACAAGTGGTTTATTTGGAAGGAGATTGCAAAATATCAGTGGGAAGTGGGGACTGGGGATGTAAGATTGAAAAAAGAAGGTAGCCAATAAAGAGTAACGAAGTAAGTTACCACTCAACTGAAGTTCAATCCTGTGGGAGAATTCCATGGATCGCTCATTTCAGAGGATACCGCCCCCCAGATGTCCAGAGGTGTGGGAGAAATACAGTATTAATATACTAACTCCACTGGTATAGGTTAAAAGCTCTTGTGAGGATGGCTCAGTCAGTTAAGCATCCAACTCTTGATTTCAGCTCACATCATGATCTCACAGTTTTGAGTTCAAGCCCCACATTGGGCTCTGCACTGACAGCCCAGAGCCTGCTTGGGATTCTCTCTCTCCTTCTCCCTCTGTCCCTCCCCTGCACACATGCATGCACTCGTGCACCCTCTCTCTCAAGAACAAATAAATAAACATTTAAAAAGAAAAAAAAAAGTTCTCGTCAGGGGAACATTAATTCCCTGGTATTTCTGACCTGTGGCGAAGGTGGCAAAACCAGTTTCTTTGCAAAGAAATGCGAAGGCTGGTGGTTGAAAGGTGGCCCTTGCTCACTGAGGTGGGACGGGCAAGAGAGGTAGGTCTAGGCACTAATAATTTCTGTCCCAGCACGACAGTTCCTCACTACTTCCTGCCCTACGGCCTATCTGTGACGACCAGCTGCATTGATGATTTCTGCTTGGGCGCTCCTCCTATAATGATGGCTGACATAGGGAACCCTCCCCACTAGGGTTATAATTTACCAGGAGGCTCCCCAACGTGTGGGCACCTTCTCAGTCTTCTTAGAAAACCTATGTCCAAGGATCTCAGCGCAGGTTTTCTAGACTGGGTTCAATGGGTTAAACTTTTATGGCACCAACCAAGGTTCCAAATGAAATCGTGTCTGCTGCTGAAAACCACCTGGGGTCCCGGACACAGAAGGCATCAAGGTGAGCTGTTAACTCACCTAGTGATTCTCTGAGGTAAGCTGGCAGCGTCTCTCCTCTTCTTTTCTAGGATCTAAATCCCAGTTTCCCAGGCCTGGTCCGTGGTCTCCAAGTCCATGTAGCTATCCTCCACCCTGGAGTCCAAGAAACACTATGTCGGGACTCCGGGGGTGGGCATGCTGTTTAGACCTCCATATGCCCGCATTGCTTTGTATCACTCTCCAATCATGCTATGGTCTTCTGAACGATTGTTCTGCTGTTCCTATGTCTTTATGCTTACCAAATACGACCTCTGACACTCAAGGAGAGTCAGTAGCTGTAAGCTAAATTAACATGCCAGAAAAGCCAGAAGCATGTGGTCTCAGGGTTCCACCCCAAATCCTTGTGGTTCGGGACTACAGCTGATCCCGCTCTTTCACCTCAGACGCGAGAGCCACCCCCCGCATGATCACTCTGAACGCTGCCAAGGTTTTGAGGAAACAAGTGGGGAAAGGCCACTTGGATTTGAAGCTTTTGGTTATGACATGAAAAGAACAGATGTCAGCCGGACCAGGCATGAAGGCGGAAAATAGCAGTGTAGTCTTCCCCACGCAGACAAGAGGAGGATGTGAGGGGAGAGCCAGCCTGGAGCCCTTTGGAAGCTCCAGGTTTCTTACTGCTCTGTGTCCGTGAACTTCAGGGGACACCTCTATGGACCAACGTGGCACGGACGAGACAATAGCGGCCAAAGACCTGGTGCTCGGGACCCAGATTTGGAAGGAAACTTGGGATCATCAGGTCTATTTGTTTCACTTTCCAGTTGAGAACACGGAGGCCCATAGACGGACAGTAAACACACTCAACATACTCAAGGTCATATAATGGTTGGTAACCAACCACAGGGAAGCTCTTGCTTTGGGAGATACTTGCAGGTTGGCAGGTCTCTCCTTTAAGGGAAGACCCATCAAAGGTCTACATCCCCTAAATACATATCTAATGTGTCATATAATCTCAGAGTATCATTTTCCTAGGTATGTACATGTAAGTTACACGTACATTACAAAGCTTGTAACTTGCTCAAAGACATCCCTGAGACTAATCTCTCTCTGTCTCTCTCTCTGTCTCTCTCTTATCCATCTCCTACTGAGGAATGCGACACCCAAAATGGGTATGTTCTCTATCTTTGGGGATATTGATGGCTTAACAGCCAAGAGCAGACGCAGCATTCAGGAGACAGTACAAAGCAGAGTATGATTAAATGCTGAAACAGGTAGTCGGTGCTAGAGAAACTCAGAGGTAGGTGAGCTTCCTGGTGGCTGAAGTGAGCAGAGAGGAGTTGCAAGGAGGCAAAGGTGTCAGCCTAGGAAGCTTCTGCTTCTACAGAGGCAGGGGCAGAAATGAATTCCTTCTGATACCACAGGCACAGGAACGGGAGGAGGGCAAAACCTACCACTGCCATCTCCAGGTCAGACAAAACCAGGGCCACCAGGCAAGAGACAGGGTTGAAGCGACCTTGCCGGCCGCAACTCTGTTCTCCAGTGGGAAGAATCAGGCTGTGCGTATTGTAAGTTTAAAAAGTAACTTCGTACCTGCTCATGACCTCAGGCAGAGGATTAATTGATGCCGAACTATAAAATACAGCCCTCAGTTCCTGAAAGGGTTCTGTTAGATAGCAATTCTCAACGTGTATGACACTGGGTTTAGAAACTTCATGAAGATTTATAGAAAGTGTGAAACACTGCTACAACTATTAAACGAGAAAATCTAAAACCCGAGAATGAGTGGCAGGGGAGAATGGAGAAATTATAAATCTGCCAAATGTTTGAGTAAACATCATATCGGAAGACAAATTGAAAACATCTGACTGTGAAAAACCGTGGCCACGGAGTGGATTTGACAAGCTCTCGGTTAAGACAGTAGTGGTACAGGAAGTTGAGACCCACGGCGTTCGATGATTCTGTCTTTCTGCCAAATTCCCCCCGTCCAGAAAGGATTGCTTTTCTTAGTAGACCAGATGGATTGGTGAAGAAAGGGCTGTCTGTAAATTAAACATAAAATAAATATCAAATAATAAAATGTAAAGACCGTATATAAACATCTGGACAAAATGTTAAAAAAAAAAAAAAAGCAGGCAATCTACTGTATATAATTCCAGACATGGAGTCATTTAGATGATTGACAGAATTCTCATTTATTTCTAAGCATTGGATATTTTATAGACGCGGCTTCCATTAAACCACATTTCTTCATGAATATTTGCCCTGCGTAATTTTCATCCTGGTAATATTTCCCCATTTTGGAACAGCAGCCAAGGGGTCAAAAGAGCCTTCTTTTGGAAAATGTGTTTTGTATTTAGCAGGACAGCCATGATGATGCCAAATGACAAGGAGAGGCTGTTCCGCGTGAGGACGGTTAGCTCTCTTCTAGTCTGGACTAGCTGTCCTTCTTGTGGCCACCTCCGACTTTGCTCAGTTATTAGCTGTCCTTAAGAACACGTTAGCAGCACAGAGGAGTGTCTCTTTCCTGTCCAGTCCATCAGATCCTGAAGTTCTAGAGATCGTAACAGAGAGACATGGCGTATTAGTGCATTGCCTCCTCCTTTTCCTGGATATCATATTGAATTGACAAATTTAAAGACAGAGTGAGAGAACATCTGAGGGGTAACTGTTACGTAGCCATCTCAAGGGAAATGGCTTGTTCTAGAGTAAGGCAGAAATATCTAAATATCCTATTTAAATCACTTTGGAAATTTCGAGCTGTCAATCCCAAAGGGGGAAATGATGGATGTCCTCATCATACAGGCGCGTATAACTCAGCCACCTGAGTAATGGACAGACGGACACACATCTACACAGATGAGAACATTAAGGATCGCTGATGCACAGTGACTCATCTGGACACAAACCTAATTAGAAGCAAAGCTAGGGCTAGAACTCAGACCTCTTAATTTTTAATGCATCTCTTTGCTGCACTGTGCTTTTGGATTAGCTGGCATAAATCCATCCGAACTCCAAAATGGTTTGAACTATCTGAAATGACACATTTCCTTCCTTTGCTGTCTCTGCCCCACCCAGGTTTTCCTACAGCGCAGAGATGATCACTGCATTTCCTTTTGCAAAAACCTACGGCGGCTCCTTATTTCCCACCAAGGGGGCTTGCAAAGCTCCACGACGTGCTTCCCACCATCATTCCACTCTTTCCAACGCCTGGTCACTTGGAGTGTTTTCCAGCCTAATCAAACCACCCGCTGCCACACTTCCTCTTCCACCCCCTGAACCCCTGCTCACATCCCCCCCCCCCCCCCCCCGGAGAAACCTCCCCACACACCAGGCTTCCCTGTGAAAATTCCACTCGTCCTTTAAGGCCAGATCACACGCTGTCTCCTTTGGGAAGCCTTCCAGGAGACCCAGCTGTCTGGGACTGCTTCTCTTTCACTTTGCCGGTTTCTCTGCATCAGCTTGTATCACTGTCTGCCACCTGCTCCTCCAAAAGTCCTTTGAGGGAAAATCCCTCTTACTCATCACTGCAACTCCAGAGCTTTGGACGGTGCTAGACACAGAGTAGGTGCTCAGTTAAAACATACTCTTGAATAAATTAATGTGTCGGTTTATTAACATTATAATAGCTCCAACCTCTTCCACTCCAGAATCGGTGTATTCACATGAAAATAATCCAAACATGCTACATCAGTGAATAGATCAAGTAATTAGCCAATTGTCCATTTTTTTCTTTTTTAATTACAAACTTGTTTTGCACGATATCGGCATAACGCTGGCCTCTCGGCAGAACTTTCAGCAACTGGAAATGTAAAGTCAACTTCAAACCCAAAAGCAACACACATCGTCTTTGGTAGAAACATATACAATTCCGTAGTAAATTCCCCGGTTATATTAAACGGTCACACTTTGTCACTATTCATTTATTTCGATGACTCCATGATGCCACAAGAAATGTCCTAGTCCAGACCTTCTCCCGTGGCTTTATATACAGTATCTGCTTCCTAAATCGTTCATTAAACATTTACATCGATAAATGCGCTTTGAATATTAATGAAGAATAGTGTGGGGAAGAAAGTACTAGCTGGAGAAGGGGGCTGTGGAGGGTCGGAGGGGTGTGTTCCCTACTACCTACCTAATATGCGGTTATGGTGCAACCAAGTTCAGCGGCTATCTGGGGAGGCAAAATTATCCTCTTGGTTTTTACAGTTAATACCACCTATATGTGGCAAGCAACCACACTCCCTTCCTGAACTGCAGCATAAGTCCTGCAGAGACAGTACCTCGGGATCAGAGATTGGTCCTTTACATAGGACACGTTCAAGGTGAAAGGCAAGGTCCGTGTAGCCCAGCTCAGGCTGGTCCTGCTCTTTCTCCCTGTTTCTCCGTTCTGATGATCTTACTACAATACCAGGAGTCTGGCGTGGGCATCGTTCTTGTTTGCCACCAGGATTTCATACACACAGATGAGCTCACAAAGTCCCAAGGCGTCATCTTTCAGTGAAGCCCATCTAACTCTTCCTCCCGAAGTAATCCGAATCTTAGGGACTCTTTGAAAAGGCCAAAACAATTGGGAGTTTTTCGATCCATCTTTCCAGGAGGCACATTTTGAACATGGAAACCGGGGTGGGGGAGGCTCCGGAGGGGAGGGTTTGTGGGCAGAGGGCGCTCCACTGATCTGTTGCCCCACACCGGAGGGGTGTGAGGAGTGTAACTGAAGACGTGGCTGTCACTTCTGAAAGGCCGCCAAGGTCTGTGTCATCACTGGCCTTCTAGACTGCTGTTCTGCCTCATCCAAATAAATGCTCTCTCCACGGGGCTTGTAAAAGCAGGGTTTTCATGCACACTTTCCTCCCAAGTTGGGCCGGCCAGCTACACTGCATTAAATCAATTGTGATCCAAGCTGATTCTGCTTTAAAATGACTTCCAATTAGCATGCAGCAACATGGTAGAAGATTTCCAAATAGATCAATTAAATAGCCGCATTGTGAAGAAATCATTTCCCATGGGTCTCATTTTTTTGCCCTTCGTGTGTTGGGAAAAAAATTTTTTTTTCCTGTAAAAGATGACTCCTCTGTAAAATATGAAATGATCTGATTAAAATGTTGCTTTCAAATGCTGCATTTGGAGCTGAGGGAGATTTTTCCTTTTAATTCTTCTCTGGCTGACAGTCATTATCCGCCAGACTTTGAATCATACAACTCACCTTGTCACCCTGACCCCTTTCTCCCAGGAGAATGCACACAGCACAGGTTATTATAAGCTAAACGTGTATACGGGTAGTTGAAGGATTACAAAATACCCTCAGTCAATTGTTTAGGATCCATAGAATAGAAACAATGTATATATATTCCCCCCACCCCCCTGCCCTGATGTGTGAGTGCCCTGGCACTCCCCAGCTACTCTGAATATATTGTTACTTTTTCCAAAATCTCTCAAAAGATTTCTCTAATAACTCTCTTATTTATTATCAAAAACTAAACACTAACACATTGTGAGCCTTTAAATGAAATTTCTTTTTGGTGCCTGGGTGACTCAGTCGGTTAAGCATCTGACTTCGGCTCAGGTCATGGTGGGTTCGAGCCCCGCATCTGTCTCTGTGCGGACAGCTCAGAGCCTGGAACCTGCTTCGGATTCTGTGTCTCCCCCTCTCTGCCCCTCCGCCACTTGCACTCTGTCTCTCTCTCAAAAATAAACATTAAGAAAAAAAGGAAACGTCTTCTTTAGTATTATTAGCACATTCTGATTTTAATCAGTATCTATTCTGTCTTCTGGACAATATACTTCAGAATGACTACATATTAAAGAACAACTATATATATATATATATATATATACACACACATATATATGTATGTATATATATTTTTTTTAATTATTTATTTTTTATATAATTTATTGTCAAGTTGGTTTCCAAACAACACCCAGTGCTCATCCCCATAGGTGCCCTCCTCAATGCCCATCACCCACTTTCCCCTCTCCCCCAAACCCCATCAACCCTCAGTTTGTTCTCGGTATTTAAGAGTTTCACAGTTTGCCTCCTTCCCTGTCTGTAACTTAAGAACAACAATATATATAGGTTTGTCTTTTGTTTTTGTTTGTTTGGGTTTGGGGCCTATTCTTTTTTCAGCTCTCCTTGAAACATAACATTTACTTCCTTGGGGACACATAGCCACCTCTGTGAAATCCCAATCTTTTCCAAAAATCCACAGAGTTTGCCTCAGATCTAACTCCAGTTGGGCTACAGGCAGTCGTCCTCCTTTCTATGGAGAAGGTCGCTGCTTGAAGAAACTCATACAGGATTCTGCAATAGATTACAGATGCAAGAAGTCCAGTCCAAGAGCCAGGAGCCTCATGAACTTGGCTCCAACTCTGCCATGAATTCTCTTGTTGCTTCGGTGAGTTCTTTGCTTCTGGGTGTCAGTTTCCTCATCTGCAAAATTGGGTGATGTGCCCATTCCTCTAACGGGCTGACTGGGCATTTGCTGCATGCTATGTACATGGATAAAGATATTAGCCTTTTACCAGTCCAGCTTGCTGCAGGATTTTTTCTGAATCAACGGGGAAAAAAAATATATTTTCATATTAGGTTACAGCATAGTGAAATTTTAAGCCCATAGAACTTTTACATTTTAGAGGACCCAAATCTGTAATTTACTTGAGTCTTTGGAGACTTCTTCTGTTACTTCTATACTAAAAGCAGTTTTTACCTCTAGAGGTTTCAGATCACTTATTTCTATTACTATCTTCTCCTTTTTCTGTGGTTTTCTTTTTAAATACTTAATTTATTTTTTCCTGTTCTAATTTATTTTTGTATGTCTGAAAGGGAAGGACTATGCTGATTCCCCTCCCCCCCAAAAGCTGACTGTTTTCATGACACCACAGAGTGTGGACAACGCTACATGTCTCCAATAAATTATGCTTCTTTTACCACCTGTTGAATTCTTATCTGTAAGAATCAGTCTTCTGCGAGAACATTACTTCTTCCTCCCTTGAAACGACACAGCATCATATATTTTGTTGGTTATATTCCTCTAGTAACTTGTTGGTTATGTTCCTCTAGTAACTTTGAGATTGTGACCTTTTCCAGCATGTAGGGAATGTCCTCTCCATTCTCTTTATCTTTATTCCATTATTAGGTAAGTCATAACACGTTGTTTGAGTTGGATTCTGACAACCTCCATCAAAATACACACAAGGATAGAAGAAGGGAAATATAGATGTGGTAAAAATGCTTTAACTCAACGGGTGCTTGAGTGGCTCAGTTGGCTGAGCATCTGACTTCAGCTCAGGTCATGATCTTGCTGTTCATGAGTTCGAGCCCCACATTGGGCTGTCTGCTCTCAGACAGAGCCTGCTTCAGATCCCCAGTCCCCCTCTCTCTCTGCCCCTCCCCCCTGGTTCATACTCTCTCTCACAAAGTCAATAAACATTAAAAAAAAAAAAAGATTTAAAAAAATGCCTTAACTCAAACAAGTCAAGGCTGCTGGTCAGGACCCTTGACCGCTTGCTGGTCTATAGGATAGACCAAAGGGCTGTGACATTGGCTTCCAGAAAGGGCTGCCCTTCCTAGACTGCCTTAAATGGAGCCCCCGTAACCTGCCTTTACCCTTCCCAGTCCTCCCCATCACATGTGACTTGGTCCTTCCGCCCGGCTTCCCATATCAATCAGAATGGCAGTTCCAGCTAGGACGCTGGACAGAGAGTCACGAGGGACTTCAGCACAAGCTGACACCCTCAATGCCACGACAACCACTTTCCCCCCACACTGTGTGCAACTAGACTAGCGATTTCCCAGAACCCATTCAGATTCATTTTGGGGCAACAGAGGCACAGTAACAAGCTGCCATCCACATCCTGGGATGACAATCAGGCCTACCATTCCTTGTGAAGATTCCATGAGCCATCAACTACTGAATCTTTTGGTAAGGTCTTTTCCTTTTATAAATTTATATTCCAGTCCATGTGTTATCTCAGGAGGGACATTTGTCACATTTGCCTTTCTGGCAAGAGGCACCCTGAGCTATTAATATTAGAACCAAATTCCCTCAGCCTTTGTACACTCTGGTATAAAATGATACTGCGCAGCCTCAGTTCCCCTTTTAAGAAGCCTGCTTGATGTCCTAAGTCCCCAAAAGGATAATCCCCACCAGGGCAGCTCAGGTAACATTTTGGTCCTTCTCAATTTCAGAAAAGTTGACTACAAATTAGTGTTCGGCTCACTGAGGTCACTTAGAGTGAGCCTGGGGCAAATGAGTATAGCCTGTCCTTGACCCCACCCCTCTACCTTTGGAGGATGGGAGGGTATTGAATTGTCTTGAAAATGCAATAATACCCTGGAAGAAAGGGAAATGGCTTCGGAGAACTCCAACCTAGTGGGTCTGCATTTGAATGAATCCAGACACTACCAAGTTGAGATATGTGACCGGGGGTAGTTATTTGACCTCTCTGAGCCTTGGTCTCCGCATCCGTTAAACGGAATAATGGCCACCTTACATTTGGCATAATGTGAAGATTAGTCGTACGTGTTTGAAGCGCCTGGCCCATAGTAAGCTCTCGATACGAAGTGGCTATTATTAGAACTGGAGTAAGCACAGTTTATTTGGAGGTTCTTGGATGGTATGGGCAGAGCTCAGTGAGGATAAGTATCAGGTTCTTCCCTGTATGTTCCCTGGGACAAGGCCAGAGTGAGGACAAGGGCCATGTGGGCCGCTAGGTTGCTCTCGCATTGGCATCTTCCCGACGTGCGGAAGAGTCAGCACCGCAGTTGATGGTAAGAATCAGAAATCGTAGGCAGTAGCTGTGCCTGGAGAGCTGGAGCCTGACCGGGTTTATGGTGCCTCTACTCCTCACGCCCCTTTGCTCGGTCCGTCACTCGGGCATTCTTCTCTACAGGTGCAATGCTGGTGACCAAGGCTGATTGCAATGTGAAAATGAGAAGCAAGTATGTGTGGTCCCGGATGGCTAATGCCACCTGCCAGAGTCTCATGAGAAAAGTCTCCAGAGTTTCCAAGAGAAAAGCAATGGGGTGGCTCGTGTCTGCTCACCTGGAGCCCTGATGCCCCCCTGGTAGAGGAGTAGGGAGCCATGTTTGGCCACTTGGCCTTCTCTTTATTATTAGAAACTTGGGTAATGTCATCTGGGAGAAAAATAAAAACCCTGGCAGAAGAGGGTATATATTTTAAGATGACACAGTTTATATTTAGAGTCTTGGATTATGCCCCTTGGGAGATATGAAAGAAGAGGAAGAGAGATTATAGCTGAGCATCTGCCCTCGGCAAATGTCACCTCCCAAAGTGGCTATGCTCCTCACAGGTGCACACCAGAGCTGAGAAGTCACAGAAGGCGGGAAACCCGGGGCTCACCCTTCGCTAGATCTTTCCACTGCCCGAGGTGCTGAGGGAATGGTCTCTGAGTCAGGGCTGGACCAGCGAGGGAGGCTGAGCCCGGCCACGGTGCACATTCACGGAGCAAAGTGCCTCCACACTCACTGGGGAGAGATTTGGGACAATGTGAATAAGCTGATGGACATCAGGTGCTTGAGACGTAGCACACTTCACCTCTGAGGTACAGATTAGTATTCTCCACTGAGGTTTCTAAGGACTGACATCATCATTTGAAGCAGAACTGGAAGGGTGATGTGCTAATTTGGTATATAATTATCACCTGTCTATGGAGATGGTGCAATCTGTTCTTGGATAATTCTTACCTCAAAATTTTATTACCACTTCCCCTAAAGTTGAGTAATCACCATAAAAACAAAAACGGTTACCACACTTTTTCAGCCACCTTCTGTTTATTGTCTCATTTTATTCTCATAATACCCATGTAAAATTTGTCAAATAGCCTTTGACATGTTAATATAGAAGTTATTAATATAATCACTGTCGAATTTTTTTAATCTAGGGAAATTGAATGAGGAATATAAAAACTCCTCCACCTGGAGAAAACCACTGCTAATATTTTAGTGAATCTATTTTCATTATTTTCCCCTGCATATTTGAAGTAGTTAAGATATTATGTATAAAATGTTGTGCACTATTTTTCAGCTACTACTATACCATAAGAACTCACTACACAAACTTTTTCTACACAAGGTTCTTTGCAAATATAATCTTAGAGCCGCATAGCATTGCACTGAGGGACGTGTCACAAGGTACTTAATAAATTCTCAATGTTTGGAATTTATTGATTCCCAATATTTTCTGTTGTGCTGCTTCAGTGAACACCACTGTGGATAAATCATGATCTGGAGCGAGGACTAGGAACCTTCTTTTACAAATGAGAAAGCACAAATACAGACCTCTGGTCACCTCATCCACAGATTCTCAGCCTGTGAAAGTGCACAGCAATTACAGCACAGCTTTTCTTCATGCCTGACTCGTCATAAAGAAGCAGAGAACAAAGGTTATCAACCCGGGCGAGGGAGTAAAACGATCAGAGAATTAGAGACCCAAGTTTGTACCTGTGATCATAGTCATGTTGTAGACTCTCATGAAAAGAGTAAAACCAAGAAAAGCATTTTAGATCTGTGGTTACAAACCTGGCTGGCACAACATTATCACATCAAGAGTTTATGAAACTAAATCAATCGGTTTAAAGTCGAGTTTGAAAATCTGTCGGAAGTAAGCCACGGGAGGAAGGAAGAAAAAAAAGGAGGGCAGAAGAAAAAGTCAGAAAGAAAGAAAAAAATGAAAAGGAAGTGAATGGTTCTTCTGCTCTGAAACGGATTTGCTAGCATTGCTTTGAAGTTATTTGGCAACTTTCCTATGATAATTGCTGACTTTGAAGAGATGGTTGCCAAATGGTCGAATGGTCGCTATGGCCAGGCAATGCCCCGAGGGCAGGTGGGCCAGTGGGCCTCCTGTGGGGAGTGTTAGCCCTCTGGTAGGTCTCCTAACAAAAGGAGGAACCAGCTAATGGATGCGACACACAGGAATCCGAGCTCAGCTGTGGGCATGGGCTCTGCAGCTCCTGGCCCCACAGAGAAGGGACCAGCTGCCCACATACCAGTGGCCTCACTGGAGGCCCGTAGTAGCATCCATGTTGTGTTAGGGATGTGGGAAAGGGGCTAACCCTTTAACCCTGGCTTAAATAGAAATAAGTTGGTAAAAGTTAGCTGGAGGCTGCAACAAACAGTTGAGTATGGTTGAAGTTAAACTCAGCAGTATCTCACTTGTGTGTTTAGGTACCATGAAGACTATTCCAAACATGGCAATGGTGAAAAGATTAGAGCATCTGCTGGAAGCTTGAGGTCAACCATAAGCGTGTAGTTTGGGAGAGTCGTGTAGGGTCAGCTTTATGCTCTGGAATCGGGTCACCTTGAAAAAAATTTTTTTAATGTTTTAACTTATTTTTGAGACGGAGACAGAGCATGAGTAGGGGAGGGGCAGAGAGAGAGGGAGACACAGAATCCGAAGCAGGCACCAGGCTCTGAGCTGTCAGCACAGAGCCCGACACGGGGCTCGAACTCATGGAGTGTGAGATCATGACCAGAGCTGAAGTCGGACACTCACCCAACTGAGCCACCCAGGCACCCCAACGGGTCACCTTTTAAAGATGACATCGGGGTGATCCGGGCTTACATTCTTCTAGAGACTTCCAGACAGAGTGTGTTCCATGTGCAGTCCAGAAGATGAAGTCTCCGGATGCTGCTGCCCGAGGAGCTCACCTGGGACTGACTCGTCCGGCTGGAGTTCCCTTCTCCTAACATCACACGGTTCACCATGAAAGCCGGTCAGGTCTGCCTCTCGGGTTGTGCAGACAGCTGACAGATGATTCAGATGATTCAGGGAGCAAATCCCAGCTTGTTCTCTCTTCCCCCATTATCTGGCTAGCGTGGGCCCTGAGATGGAACGATCGCCCTGCGTTGGGGTGGCCATGGAAGGAAACCCATGCATCCCCCTCTTACGTAGCGTGGCCCTGCTGAGTGCTCAATGTGCTAAAGGGCGAGATAACACCAGGAAAAGTGAGATAGGCTCATCTCGCCTGGAAACGCATGGCCATGGCACTTCAAGCCACCCAACCACCAACAGTGTCCTTCCAGAGCAAGCAGTGGAAGCTGTGCTGAGAGGCACCATTCGATAGGAAAGGGTAGCTTTGCCTCACTCCACACACCAAGGAGATGTCTATGATGTCACACACCCAAGATAAGCCTCTTCGCTCGGGTGATAGGAAAGAGAATAAGGAGAATGAAAAGATGTACATCACCAGGACAGGTTACAGGGAGATCATCGAGAAACATGCTCATCATGCTTGCACCCAGCACCCCGGTCCCCCCCAAAGCAGCATGTTACCTGGCAGACAATTGCTCAGACACCCTGTGAAAAATTCTTTTCCCTATGGGTTTAAATAGCAGGCCTTCACTTAAAACCAATACGGATAGGGGCTCAGTCAGTTAAGCCTCCGACTCCTGATTTCAGCTCAGGCGGTGACCTCAGTGTGAGTTTGAGTCCCACATTGGGATTCTCTGGGGATTCTCTCTCTCTGCCCCTCTCCCACTCTAAATAAATAAGTTAATATTTAAATAAATCAAAATAAACAACAAAATCAGTACAGATAATAGTTTGGAGACCTGGGCTGACAATTCTACTGGCAGGTGAATTCGATCTTCATCCCTGTCAAGCTGCCACATAAGAAATAGTTCCGACTATTACGCAGCCATCGACATTTGGCAGAATGTTTTAGGGGCATTTTGTGGTCCTGGGGGCCATCCCCAGGGTGGGGACGTCCCCATCCTTTTCTTAGATTCTGGGTCCAAGCTGTCTCCTCCTTCCTCTCCCCCTCTCTGTACCTCTCCCACCTCTAAGTTAATTTTGTGGTCTCCTGCAGTTGATTTTTCATTCCGAGGGTTTCCTGCTCTTTTTTTACTCCAGGTTTTTTTCCTCCTTAGAATTCTGGGTTTTCTCCCTGTCCAGTTATGTTCAAGGGGCGGAACTGTGCCCACCTACAAGAAGATTTTCCCTGTAAAAGCCCATCTTCGTAGGCAAAATAGATGCTATCATGACAAAGGCCAGATGCCAACTAAAAGGCTAGATAGATAGATAAGACACATAATATCTACCTATTGATTGTCTCCAGGATATAAAAATCTCCCGCAACAAATGCCACCCTGATATCATGAAACATACTTGAGGGGGCCTGGAGGAAGAGGCAACATTTCACACCCATATCACAACACCTTTCCCGGGCGGACAGCCTGTCTCCCATGGACCTTGGGCTCATTCTCCAGCTGACCTGTGGCTCATTACTGGGGCAGGTCCCAGATCAGCCAGATTGGCGGAATGTTTGCAGAAATTGGTGGCTCTCGGGTGGCAGTCTTGTCTAAGTCCAAGGAAGCACTGAGTTCTTGCCATATTTAACTTCAAATCAGAATCACGTGAGATCCTCATGGACACCATGTTGCTTAGACAAAAAAGACCAAGTATGTACTTAAAAAGTACCTGTTAAAAACTCCACTCGAAGGACACCTTGGTGGCTCAGTTGGTTAAGCACCTGGCTTCGGCTCAGATCACGATCTCACGGTTTGTGAGTTCGAGCCCCACATCGGGCTCGCTGCTGTCAGCACAGAGCCTGCTTCACTTCTCCTGTCCCCCTCTCCCTATGCCCCTCCCCCACTTGCTCTCTCTCTCTCTCATAAATGAATAAATAAATAAATAAACTTAAAGCTGCACTCTATGGGTTCCTTAAAAAATGCACTCTTCTAAGCCTCTGTGGTTCTGCTACATTACTACTCCTTACAAATAGCTAGTCAGTGTACAATTATATGCTGTGCAATACAGTATCGAGTCCTAACTTCTCTGTGCTCTGTTTCTTTGTTGACATAGGAATAAAAATAGCATCTACCCCAGAGGTTGTTGTGATGATTAATTAAATTAAAACATACCTCATAGAATAGTGACTGGCAGGTAATAAGCCATAACATGCTTTAGCTGTCTTTATTATTGAAGGTGATAGGCTATATTTATGGGTCTGGGTATTACAAGTATGGGGCAAGAAGAGGCAAGGAAGCAATGTCTGCAAAAATGGGCTTTTGTCTCCATTTTGTGGATGGGAAGTGGTCTGCTTAATGGTAAATGGGAACACTTCCTGACTGTTCACACAGTAAAGGCGTGGTGTCTACCACTCACATAATAGCACAATAAGGACTCTTTCAAACTGGATAGATTTGCAATGGTTTCAGGAACTGAGGTTGCCTAGCTGAGAACAGAAGACTGGAGAAAAGACATGACAACTGTCCTCAAATACTGAAGGGCTGGAGTGCCTGGGTGGCTCAGTTGGTTGAGCGTCCGACCTCAGCTCAGGTCATGATCTCATAGTTCAGGAGTTCGAGTCCTACATCAAGCTCTCTGCTGGCAGTGCAGAGCCAGTTTCGGGTCCTCTGTCTCCCCCTTTCTCTCTGTCCCTCCCCTACTTGCTCTCTCAAAAAAAAATAAAACATTTTAAAAAATTCCTGAAAGGCTGCCATGAGGAAGAAAGTTACATTTGTTTTGTTTGGATCCAGAGGAAAGAACTGTGACCACCAAGTAAGAGTTATAGACAGATTTGGATTCGACGTGGAAAGAACTTTCTAACCCTCGGAGTTGTGGATAGTTCATAAAATAGTCTTCACCAGCAGGAGCGCTATGTGATCTTGAGCCTGAACTTAAATTTTGTGCCTCGGTTTCCTAATCCACAAAATGGGGATAATAATACCTATTTTTGAGGGATGTTGTGAAGACCGAATGAGTTAATATGTGCACATGCTGTCAAACAGTGCTGAAGTGTATTTAGCATCCGGTAGACATTAGCCATTGTATAACTTCCCTGTAAAGGTGGAGAAGGGTAAGTGTCATTATCTCTTCTATGATGGACAAGGAAATCAAGTCAATTATCTAGCAACCCGGTCTGCTCTTAGACAACTGATCAACATGACAACTGGAGTTACCTACACTGTCACTTGACATGCCACGGGTGTGCCCACAGCAGGAGCAGTCTCCACATTCTCAATTTGGGGACCCCTATGCTGTTTTGTATATATTTTTTGGAAATCTCCACAATGCCCAGGCGGACCATGAGTCTTTAATAAATACCGATTGCCTAGACACAAATAGCGGTACCTTCGCAGAGAAAGATTATGGACTTAACGCTCTACGATTCCAGGCATCTCTACCTCCTTTGCTAATCACGATCAGGGCAAGCCACAGTGTAACTGGGTTCCAGACAAAGTCATTTTACATTTTTTCCTAACTCAACAGTCGCTGCAATTTAACTTGATTAAATACAACGTAGGTTTCATTTGGAATTTAGCTGCAAATTAAGAACAAAGAACCCGTAGAATGGACTGCTCTTTAAATATAGTTTAGCTCAGCAAACTAATAGCCCTTCTATGGAGATGGCATTCTGGGTAGACATTAAATTGTGGTTCCAATAGCAAAACAAACAGTGTGTGGGATCCTCTCAGTATTTATTGTGATTATGCTGTATGAATAATAAGTAATATTTGAGGACGTTAGTCATTATTGGCTTTGTGTACTTCCTACGTGGTCAACCCTGTAACCAGGATAAACAAGCCCCAGGATGCCCTTTTTTTTTTTTTTTTTTTTTTTGGCATGTGCTCCTACATAGGGCTGGAAGGGAGTTATTCCCCTCTAGACATTCGTTACAGCTCATTTACATATATTTGCTATTTTTGTTATCCAGAAATCTAGGATGATGACGGGATCTAAAATTCAGTGTGACCGTGTGCCCAAAAGAGGGACGAGGAGAAAATGATACACTTGTTCAAGTATGAGACTTCCCACTGGGAGACTAGGCCAAGACACAAAGATGACAGGGACTGTGGTCACGTGGCACCTCTGATGGACTATGGGATTATGCTTTTCGTTGAGGATCTCACACTCATCATTTAAGCATAACGTTTTGATTCTGATTCTCAGTCAGAAGCTGGAGGCCAGAGCTCCCCAGAATGCCTTCTCGGTATTGCCAATTTCCTACTGGACATGTCTGCCTCCATGTCCCATGGGGCCTTCAGGACTGACCTACCCATGATTGTACTTCTTCCAGTCTGCCCCTCTGTTTTCCTTACCCCTGTGGCTGAGTGGATGTGGCATTATTCACTAATCCAGAAACCTTGGAGCTGACCTCAGTTCTTCTCTCTGTTTGATGCATCAGTTCTGGTCACCATCTGTGTCTTGTTGATTCTGCCTTCCTTAACTTTTCCTATCCAGCCCTTCTCTCCAGATTTGCTGCTACTCTCTCAGTTCAGGACTCGATTATTTCTTTCACGTACCATTAGGTTCCATGTCTAGGTCTTACTCTGCTAACAGTCTTGCTCCTTTCAGGTATCGTCCACCCAACCTGGTGGTCCACCAACCATGGTGGTCTTTCGAAATGAAAACCCAGATTCATTTCTCTCCCCTCAAATCCTTCCCTGGATCCCTAACGCCTACGTGTGAAGACCGTAATATGGCACCTATGACCTGCATAATCCAGCCTGACCTGATTCGCCAGCCCTGTCTCTCACCATCTTCTCTTCACGTCCTGTTATGTGACCGTCACTGCAAGCCTCAGCTCTTCCTCTGCGTGGAATGTCCTTTTCTGCTTTCTCCCCCTTGAGAATAACTACTTACCTTTTTAAGGCTCAACTCAAATACTGTCTCCTCCAGAAAGCTTTCCATGACCCCCTGTTCTAAGTATAGTTGACCACTCTTATCTTTGAGTTTTTCACCTGAGCCTTGCATACATTTCTATAACAGGATTTATATTTATATCATATTCAATGGTTTACACGTGGTCTTTAGTCCATTTGGGCCACCATAACAAAAACACCATAAACTAGATGACTTCTAACCAACAAGCATTTATCTGTCACAGCTCTGGAGGCTGAGAAGCCCAAGATCAAGACAGTAGCAAGTTTGTTATCTGTTCAGAGCCCACTTCCTGGTTCATGGACGTCTTTTTGTAATAACTTCACATAGTGGAAGGGAAAAGGAGCTGTCTGGGGTTTCCTTTACAAAGACACTAATCCCATCCTTTAAGGCTCTGCCGTCATGACCTAATTACCTCCCAAAGACCCCACCTCTTAACACCTTCACCTTGGGGGTTAGGTTTCAACATATGAATTTGGGGTGAACAGGGGAACATAAATATTCAGTCCATTGCACAGACCCTTCTTCCTCCACTCCTCTGTAAGTCTTCAAGTACAGACACTCAGTCTTGCTCATTTTTTAGATTCCAATGGATTATCCAACATGGTGCAGGATTTGGGCCAGGAAGAAAGGGAGAAAGTGGAAGGCAGAATGGAAACACATGTGCAAAGTAGGAAGGAAGGAAGGATGTGTGCAGCAGTATTGCTGGAAGTGACAACGATTTGGAAAGCAGGAGGACTTATTAGGGGTTGATTTGGACACGAGGTTAAGGGGGATGAGTCTGGACCATTTTCCTGGCAGGGGAATGGACAGAAAGCATAAGACATGCAGGGGACTACAATAATAATAACTTTTTTAAGAGACCAGAATTTGGGGTATAGAGTGAAGCTTTGCTCTCAGCCGGCAAGCCCCTGAGTGGTGGTCTTTTTTTTTTTTTAATGTTTTATTTATTTTTGAGACAGAGAGAGAGCATGAGTGGGGAGGGGCAGAGAGAGAGGGAGACACAGAATCCGAAGCAGGTTCCAGGCTCTGAGCCGTCAGCACAGAGCTCGACACGGGGCTCAAACTCACAAACCGTGAGATCATGAACCTGAGCCAAAGTCAGACGTTCAACCGAACGAGCCACCCAGGTACCCCGTGAGTGGTGGTCTTTAAGCACAGACGAGCTCTGTCTGAAAATCATACCATGAATTCAGATTCCAACATTCCAATGTCGTCTTTCTGCTAGAAAAGCCCATGGATTTTTCAAACCATCAAAAGGTAATTTAAAACAGCACGACCCATATTTTACTGCCTAGTGAGTCACAGTGCCCTTCATTAAAATGAGTTTTTCACACATCTGGTCAATGTTTAGACACAATGCCTTTTGCGTTCAGTTTCCTCTACTTAGGCTTGAGATAACAGTTTGCATGTTGAAGTGGTAGTAGTTTGGTTTTGTTTATTCCTGGAAAATCAAGCAAATGGCAATATCAGAGAACACAAAAAGCAATGCTTTCTGCTTTCTTTATTAACCGAGGGCACCTCTATCCCAGACTGCAGCCTCGGGGTGCACCCACAGAGCTAAATCCCGAGAGACGGTCCTGTCGCTGCAGCTTACCGTCCGGCCTGAAGACCACACAAACCCAGGCCCTGCCCCAGGGCCATGGGCTCACCGACCCAAACAACGGTGGGCTGGTTTCCTCTCTGCTGTGCAGGACTCCCAGGACCAGACCCCTGGGGCACCCCCTCCAGGCCCACCTGCCCTGAATGCCTCCTCCCCATCTGAGCAAGAAGCAGACCCTCAGCTACTCAGACATGTGTCTTCAGAGAAAACCCACTTTTGTACTAGGAATGAAAGTGTGCATTGGACCCGCGATTCCAGCTAATTCTGGAAAGAAGCTTTGATGAAACGATCTTGAGTCTGACCCACACAATCCCCTGAAAACACAAACAAATAGGGGCTTGAGGCCCAGGCCCCAAAATTGGCCACTGCCGTCCTGCAGGCCACCAGGGAAGGTTAAGTCCTCAGCAAGGACTCGCTCCACGCGCCGAAGCAACAGAAAGCCGAAGGCGATAGCCATGGGAACAGAGAATGGGGTCTTCTCCCCCTCTTCTGGATGCAGAGTCCCCTTCCTGTGAACTCCCTGAGCACTAGAACTGGCCCTCACCTGCAGCCTTGTCATTTCTAGCTTGAGTGACAGCTTGCTAACTGGGTGACCGAACAAGTTGATACAAAGATGGGAATCAAAGTGTCAGCTTCTTGCGTTACTATAAGAAATAAATCCTTCGTGTCTTGCAGAAATGTCTAGTTAAGTCAGTACCTGGCAAGCGGCAGGGTTTAATAAAAGCTATTTTTCCTTCCTTTCTTGACAAGTGTGTAGCACTGTGGTTAGGAGCGTGGACCCTGGAGCCTGACAACTGAGGTTAACATCAGGCCCTACCAAACTAACTGTATGGCCTCAGGCGTATTTCTTACCTTCTTTCCCACCTCAGCTTTTTCACCTCTAGAGTGGGGGTAAGAATCATGTAGCTATTCCAATAGGATATCGCAAGGATTTAAAATTTTTTTTTTCAACGTTTTTTATTTATTTTTGGGACAGAGAGAGACAGAGCATGAACGGGGGAGGGGCAGAGAGAGAGGGAGACACAGAATCGGAAACAGGCTCCAGGCTCCGAGCCATCAGCCCAGAGCCTGACGCGGGGCTCAAACTCACGGACCGCGAGATCGTGACCTGGCTGAAGTCGGACGCTTAACCGACTGCACCACCCAGGCGCCCCGGATATCGCAAGGATTTAAATAAATTACTATATGCAACGTGCTTAAAACCGTATTGGCCACATGCACAATAAGTGTTACCAAGTTTAGCCCTTATCATTATTATCCCCCTTCTGTAGGAATGACTCATTTATGTCGTCTCAGGGAGCCAGTAGAACGTTACTACGGTAAAACCTTGGATTGCGAGTAGCTTATTCCACGAATGTTCTGCAAGACAAGCAAACCTTTGTAATAAATTTTAAGTTGATAAACGAGCGATGTCTTACAACATGAGTAGTGTGTGATGCCAGACGTCACAGTCACAACTGAGCCCATGGTTCTTGAGATTTGTTTTGATATACGAATGCTTTGGATGACAAGCATGTTTCTGGAACAAATTGTACTCGTAAACCAAGGTTTTACTGTACATCCATGGCAGATGCCCAATGCCTCTCTGTAAATTGAATGAATGAATGGATGGATGGATGGAGTAACCTTCCTTTTAGACATTGTAAGTACTTCACAATGCATTTTTGAAGATTTTCATTCAGACGAGAAAAGTTTGTTAAGGGTCTTCTTATATGCCACGCCCTACGCTGGATTGCTGGGACACCATAGCTCACAAAGCAGACAGAGGTCCTGCTCCATGCCTTGCAGTCCAGATCTGGTGGAGGTCTCCACTGTCCTCTAGTTCTGGTGCCTTGCTAAACAAATGGGGACATTGAGACCCAGAGAGGACAAGGAGTTTCTGGGCTGTGGTAACTTGTAGACCTGTTGCCTTCTTTTAGGATCCACGCGTCAACACCCCATTTTGTTTGTCGAGACTGGTTTGTTGCAACGTCCTTATTGGTGGGGGAGGCAATACAGCCTCGTGGAAAGAGCTTGGCTCTCGAGTTAGACGAAATCCGGCTCGGCCACGTGTGGATTGCGCCACAGGACGATATACTTCCACCATCTTGGCTTTCACCCTTCTGTGCAATGGGATACTAGCTTCTGCCTCGTCTGTAAGAGCCTTTGTATTGCAACAGAGTCGCAGAACGAGAACTGGGAGACACGCATGTCCCACATGGTGTCTTCATGTCTTTTGTTTTGTTTTTAACTGCATCTGTTGCCGACGTTTAGCAATTTCTATAAACCCTGATGGGGGGCTCCTTTTGACAAGTCAGAAGTTCTGGCAGCAATATCCAGCTGGAGTGAACAGCTGCCCCCTTGGATGGGACACGAGCCTTCCAAGGTGGCACAGTCCCACCTTTCTCCATTCATTTCTTCCACCTGGCCTGCTCCACGCGTTGGCCCACCTGCCTGATCTCTGTCGGCACGGATGTTTTCAATGCCGGCTGCGGGGCTGAGGTCTATATAGAGGAACATTATTGTACATGAGCAAGATGCTTCCCTTACTTTTTAGTTTTCGCTGGACTACCTGCTTGCTTTGTAGAGCCACAGGATGTGTTTTGTTCAAACAGATGACTTCTTCCATTTAGCTTCATGTGAGATTTAGGAGGCACAGAGATAGTAAGATGAAAATAAGGCGATATTGGTACAGCAACACAGATACCGCAAATTCCCCAGTCCCTCCCCTCCAGCGCGATGCAGAAAGAAGAGGGAGAGGTGAGTGCCTGTACCAGCCTGACAAACCAGGGGCTGTCAAGGAGTGGGCTGGTTGGGGCCTCGTGAAAAATGGCAGTTTGGCAGAACATTTGATTTCCTTCCTTCCTGGGGCCAACATGAATCCTATTTATAACTTAACTCCTAGAGCCCCTTCATGTTAAATTAGTAACTGAGAGGCCTGTGGGGTTCAAAGCAGGAAGTGGCCTTCTAGACATCTGGACTAGAAAGCTGTGTGGTGTAAGAAAAGCAGCCTTGGCCTGGGGGTGGGGGTGGAAATCTGGATCCTCACTCTGGCTCCTATCTGTCACTGATGGGCTGTGTTGCCTTTGAAAAGTCAGATAGCCCCAGTTCAACCCACTTGGAAGCAGTTATTATGAGCATCCAGTGATACAACTGATGTGTGTGTGTGTGTGTGTGTACAGTAAAACCTTGACTTGTGAGCATAATTCATTCTAGAAACATGCTTATAATCCAAATCACTTGTACATCCAAGTGAATTTCAAGAACCACTGGCTCAGTTGTGATCTTATGTTCGCCATCACATACGACTCGTATTACACGACATCATTCCTTTGTGAAGTTAAAATGTATTAGAAATGTTTGCTCATCTTGTAGAACACTTACAGACCAAGTTACTCACAATCCAAGGTTTTACTGTATCAGTTTTATACATAATGCACCTTGGATAGCATAAAAGAGAATTTAGACGTGTCACTCATATTACACATGGGATCTTCTATGAGGTTCCATGCTGATGAGACAGCACTCTGGGTCCAAGGCCTTGAGGTGAGGGAGAGCGCCTCAGGGCTCATCTCTGCAGCATCTGTAGAAAAGGGAAGTGTCTATAAGAGGGGATATAATTGGGAAGAGTCTTATCACCTAATATGTCCAGGTGGTACAGCAAGACACAGGGGTTAGTAAGTAGTCAGTGAGCAGATGGAGATTGGCTCTGCCATGCAAGCACGACTCCACCCTACTAAGGGCATTCCTTGAAAGAAGCTTGGCCCACCAAAAAGCCCATCAGGAAGGGGCCCAAAAAATAAGAAGAAGGGCAATCGTTTCAAAATTTGACCAGGTAAAAGGTCCGATATTAATAGCCAAGATAATTTAAAGGAAATTCTCTCGTTGAGACCGTATAAGATCTTTGGAGGATGAAGGTCTTTGGAACCATTCCTACGAGGAATATACAAAAAAAAGGTGTGCAGTCAAACAAGGGAAGAAGAGGCAAAGACAACGTGAGGCTCGTTTTAAGTACAGCTCATGTCATCTGAAGAGGGATTCGACCAGACACAAACGGAGATTTAAGATTAATGGTAGAAGTTACAGGTCTACTGATTTTTCCCTCGTTTATTTATTTATTTTCATTTATTTAAACTAGCAATTAAGGGTTCAAGCTCAGACCTGCACACTTACATTAAATTCCCACTTTATCATTAACTGGCTACATGACCTTAGGCAATTTACTTAGTCTCTCTGAATCTCATGTTTTTATATTCTGCAAAAACAGGGATAAAAAGGATACTTACCACGAAGGGCTGTTTTGAAGATCAAATGAGTCATTGCAGAGAAGGTGATTGGTGTAAGGTCTGGGATACACTAAGCACTCAATAACAGTTAGATATTTTTGTTATAATTCAACTAGCACTTACTAAGTGCTAGATTATGTCCTAGGTGTGGTGGTTACAACAGTGAATAGCACACAGTCAGTTCTCAAGGACTATCCAATCTGGAAGTGGTTTGATACTTGCAAGAATAGTCCTGGGAGAGACATCCACATCTGTATAGGAATCAAGTCCCCACCAGCAGCTGTTCTTATGCAATAGCTAATCAGCTACTTGGGAAGATAGAGCAGAAAAGACTCAAGTTTCATGGAGGTCCTTGGATGGGAAGGACCATTAAGATCACTCCAACCCCAAGAGTCTCTGGTTCTAAATTTCTTCCTGGAGACAATGTTGAATGTTTATGTCCTAATGCAGAGCCAGATAATAGGTTCGGGAACGAGGCGGGGATGGAAGGCAGCTTCAGCCCATGATGAAAAGTCAATGTCAAAGCCCAAAAGAGGGCAGAGCTCATACGCCAACCACGCAGCAATCACTGTGTCTTGTCCTGCACTTTGGTCCTATGCCTCCAGGCAGTGACCTCCCTGTCAAACTCCTCTTACCCCAGTGAGTACATGAGGTTCTTCAAGGACCTCTTAATGGTCCTGACCTTGTCTACAGTATTTTATGCCTGTCACTTACTCAGGTCTGTTTACTCTTGAAATTATGGGGAGGGTGACACTGTGCTTGGAACAGCATTTAAGGAATGGGTTTCCTGAACCCTCACCCAACAAAAACTCAGAAGAGAGAGTCTGAATTTAGGAATATGTGCTCACTTAAGTGCCTTGTTTTCAGTTTTTCCCTTTGTGACCCATTCTTGGGAGCTGTGACCAACAGCATAATAATAATTTCAGGCCCACAAGGAAACTGTACAGAGGAGCTACGTTTAGCTCATCAACCTGAAGTACCCTTCACACGTGTCCTTAAATTATGCAGAAAAGAATAGTCCTTTTTGCTTAGATCTCCAAATATGTGGAAATAATCTGACTTGAAATGAAAAATACAGTATTTTTCTTTTTAATTTGTAATCTGTCACACATTAACAAATTTAACTGAATTTTTAATAAACGCAATTAGTTTAATTTTGTATTTAATATCCACAAAAGACACACTGCCACTCGGCATTGGTATCATAGATACACAAATCCCATTGACAATTCCCCTAATCTGTACAATCGAATAACTCAACATTTGTTTCAGTACCAACCTTCAGCATTCACTGAGTTTGTGAATGTTGGTTTTGACTCCTGAACTAAATGAAAGGCGTCTTAAAAGGGGAAACCACATTCTATCATTCCTTGAACCTCATTCCATCCTTCTCATCATAGCTAACAATTATTGACCAATTATGTGCCAGGCATTAAGCTCAGAACTTCACATACACTCGCTTATTTCAGTGAATCCTTACCTCAGGTAAGAGTTATCAAGAAATCCATTTCACAAAGGAAGACACTTAAGCTCAGAGGAGCTAAGCACATTGGCCAATATAAGACTTCTAGTAAATTGTACAGCAATTAATTGTATTCAAACCCAGGCCCGTGGGATTCAAAAGCTCAACCACCTCTGCTGTTATGTTGTCTTTAGCCCAGGCTAGACACAAAATAAATCTTCTGTAGATAATTGGATAATGATTATCCAGGCGGTCTCATTTCAAGAGAGCCTACTATGGTGTGCTCCACTGAATAGCAGATTATCAAGCAGGTTACAATGGGCAAGAGGAACTTTTGTGATCTTATTTCTTGGAAGCCCAGAATTTCAATTTTTTTTTAAATATGTTTTGTTATCATTGCATATAAGGAAACTTCATTTAGGAAAGATTATGGGTTGATCTAAGGAGGAAATATGTTTACTCAAGTAAAAATGTTCCATGTGGTTTTGGTTTAGAAAGGTTAACATTCAAATGCAACGCGTTGGAATATGTTTTGGGGTGGAGTGAGGTGGTGATGGTAGGGAGATGTATTCACAGATTATCCTCCTTAAGTTACTATATATTCTATTATCTCTTCACCTTCCTCTTTTGTCCCCCCACAAAAACAAACTAAAATCGGACCATAGATTGTTCTATTCTGCCTTGAACTTTAAGGGCAAATCATAAGCATTCTTAGAATATATTTTAGTTGGGACCTATGAATGAGGGCCAAGTTCATGACACTGATTATCTAAGGACATTGCCTTATCTCTCCCTCATACCGACTGAACAGAAAAACAAACAAACAAAAAAAAAAACCTTTGTTTTGTTTTATTTTTTTTAAGCTTTATATTTTGGATTCATTTAATTGACTAGATTTCAAAGCTTGCAAGCACTACTTTTGAAATTAATTTTGAAGCTTTCCTTAAAGAGATCTCACCATTAAAAATGAATTTGGGGGAGGAGGCAGGAAAATTCTCAAATATTACTCTTGGCTCTTAGGTTTTCAGTCACTGGTCATACTCGCCGGGCCACTCTCAAGGATCACGGGATCCCCTAGATTTCATCCCCTTTGCAGGCTAAGTAAGTAGCCACATCTAGCACAATGCTGTGAACCCCTAGAGTGAGAGGCAACCATGGGCTTCCCATTAAAAAAAAAAAGGATAATTATGGGAGGAAACAGGAGAAAGAAACTTTAGAAAAAAGTCAAAATTTTTAAAAGCCAAAATCACAGGAAACAAGAAAGGGACCAGGAAAAAGACAAAAAAAAAAAAAAAAAAAAAAAAAAGCCACTGGTGTCACATGTCCTCTGAAATGAGGACAGAATGTAGAAGAAGTAGGGCATCTGGGGAATTGAGCTTGAACTGGGGGACTTCTGAGTCCCTGGGTCAACTGAGCCCATGTGGACTCTTTGTGATCTGGGCCTATGAGAGGTGTATGAGACTGAAACTTCTGGCACTAATGTTAGAGGAGGCTCCAGAATTTTTCCTACCAACTACAAAATGTTGGGAAGAAAGCCTCCACATAATGAGCCTGGAGAGTCTATATGCAAAATCACAGTTTGGACCATTGAATTGGAAGGATCCATAATAGGCAGAAGATGTTCTGATCAGGAAAGAATCATAACTGAGGGTTTAGACCTGGCAGACAAGAAAAATTCATTCACACACTCATGTATAAATTCTTTGAAAAATATTTATTTATTTATTTAGAGAGTGTGTGTAAGTGGGGGATGAGCAGAGAAAGAAAGAGAGAGACTCCCAAGCAGGATCTGTGCTGTCAGCATAGAGCTGGACATGGGGCTCAATCCCACAAACTGTGAGATCATGACCTGAGCCAAAACCAAGAGTCAGATGCTTAACGGACCGAGCCACTCAGGCACCCCTGAAAAACATTTAGTGACCACCTACCAGGTCCCAGGTCCTATGTCAGGTGCTGAGCTTTTACCTATGAACAAGACAGTCTAGATAGTCAAGATGCTCACCCTCTGGAGAGGGAGAACCATCAATAAATGAGCCTTAATTATGCAAACTAAGGGGATGGGAGATAGGAAAGGTATCAAGTTCTGAGAAAACACTTGGAAGGAGCAGCATCCTGGCCACGAGAGCTCCCTGGTGAGCGAGGTCGCTTGTTTTATGCTGGCAACACACTTCAATTAACTTGTGTTGTTCTCATTGGTTCACACGCATATAAGGAAGCGATGAAAAAGATCTGTGTGTGTCTTTCTGCATCTGTCTATGCATGTAAAAAATGATCTAGAACAGAAAGAGAGCTAACAATATGGTGGTATTTAAATACTTAAGGATTCTAGTACTCTTTTTATATCTTTATAGATGTCATGCATTTGATTAGCAACTATGGAATTGACACAGCACGTCTGGTTGCTCAGTCATTACATGTCTCTAGGGAAGCCTGAAACCATGATTGACCCTTGGGCAACTCCTTGTATTCTCTGTGTTACTGATGGATGACGTTGTGTACGCCTAGACAAAAGGGGCATGCTGTACCAGCTAGAAGACTTCGCAGGATTATTTAGCAAATCCGTGATGTAGCTGGTTTTGTCGTTGGGGGAGTTTGGTTACCATGGCTAGTTGCATAGAAGTATGTGCCTCTATGGTCATCTCTCCTTAAAAGCTTCAGATCCTGAGATTTAATGGACTTCCCTGGGCAGAGACATACTACACATTCCACTGCAGTTTATTTCTAGAGGAAAAGTATATACCACGTGGCCCCAGATGGGGCAGGACTCAGAAGTCTATATCTCATAGCTCTGGACTCCATCCGATGTGTATCCTTTTGCTTCTGCTTTTGCTATGAATCTTTTTATAATAAACTTTAACTGTAAGAATAAGTGAGTCTCAAAAGCAAGTAAAGTCATGGGATGAGTGGGTCATGGGATGCTGAGATAATAACCCAAAAGATCTACTGAGCAGCATTATGAACCAGAGAAACAGTATGATAGTTAAGGTGGGGTGAAGAAAGATGAGGTATTAGGTATTGCTTTTTATTTTATTATTTTCAACTAGGAGAAATGTAAAGTTCTCGTTTTAAATCAAATTCAATCTCCTCGAAACCCTTACTCGCCAAGGCAAATGCAAATTCTAATCTTTGTCATGACAGGCTTTAAAGAGGCTGCTTTTTATCTTAGGGCCACATTAAGAGTCTTGAGGTCTAAACCAATCCAGAGTTCTTGGAAAGACCTTTGCCCTTTAGCCAACACTAGCAATTAAGGACCTGCTTGTTGTCCATGAAAGTAGACAGTTCTGCTGTCCTTTGCCAAACCAGGAAACAGAAATGTCTGCTCAAATACTGTCTAATATGTATAAGTAACCAAGAAGCCACCCTTTTCTAAAGGCCTGTCTTCTCCTTAGAGTCTTTCAACTTGGGCCAAGAGAAGCCATTACTGTCACTGCCTAAACCCACCCAAGAGACCACAGTTCAAATCACAGCACTAAAAACAATTACTATCAAAGTCAAACATTTATATCCTCAAAACCAGGACTCAGAGGGATATCTTTATAAAGGGGAGGCATACAAAGAAGCTAATCAGTTGGACTTTATCTTCAATGAGGACATAATGAAAAGATGAAGACTTGTACTGGATATAGAGAAGCCTTCTATCCAGTGCAAGGACCTCCCTTGATATCTATATTATTGGCTAACTGTAGAATAAATGGAAAATGTTACTAAGCTCTCCTCCTGGGAGGTCTGTGAGATTGGCACTAACAGGCCTTATGGTAGAGTGGAGAAGACATCAACCATTGGATTAAAGAAATTCGAGCCCCGCTAGGTAGCTTTGGCAAAATTATTCCCCTGAGTCTCAGGATCTCACGTAGATCATCATATTTATTTTTCAGGGTTGTTGTGAGGTTTAGAAATAATATCTGGCACATTGTACACACTAAATAAAGGGTAGATGATATGATTCACTCTTCTAGATGACACAGGTAATTTCTTGTCTGGAACCAGGTTACTGGGCTAAGTAATCTCCAGGCATCTCCTCCAGGCCCAAGACTTCAGCCACTGCTAATGCTATTCCTCTTTCTCTCTGATATAAGCTGAACTCCTGCAGCCATCCTGGCACATTGATCAAGTTTATTATCATCAATACCTTGTTTACTCCCTACTAGCCTCCACCCTAGCAGTGGGGTAGTGTCCCACTACCACTAGAATCTCCCTAGACACTACCTCCAGCCTTCTTTCTCTCTGCCCCATCGTTTTAGTCCCATGTTCTCTGGGTAATTATTCACTTAAGTAGGTGGCATAGCTAATTTGACCAATTCATCTATGCCAATGTTTTAATAAGAGCTAATGGGTGACGTGCCCAGATATGTGGACATGATGTAGTAAAACACTGGTAACTGAACATCCCAGATAGTTTTTAAAAAAATGCCAAAAGATATCTTCACTCTAGGAGATCTCCCTATTGTGGGCTATTTGGGAGCCCTTGGCCGTACTCAAGAAGGACACTCTAGGTTGCTTTCTGGTATACCTATACGGAGAGATCAACCGGGAAAATGCCCCTGTTGCTTTACCAGGGGCAGCCAATCCATGGGTTGTGCAGGGTAAATGCTGTAAGTCAAGCCCTAGCTAAGCCAGATGGAAAGACCAAGAGTCTTCTTCATTCAGGACCATTTCCTTAGTTCTGGGGAGTCATATTTTTGGAATGATGGGGTTTGTAGCCAATGCGGAAATCATCTGAGATCATCACTTCATTTTTTCTGACGCTGAGGGTCAGAGAAGTGATGTGATTTGTCAGGTACCAGAACCAGTTAAGGCTGGGCTGGATCTGGAACCTGAGTTTCCTAGTTCCTGAACCAGAACTGTTTATCTGCCTCAATCATATCCTTACATATACAAACTTTTGTATACCTTACCTGTTCTAGAAGGGCCCCTTGTGAAGGAGAATCAGAAGACCTACTCTGTAGACCATATTTTCCCACCAGGAATCTGGTGACCCACAATTAACTGTTTAGGACTCAGTTTTCCCATATACAAAATGAGCAGAGTGTTCTCCACATTTTCCTGTGCCCCTGGGCTATTATTCTGAATATGAGGGAATGCTTTGCTAATAAAATAATGCTGGAAAAACATCAGTTGAACAAAGAAAAGGAGAGAATTTAGAAAGTCAAAGCTCACACACACACATTATTCTAATTTACCACAATCTTCAGAGATAGAAGCCAATGATATTCTCCTTACTCTGAGACTGGAAGAGCGTTGGCCTTTATAGCTGATTGCAGAAAACAAAATGGCTTCTCGTTGGAAATGAAGCTTTTGGGGCAGGGTATCTATGCACCTTCTGCCACCTGCTTAAGGGCTGCCACTTCTTGTACCCAGGCTCTGGCTGTGAGCCCCAGAAAAGATGCTGAAGGGGGTGCAGATAGAGGAAAAACCAGTTGGCCACCCCAAGTCGATAGCCCTCATGAAAAGAGTTCCTAAAGGGGACAGATGTCAATCTGGAAATGGAGAGGGAGGAAGAAGGAGAGGAAGAAGGAGAGACAGATGGGAGAAGGAGGCAATGGAGAGGGAGAGAGGGAGGAAGAGAGAGAATTGTGAATTCTTGAGAATTGAAGGGATTCAAGTACACACAGGAGACCCAAATTAATGACATGGAAGATTAACCCGAAGGACACGCATGCTAAAACCCAGAGCAAATGTCCAAACTTCACCATTAGCAATACAAGGGACCTGGGATGAAAGTCCCTTGGAATGAGCTGCACAAAACTTGGGGCTAGAGCTGCTGTGCAACCCCTCAAAACTCTGGCCACTGTGGTCAACTCCCAGGGGGAAGCATTCTGGTCACCTGACTTCCTCACTCAGATTCTGACACTGGCTTTTAGCTTTCACATCATCCTACGTCTTGGAGATTGTCGTTTCTTTCCAAACTCTCTGCCCAGGGTGAACAAGCTGCTGCCTTGTCTGTGTCAGCCACAGGCGCTGTGTTGAGGAGAGCAAGGAAATGCATGGAAGAGGGCAGGTGATTCCCACATATCTCCACTGGGGATTCGCAGTCAGCATTTTCCCAGAAAATGCTTCTCTAGGAACCCTACCACGTGAGCATGGGTTGCCTGTCCGCTGGGTCATACGCCTTCCATCTGCAGGCTCAGTTATGTCTACAGGACCCTCAGACAGACGTCCAGTCCCGTCAAGGGAACTGTCAGGGTTCGTGTGTGCTGTGAGCAATCTCGTTCATGGCATGGACCTGGCACGGGCACAAGCCAGTTCCATTCCAGGACCATGTGACACTGGCAGGGTTACTCACTTGGTCGCCCTCCAGCAGGGGCATCTGGGGACACCTCCCTAGAGTGACTACAACGTTTATCACTGGGATGACTCAGCCCAAGCCTCCGCTCCCTGAAAAGGGAATCTGAGGCCAGGGCTGGGGGGTAGGAATGTCGATTAGACCCATCTATGGTTGGGAGAGCAGAGAAACTGCCCCTCACCTGGAAAGCATGAAGGACAGGGTGAGTAAAGGTCAGGTCAGTGGCTCAGAAACTCAGAGTGAAACATGAGTGTATCCCAGAAGCTTGGGTGACAGGTGGGGCTTTGTGTCCAGAACCCCAAGAAAGATCCTACTCAGTCACCTAATGACAATATTTCATTTCAGATTCCCATTCATTCCATCTCACTGATTCCACTCGCATCTTTTGCTTGGTTTTCATCATGTCTAAAGCCTGTCAGTTACTTAACCTTGATTAGAGGAGTGATATGGCCCGGTCTTAGGGTGGGTCCCACCTGGTTTCCCAGTCCTTGATAAGCCTCTGCCTCCTGTGTCTAAGCAGGTTGTATTTTGTGTGTCCAGATGATAAAGGTGTACCTATGTAGTTCATCACATTTCTGCCATTTATGAGTTCAGATCTCATCTGGCCAATGTGTTCCTCCCAAGAACTAGCCTCCTCTTAGGGTCCTAATCCCCTGTGGCATTCAGCACAGGGATAAGCACATGGCAGAAACTTACTCAACACTTGTAGCTTGGTTGTTCTCTATCTTAAGTGCCCAAGGGAAAAGGAGTTTCACAGCCTCGCCAGTTGCCAGATCCAAAGTCTAAATTTATTTAGAAAGAGGTTTCGATAGCAAAACTAAAGCCTGCATTTCGCATACCATCTCTTATTCAATTTCAAAACAACATCTGTAGTTTAACTGGTTAATTTCCATCTGCTGGCCCCTTGTTAGCTCCGAGGTGCTCGCCTGCTGTTGCCATTAAACCCGTCCGTAGAGCTTTACAATAAAAGCAACTGTTCTTTGTGTAGCACTTAATCACGTATAAAGTGATTTCACAGGTACTCAGTGCATCACCCTCCGGGGCCGGGCGTACAGGCACTTCTCAGGTCTTCAGTTGCGGGGAGCATACTTGGCTCAGGGACCGGATGCTGCTGTGGAATCCACGGCGTGTTTGCGGTGTGGTCTGATGGCCTCTTCAGCCTCTCTAGCTCTGGCCCTATTGTACCTCACAGGCATTTCCCCTGGTAAGTGTTGAGGGGGCAAGTGACATGTCACCCTGTCTTCACATCTGCTTCTCAGAGGACCCATGCTCTCCAGCCTGGCTCTGGCGGGCCCTTGTCTGGGGTTCCAGAGCAATGCAGATCTCTCTCCACCAAGGCACTGATCGTGCCGCCCTGCGCTGTCTGTCTCCACGGGTCTCCTCTTTAGACCCAGATCACTAACCAGAATGTAAGGAGATAAATGCCTAGTGCTGGAAAGGCTAGCAGGGCATGGGTGGCCGTCCCCGGGGAGCCGGGGAGTGAGCGGTATGAAGGTCAAAGAGCTTCCCCGTCCAGGTCCAGGTCCATTCATTCAGCTGTGTCTTAAAGGAAGGGTGGAATCCAGGTAAAGAGAATGGTGGCCAGCATTTGACGCAGCGGGAACAGCATGGAAAAAATGGTGCTCTTCGGGAGCCTAATGAATATCGGTACGGCTGGAATGTGACGGGCAGAGATACAGCAACTGTCTAGTTTTGACTTTATGCCGTACATAATGGCTCTCGAGCAATGTTTTTAAAAATCCACCTTCACCCTACCTATAAGCACGGTGTCATCAAATACATCTTTCCTGCTCTGTAATCATTTCAGCGTGTGTGGGCTGTCCTCTAAAACCACTCTGAATAGCACTGCCCAAAACTGTCCTGCTTCACCATGTGTGGCTATACACATTTTAATCTCAAGTAATTTAAACTGAAAACAAACCAAACATTCAGTACCTCAGTCATACTAGGCACCTTTGAAGCGCTCCCTAGCTACCTGTGGCCTGTGGCTGCCCCATAGAGACCAGCACAGAGGGGGAGTCTGGGCAGGTAGGGATAAGGAAGGTGAGGCAAGCCAGGAGACCAGAGATGTAAGGAGATGATCACACAGCTGATAGTGGAAAGGCGGAACCTAAAGGCTGAGTTTTGCCACTTTTAAGCAGAGTGATTTCCTCTAGACTTTTCTCTTTTCCCAACTTCCTGGAGCTGGTTGACCAGATCCTAGCCCAATGGTGCTGGCAGTGAGATCAAGTCCGAACAGCCCAGCGCTATCCTGAGACGACATGGGTAAGAATCCAGTTCTTGACCTGGTCACTGCAGAACTTGGTGAATTCAATCATCTTTTCTGTGACTCAGTTTCCTCACTGGTAAGTGGAGAGGAAGCATTAGTTGATATCTATCACACATATATATATCCGAACTTGTCAAGATCAATTGGCAATACGATCTTTTTTTTTGCATAGAGAATATTTTTCTTTATTTCTTTTCTGTAATTTTGAAATAATATATAATTGCCGTAAATAATTTGGGGAAAGAAGTGCTGGAAAGAAGATACAGAGACAAAGCATTTAGAGAATGACAGTCATTTACTTGCGTAAGTGAGTCTAAATTTTACAACAGTAGTGGTCCTCAACCTTGGTGACGTATTGGAATTTCTGGGGCAATTTTTAAAATCTTGATGCCCTGACACCCCAGACTAATTAAAGCGGGACCTCTGGGGGGGGGGGGCCTACACATGACACATTTTTAAAACTCCTCATGTGATTCCAATGTGTGACTATGATTGAGAACGAACGACGGTTCTAAGATAGCTCGCCAGGCTAAAGAATATGTATGCCACAGGTAGGTAAAGAAAAGACACAGATGACAGGTTGTCCATTCACACTGGAGAAAGAGCCACTTCCACAAAATGACAGGCACATGTGCAAAGTCACACACAGATATCATCCACTGGAAAGGTCAAGAGGGAGGAGGACTCTGGCTGCCTCCATTTTGACTTCAAATGTTTTAGTTGGGTTCTTTCCACCTTGTCTCTTGGCTCAGGCAGAAGACCCTGCGGGCAAAGCATCCCCCGATGGTGACCAAAACTCTCCCCTCGAGCAACAAGGACTGACCTGAGCCAGCAAGAGTCCGCCCATGATTGACTCCACGACAATGACTGATCTCACCTTCACTGCCTACCTGCCTATCTCCACCCACTTTCGTTCCACATTTGCCTTATATGCTTGGAAGTATTTTCGGCATTTTGGAGACAGTCTTTGATATGTGAGTCCACTGTTTTCCCAGTGTTGACCTCACTGAACAAAATTCCTTTCTTGTTTAACCACTACTTGTTTCTCTGCCTCTGGATTTTGTCGGTGGTAAATTGTTGAACTGAGTCTGTCTGCGTCCCCAGAGCCCGGTTCTTACACCCCTTGATCATCTGCACACCGGCTACAAAGATGATGCTCTTTGGTTAGGAATTTGGAACTTAGAGCAACTGCCTTAAGATCTCACTTACTTGGGGGGACTCCCTGGGGACAAGGTGAGCCTCACAGTGGTTTTTGTTGTTTGCTTTCCTGCCACCTGTCCTGTTAAGGGTGACATACACGCTTATAAAGCAGGGCAAGAGGTCAGTTTTGTGTTCGCATTAGGAATTATGTAAAGTCCATAAAGTCCGTACTTAATGTCCTTCTCAAACTCAAACCCACTCCCAAGAGGTAACCCCTGAATGTTGTAGATGTGCTTATACAAGTTACACACACAACACACACACACACACACACACACACACACACACACAATGCGAACCCTTGGGACTTTTACTAAGTATTTGGTGATGGATGCTCTTCCATAGCAAGACCTCAAATTTTTCTCGTTTTCTAGTAGATACATAGTATTTCCTAGTTCCAGTATATAATGAATTTTTTGGATATTTCCCAGTTGGTAGTAAGGTCTCCCCTCACCTTTTATTCTATTTCACATTATACTGCAATAAACTCACTGATATGTTTATCTTTAGCTTTTGCACATAGAGAATAAATTCCTAAAAGCGTGATTGCTAGGTTTGCCAAATTGCCCTCTGAAAAGGCTGAAGCAATTTACATTTTCTCCCAATAATGCAAAGAAATGACCGGTTCCCCACATCCTTCTCAATACCGGTCTTTATTTTTTTTTTAAGGCTTACCTAATGGATACTTAAAAGTGCTTTGCAAATGATTAAATGCTATGCAAATGCACGGTATTATGACTAGTAACCTTTTCTGAAAGGCCCTACATCAAAAGTCACTGTCCAAGCCCCTGAGGAGATAGTACCTTCCAGAGGGTTCTATTATGTACCCTGTCATTTTCTGGAAATAATGTTTTTGGGTTTGGATCCTAATTTCTTAGTCCAAAATGTCAATCTTCCAGGGTGATGGGGTTGTAAATAATGAGAGAGAGAGAGGGACCCTCAGGCAAAGGCAGCTATCATTACTCTGTGAGCTTTTCTGCCAAATAATTGAATACCACAGCAGACAGGCCACTGATGCCAACCAACATTTTATGGAGTCACCCTAGCAGGGAGTAATTTGTGAGGGCCTCTCCTCTGCTCCACGTTCAAAGCGTTTATTCCATCTAGTTTCTGTCTTCTCACTTTTACCATTTATCTGGGATGCTGTGAAATGGAGTTCTTCACATTTACGAACTCACTGTTTTTGAAGAAGCTTAACCCGGTGGACTGAAGGAGTGTCTCCTGTTGACTTCGGCTCAAAAAGAAAGGATGTCTGACCCTAAGCTTCTTTTTCTCTACTATGGGATTGACTCTACCCAACAACACCACCTGGTGAACTCCTAATTCTCCTGAGAACCTAAGAACCATCTTTCAAGTCCATTCCTTTGTAGAGTTGTACCTGACTATTACAGGGTTCATCACTCCTGCCTCTGCCTTCTGCCTACTTCGTTTACACCTCCAAGCAATAATGTATAACCCAATCATTTCCTCGTGTGTATCTTTCCTCCTCCCCATCTCCCAATTAAGAATTTTTCAGCTGGACCTGGGTCTTATTTATCGGTGTAAATCTAGTTGGTACTACCTGGCAAGTTTTCTGAATGGACTTTGCTTCATTTTTGAATCCCTGCCTGAGTTGGACAGAACAAAACGAATAATAACACTCATGGGACATGGGACATAAACACTAGTGCTCCCCCAATATTCCCCCAAAGGCTCTCCCATATTTCCCAACTTCCCTTGAATTTATGTGGGGGTCATGTGACTGATTTTGGCTCATGGGACTGAGTGTGAGTGAAGTGATGCCTGGAGTCTGCCATCTGGGGCAGTAAAAAGGGGACGCGAGCTCCACGCATGCTCTCTCTCCTGCCACTATGGCTGGACGCAAAGAACTCAGACAGCATAATTGTATGCCGGAAGCAACTCAAATCTGACCACTGTTGAAAGGTGGCCACCAAGCAAAGCAGACTGACCTCTATCAGACTGTAATGAAACTGAGTATAAACCTTTGGGATCTGCAGGTGTGTTGCTTCAGCAAAACTTAGCTTACCCTGACTAATACGGCATGTGAGTTTCACAAGTAGAAAATATAGGTGACAGAAGCCCTTGGGATGTGATGCTACCATTTGATAGCGAAACCTCTTCATAACCTAGGACAAGTCAGGATTTGTGCCATGAACAGGATCATTTCAAATACAAGTTATTTTCTAAGAGAACACAACCACCTCCGTTACATTGATGGAGAATCCGAGGCACAGAAAAGTGAAGGGATCGGTCTCTGGAATTATGAGTGAAATTAGCATGAGAACACAGACCCAAATTTCATCTAAGCTATTTCTGATCACTCTTCCTGGATGGAATTTCCCCTCCCCCAACAATTTGTGTCCTGTGGGGTCAGTATTCTAGGAATAAGATTGGCCCATTTAGAAATGGGGTAGATTTTGTAGCTCTAGAGCCAATTTCACCGAAGGATATCTCTTTTGAAGCAACATGGTGGTAAAAAGGTTAACACGAAATTTGAATTGTATTTCCAGGCAGACATCCTGAGCCCTGGGGAAAAGATTGCAGCTGCCCTGTGGCCCTGATAATGCAATATCAGGGTGAGCGAGGACATCTTAGAACATTCTGATCTCCTCCCCTGAGACCAATTAAAATCTGTAGGCATCTTTCTTGTTGACCAGACTGACTTGCTAATTGAAACAGAATTGTGGTATTTTCATCAGCTTTCTCTTATCCCTCTCGGCCTGGCCAGCAGAGAGGAAGTTTGATGATCGTGGCTCTTCAGGCATATGAGGCTCAGGGAACAGATCTAGTCTCACCTTAAACCACAATACCACCATTATACATTGAACAAGATCCTAAAAAGGATGGCATAAGATTGGGCGCACGGTAAGATCCCCAAATCCGGTATAAGGAGACAGTGAACACCAAGATGTCACCTTCGGGATGCCTGACGAACCACAAATCTGTCGTTTAGCAGCTACTGTTCCAACAAACCAGCTCCTGACCTCACCCTTCCTAACTATGCTTCTGCCTGACTGGGAAGGCTTCTGGTAACAAAGGACAAAATGCCTGCTAAAATCCAACAATATCCCTTTCCTAAGGAGCAAGAAGATATCTCTTCTGGATGTGCAAATAGCCTAGTTAACCTCACAGATTGTTCCACACAGCGTCCAAGTCTCTGAAAATGGGCTACACATTTTAGATTGTGTGAGACTTCTCTGCTTCAGTATGAAGACCTCCATGTTAGCAACCTCTGTGGGATCATTTCTTTATTATCCGACCAGCCTCAGAAGTTAATCATTTGGGGCAGCACTTGTCCAGCCATGAGGAAGGTTTGTTTGACAAGTATCAAGGGAGGTAAAAAAAACAAAACCAAAACCAAACAAACAAAAAAAACCAAATAACAAAAAACAAAACAAAACAAAACCGAAAGCCTCTGTGACAAAGATTTCAGCCTTAAGACCTGTTTCTGAGTTTTCTAAATGGAAATCTGAGGCAGGGGCACGGTTGGGAAAAACTATTTTAGCCTTGATTCTGCCTCTCACTACATTGGAGGGAGAAGTAAACTATCAAAATAAAGATTATCGGGGAGGAAAACATATTCTTGTATCCTCCAAGTTTCTTCCAGCTGGTTTAGGAATCAAACTGACACGAGTCAGCTTAACAGAAGAAAAAAAGATTATTGCACGTGCACGGAGGCCACATAGTGAAACTGAGACCCAAAGAAGTGACCAAAGCAGGCAGGTTTTACGTACATTTTGGAGAGAAAGACAATAAATGTATGGGGCACTGGCAAATTTAGGGGAGCTTGTTTTTAATTTATTTATTTTGAGAGAGAGAGTGTGCTAGGGGAGGAGAGGGGCAGAGAGAGAGGGAGAGAGAATCATAAGCAAACTCCATGCTCAGCATGTGGCCTGATGCGGGGCTCGATCCCACGACTGTGAGATCGTGACCTGAGTCGAGATCAAGAGCCGAACACTTAACTGACTGAACCACCCAGGTGACCCTTGGGAGCGTCAGGAATTCTAAAGAGAATCTGGGCTGAGGTAGTAGATCAGTAAGAAGTATCAAGGTTTGTTTCTACAGATTTGTCACCTTTGAGTTTCCTCTCTGGTGATAAGGATGTTTTTTTTTTGTTTTTTTTTTTTTTGTTTTACTTCTTAGTACAGGGCGGGTATCTTTCTTTTTTTTTTTTTTAATTTTTTTTTAACGTTTATTTATTTTTGAGACAGAGAGAGACACAGCATGAACGGGGGAGGGGCAGAGAGAGAGGGAGACACAGAATCGGAAGCAAGCTCCAGGCTCTGAGCCATCAGCCCAGAGCCCGACACGGGGCTCGAACTCGCGGACCCCGAGATCGTGACCTGAGCTGAAGTCGGAAGCTCAACCGACTGAGCCACCCAGGCGCCCCCAGGGCGGGTATCTTTCATATGGGAGATTTGTTTCCTGTTTTCAGGGCCCTTGCATCAGCCATTTCCCAAGTAGTTTCAATTCAAAATAATCAATATGCCATTGTGGCACATTTTGGGGCAGTCAGTCTCGGGCCCTGTATAGGGCCTTGGAGGAAGGGCAGAGGTGAAGGGTAAGGTACCTAAAGTTCTCATAGGGAGCACAGTTGGAACTGCCTAGAGAGGAGATCTCCCACACAGGTTCATAGGCTGTCATGATGATCCAGCCCAGCCTCAAAGCTCAAGAGCCTCAAATTTTATGTCTGGAATCTGTGCCTCAATTCACCACTGGATTACCAGCTGACCTTAGGATACTAAACTAGCTACTCTGGGTGTCAGCTTAGGAAAGGAATAAGGTCAAGGTTGTCATAAATCTGGAGGCAAGAGGGGCCATGAAAGAATGTCAGAGAATTTCTTCTTATGGATGACTGAATGACAAAAGAGACTTTGGTCCTATGTCCTCTCTCGGAATAGGCTTGTTTGCGCTTCCCCACAAACATCTTGCCCTAACTATCTTTCATGTCCTTCTGTGGCAACAAATCCCTCTTGGTGATGAGGAACTGTTTCCCTTTAAATCAGAAAAGAAGCCAAAAATGTCTGTTCTCATCACTTCTATTCAACTTTGTCCTGGAGATCCCAGCAATAAGGGGAAAAAAACTAATAAAAACATACAGTGGAAATAAAGAAAAAACTCACTTGTATTACAGATAACCCGGTATCTATACAGATAATCACAAAGAATCCAACATATATGATCATTGATTTTCAACAAAGGTGCAAATGAAAAATTTTTAATACAAATGATGCTGGAACTGTTGAATATCTATATATGAAAGTAATAAACCTTGACCTTTACCTCAATAATATACAAAAATTAACTCAAAATGGATCACAGACCTCAATATAGTGGTGAAACTATAAAAATTCTAGAGGAAATGGAGGAGAAAAACTTTGTGTACTTGGATTAGTCAAAGATTTCTTACATAGGATATATAGAGCATAGACTATAAAACATTGATAAATTGAACTTTGTCAACATCAGACACTTTTGTTTTTCAAAAAAAAACCACTGTCAATAAAATGAAAAGGCAAGGGGCGCCCGGGTGGTTCAGTCAGTTGGGTGTCCAACTTTGACTCAGGTCCTATCTCACTGTTAATGAGTTCGAGCTCTGCATCGGGCTCTGTGCAGACAGCTCAGAGCCTGGAGCCTGCTTCGGATTCTGGGTCTCCCTCTCTCTGTGACCCTCCCCCACTCACACTCTGTATCTCTCTCTCTCAAAAATAAATAAACATTAAAAAAATTTTTTTAATAAAATGAAAGGGCAAGCTACAGACTGAGAAAAATATTTGCAAAACATGCATCTAATTTAAATCTGGTGTCCAGACCATATAAAGAGCTCTTAAAATGACAACCCAATTGAAAAATTGGCCAAATAGTTGAACAGAAACTTCACCAAAGAAGGTATACTAATCGCAAAGCGCATGAAAGATGGGGAAATGTGAATTAAATCCACAATGAGATGCCACTTAATTCTCATTAGAATAGCTAAACGTAAGTGTTAACGAGGTCCTGGGAGAACTGGAACTCTTTTTGCTGTGGGAATGCAAAATGACACAGCCATTTTGGGAAATCGCTTGTTTTTTTATAAAATTGAATATACATGTATCTTATGACCACAGTCCTACTTCTAGACGTTTGCCCAAAAGAAATGAAAACATATGCTCACAAAGAGATTTTTATATGCATGTACCTGGTCGCATTATTGAAAATACCCACAACTATGAAGAACCAAATGCCCATCAACTGGTGAATGTTTATACAAACTGGTATATGCACACGATGGAATACAGCTTGGCATTAGAATGTAACAAAGTACTGATGGATACAACAACATGAAAGAATCTTTAAAGAATTGGTGAAAGAAGGCAGTCACCAAGATTACATAGAACACTATTTCATTTACATGGAATTCTAAGAAGGCAAAAGTGTAATGATAAGAAAGAGGTATTTTTGTGGTTGCCAGGAACGTAGGTAATGGTATTGACTGAGAAGGAGCACAGCAGTTCTCTTTGGGATGATGGAAATGGATGCTCATGATACTCCCACAGTTGTAGACATTTGTTAAATCTCACCGAATTGTGCACTGAAAATTGTTAAATTGTGTGTAGATTATGACTCGAAGCTGGTTTTATATATAAACACATATACATACACATATATATTAAATAATAATATATAATGCTGTATCATTTTAAATGACCGTATTTAGTGTTAAAAAGGTTAGAGACCATCACTGACAGGAGATAAAAATTCTTAGCAAGAGACTTGGGACTGTAGTTTCTCCTTTGTCTATGGTGTTCTCCCTCTGGGATGGTAAGGGGCTGAAAAGACATCGTCTGTGTAAGGAATACCAGACTCTTCCAAAAGAAGTCCTGTATGATACAAGCTCTGATTATCATTGCACAGATCTACAGATGGACCTAAACCCTGTACCCTTGAGCAAGGAATCTGGAAGCAATGATGCCAACTCAAACAGTTTATCGAAATATTTTTCTGTTGAGAAATCAAGCAGCCATTCCTCAAGATTCTTGGCTGGTAAGGGCATCATCTTGGCTAAAACACTCCAGTGCTTCTGCTGAAGCAAAAGCCCATGGGCTTGCTGACAACTATGATGCAACAAAAGTTGTGTTGCAGGGTAGAAGGGCAAGAAAGGGGGGGCACTTTCTTCGGCCATGGATCTGTTGACTTTGCATGTGTGGAATCAAATAATTATTGAGAACATAGTATGTGGAAGACACCAAGGAGAGAGAGCAGGGAACAGACACTTGGGGGTCTGTGTGACATGTTATGACTTCAAAGTCTGTACATCTGTTCCCTTTCATTCTTTTTTTAAAATTTATTTGTTTATTTTAAGAGAGAGAGAGAACACAGGAGCAGAGAAGGGGAAGAGAGGGAGAGAGAGAGAATACCAAGCAGGCTCCACACTGCAAGCACAGAGGCCAATGTGGGGCTTAAACACACAAACCGTGAAATCATGATCTGAGCCGAAGCCAAGAGCCAGATGCTTAAATGACTCAGCCACCCAGGCGCCCCCCACCCTTTAATTCTTATAAATTGATAACTTCAAATTCATGTATCAGAAAATAAGAAAGAATGAAAATAAATGAGTTAAGTATGCAACTCAAGAAGTTGGAAAAAGAATAAACAAAATACTCTGAAGGAAACAGCAGTGGGGAAGTGTTTTACACAGATAAAACAGAAATTAATGAGTTAGAAAAAAACAAGAACAACAGAAAAATAGTAGGACCAACAAATAGATTCAAAAGTTGGATCTTAGAAAAAATCAACAAACAAGAAACCAAAAAGCAAAAGCAAAAACTAGATAAACTACTGGATTGCCTAATCAAGAAAAAAATTGGAAAGTTTGTAAAAAACAGTAAAAAACGAGTTTGCGGGAAATAATTACAGGAACTGAAGAAAACACAATAGTCACAAAAGACTTTTTGGCTCAGTTCCATGTAAATAAATTTAAATTTGAAACCTTCTGAATTCATTAGAAAAATTGAACATAGGGGGCGCCTGGGTGGCTTGGTCAGTTAAGCATCCAGCTCTTGATTTCAGCTCAGGTCATGATCTCATGGTCATGAAACTGAGCCCCAGGTAGAGCTCCAAGCTGGTCATGGAGCCTGCTTGGGATTCTCTCTGCCCCTCCCCTGGTTGTGTGTGTGCATGCAGATGTTCCCTCTCTCTCTCTCTGTCTCTATCTCTCTATCTCTATCTCTATCTCTATCTCTATCTCTCTCAAAATAGATAAACATTAAAAAAATTGAACACAACATTGGTAGCAAAAACCAACAGTACACACGCAAAAATAACCACATACCTGAGACATCTACTAATTTAGATGCAAAAATCGCAAATGAAATATTAGCAACAACAAAAACAAATTGGCAGAACATTAAGAATCACATACCATACGCAAGTGGGATTTACTCCAGGAAGTAAAACTGTTCCAGGACAGTTTAATATTAGGAAACATATTTTAAAAATTTATGGTAATCATACATTAAAAGAGAAAAGTCAGATGTTGAAAAGATACTGAACATTACTCAAATAATTGAATTGATAAAAGGCACTCGAGATGAGAACAGAAAAAGACACATACTGTGCATATACATGTGCACACATATCCAAAAGATGCATATATGTGGGCTGGGATTTATGTCCTTGACTCCCCTAGTTCTCAAGTTTTGAGATGCGGACTGAATTTCACCACTGGCTTTCCTTGGTCTCCAGCTTACAGATGGCAGACTGTGCGACTTAGTCTCCAAAACTGCATAAAACAATTCCTCATAATAAATCATGTTTTAGAAACAGCACTTTCCTACCGGTTCTGTTTCTACGAGAATACTAGCCAATACAGATTTATAAAGTAAGCCCAATAGCCAGCATGATACTTAATGGGAAAACACCACAAGTATTACCCCCGATGCCAAGGATAAAAGAGATACCACGTCACTGCTACTGTTTGACATTGTAATCGGTTACTACCCAGTGGAAGCAGGCAAGAGAAGAGTAAAAAATGGAAAGACAAAGCAAAAATCATCTGTATCTGCAGCTATGATTGTATACCTAGAAAATCCAAGAGAATCAACTGAAAAAGGATTGTATACACGAGGGAATTCAGTGAGGCTATGGAGGACAAAATTAATATGCAGAATCACTGACTTACACATACACAAACGCCAACAAATTAGGAAGAGAATGGAAGATCCCATTTATACTTGCAACAAAATGTGATAAAATATCTAGAAAAAAGTATCATAAGAAATGTGCAAGGAAAAAAAAAGAAAGGTGCAAGGGCCATATTGTATATAAAGCACTTTAAAACAGCCTCTAATGACCAAAGACTAAAACAAAGGACTGTGGGGACGCCTAGGTGGCTCAGTCGGTTAAGCATCTGACTTCGGCTCAGGTCATGATCTCATGGTTTGTGGGTTTGAGCCCCACATCGGGCTCTGTACTGACAGATCCAAGCCTGGAGCCTGCTTCAGATTCTGTGTCTCCCTCTCTCTCTGCCCCTCCCCTGCTCATGCTCTGTCTCTCTCTCTCTCAAAAATGAATACATATTTTAAATTTTTTTTTAAAAACAAGGGACTCTACACACCATGTTTTTTAAGAAAATGCATCATCAAAAATATATCAATTTCCCTACATCAATTTATAAAGTTGTGGTGTAATTGTCCCCGTGTTGGTGAAGCTATGGGAAAGCACTCACTCACATACTCTCACACACTGCTGGCAGGAGTTTCAATCAGTATAATCTTATAGAAGACAATTTGGTACCAATTGGAAGTAAACGTACTCTTTGGATGCTGACCTGTCCAATTCATCTTACGCAGATACTCATGCAAAATAAGACACATGCAAAGCCATTCATTTCATCCCTGTATGTACGTAATAAGAGCAAAAGATGGGAAACAGCCTACCTGTCCATCCGGGGGATCCATTCACACAATGGAGCAGAGTGCAGTTATAAAATTCAATAAAAAGAAAAGGCAAATGTAAGAAAACTCTAAATACATGGGATGGAAACAACCTCACGGCTAACACTTTTTTAATGTTTATTTATTTATTTATTTTAAGAGAGAGGGAGTGGGGGAGGGGCAGGGAGCGAGGGAGAGAGAGAATCCCAAGCAGGCTCTGTGCTGTCAGCGCCGAGCCCTTACGTGGGGCTCGTCCTCACAGTTTGTGAGATCATGACCTGAGACAAAATCAAGAGTCAAATGCTTAACCAACTGAGTCACGCAGGTGCCCCAAGGCTACTATTAAGGAAGAAAATAAGCACACAAAACAACGTGCAGAGTCGGTTACTGTTCGTGTAAAATTTTGTGGGTCTGGGGAATAAATATTCGCATTTCCCTGGATATGCAAAGAAAATCCCTGGGCAGATACACAAAAAGAAATTAGGAACAGTTGCTGCTGTTTTGAGGACAGGGGTTGACACTGGGAAGGACAGTAAATTGTAAAGAACGTACATTTTGTGAATCCATATTATCATCCAGATGAGACCATTAAAACTCAAAATGCCCGGATCAAATTTTTAATAAGGAGATGAAATAAAATATAAAGAAATAAAAGTTAAATTCTTAAAATACATTCAGATAGGAGAAAGCCTGATTAATAAGACATTAAAATATTAACAATTAGTTACTAAGCCCTTGATATGTGCTGTGCCCTGTATGAGGCCCTCCACATGTAAGTATGGGACGGGTCCTCTTATTATCCTCATTCATAGAAGTGACATTATTGTCCTCACTTACAGATGAGGAAGGTGATGCAGACAGATATGCTACGCGTCCAAAGTCACAACCAGGTAATCTCCAGAAGCGTGCAGTTTTAGCTACTTGGCTTGGCCACTTCCTGATATATACCGTGATGGCATGTGGTACAAATACCTGCACCCCACCATCCCCTCTGTCACCACCACACTAGGACACCTGAGATCGAAGACCTCACTGCTTACTAGCTGATAACTTTGAGAAAGTCACTCAGTATCTAAAGATTCGATCCTCATCTTTGTGAAATGCTGACGATTATACCCCTGTCATGTCTCTAAAGCTTGCCACGAGCACATACCTGTTTACACGTGATGGGAAAACCGGTGGAAAGATCCAGAATTTAAATACATGCTACAGGACATGGATCAGAAAAGCTGCAAGAGTCCATCTTTCAGACAGGAGGAGGAAAAAAAAAACAAAACAATTGAGAAGCAATCCTGTTTTTCCACTGATTTCCTGCGTAACCGTTGGGGAGAAGAGTACTGGGAAACATTCCGGACCCTGGCGGTAATGAAATGACATTTAAGGAAAGAAATAATGTATACTGCCAAGAAAAAAAATGGTAACTTTCTAAGAAAATATCAACAGTCACATCCAAAATAGTAACAACTTTAAAAATAGTGTGACACGGGAGGAGACGCCAGAACTCAGCTCGCAGGGACCGCAGAACAGCTGAGAGCAGAGAGCAGCCCGAGCCGGTGGGGGTGACGAGTGCCATTTCTGGTGATCCTTCTAAAATGGATCGTCTTGGGCTTCCATTAAGTGGGTTTCTATTAAGTGGGAGCTCTGTGGCTCGCTGGGAGGCGGGTGACACAGTAACGAGAAAGCTCTCCTTGGGGATCTAGCACAGTGATTTCACCCTGAAGTTTAGCTTTAAGACACAGTCTCTGACACCCTGTGCGGGTGCCAGTGTGGCACCTTACTCACGCTGGAAGTCGGGGAGGGGGATGGCTGGGGGTGAGGAGACCTCAGATTTACCGACCACCACCTGCTCTGTCACCTTTACAGTAAGCTCAGTGGTGGTTATTCTATCAAGAGGTCACCAGGACAATTCCCTCGGGATCCGTGACCCCCCCCCCCACGCCTCAGGATACTCACGCTCAGGCTCCCATCCACGGAACCCCCTCTCCCACTCCCTCCCAAGTAATAATGCTAATAACGCAAGTTGGCATCCATTACTCTAATGCTTTGGGTGAAAGTGTTGGGGGTTTACTTCATCTGCATCACACGCACACATAGTCCCAACACTAAAGCCAGACAAGTATGGATTTAAATGTATTTGCCAGTCATTAGTTAGATTTGGCACGTGTAAGTATTGATATTCCTTGACCATCATATAAGTCTTCCGGAATTTTCCCCTCTGATCCTCACAACAATGCTATGAGGGAAACCAGTAATGTCCATCCTGAAGATGAGAAAACAGAAGCCTAGCAAGGTCCAAGATGGCCCCCTGGACAGCTAAGGAATTAGAGACAGAGCCCAGTGTCTAGGTTAGGGCTCCTGCCATCACCCTTTTCTCATGTCCACCCAGGTCTTTCAGTTCTCAAGGTTCTGAAACCTGGGAGGTTTGTTAACTTAGACTCCACGTTGTCCCCGTGGTGTGACAGCCCTATGGTGCCAGGGTACCCTGCTTGGAGGGTGTTCTCTTCGGGATGGACAGACACACAACCAGGAATGGGCACCTGCTTTCCATCTCCTGATTTGTTAAAGTGGAAGAAGACTACCCAGTTTGGAAATTCACCGGGCTGTAGTTCTGGGTCTCCCTCTTCCTGATTATTGACGCCATGTCACTCCCTGATAGAAAACTGGATGCAAACTAAAATGGAAACCACTCTTCTGCCCCCAATTCCTCCTTTGTACTCTGTTCTGAACGCTGGCTACTTTTATTTAATAGTCACTAATGCAAAAGCCCGACTATGGGCCACAGGGACCGTGTATCAAATCAAACTGGCCAATGAAATCAATAGAGAGAATGGCAGCCCCATGGCAGAAAAGGTTGCCTGTCTTCCCCCACCTGGCTCGCCAGCCACAGAAGGACCCGGCTCCTCAAGGGAACCATGTTTCATCACGAAGATGCAGACGCCCCCCCCATCACCCGCACCACACACGAAAGCACACCCACCAGCTTATGAACGATATTAACAAAAATTTGCAGAGGACTTTCTAGATGCTAGGCACTATTCTAAATATTGGAAATACAGCAAGTAACAACAGAAACAAAACCCCTGCCTTCCTGGTGCTGACATCCTAATGAGGAGAGTTAGACAATAAACAAAATTTAAAAACTAAAATACTTCAATAGTGCCATCACTCTTTCAAATTACATCTTCTAATCCCTCTGGGTCTCCAGTTTCCAGGACTACATTTCTACCTTGGTCTTGGTTTCCAGCATTTAGCTCTATTAAATCACCTTGTATGTCACTCTTCTCCAAACACTGAGTTGGCCCCATTTTGGTCATCATCCTCCTTGCCTACTCCTGAGAGCTGGCACCCTCCTCTGAATCCCATAATGTGAGAACCCCTCCCCACTCAGGTGCACTCAAAGAGACATCTTGGGAACTGTACTCAGATGCCCCATCACCCTCCCCCATTAGCTGGATTGTGAGGGAAGACTGCTCTGTTGTGTCCACGGTGCCTGACTGGGTGTGTAGTTGGATGTTCCACTCCATCTTTGGTCAGACCCTAGGTCTTATCAGGCCTTAGGTCTTTGTTAAGAGAGCATCTCTCATACCAGAGTTGTTCAGGAATCGATAAACCAGGTGAAGGAACTAGAGATTCCGCAGCGGGACCTACGATTCCATTCTGAAATCTACTACCCATGTTGGCTGGTTTTGGTAACTTAGCATCACCTGAGGCTTGGGTTTCCTTCCAGGTCAGAGCTCACCTTCTGTTCTTCTCATCACCTGTCTCTCTGGAACACTACTCTGCAGTCACTCGTGTTCTCTCTCTCACTTTCCAGGCTGTCAGCATCCCTGATCAGGGCCCTCTGAGGTTATTCTTTCTCCTCAATCCAGCCCATTCCAGCCACTCCGCAGCAAATCCATGCATGGCAACAGGCATGTGCCCCAGGTATTCCCACGCACAGGGAAGAAAATAGAGGCTTTAAGAAGCAGAGACAATCCTGCTGGTTATAGAATGGATTGGAGACAGGAAAGAATCCAAACTCCTATCTCCAACCCTAACTCTTTCCTTTGTTCTGGTCCACATTCCTGAGGACCTGTAGGAACTTACTAGTGATCTAACCTTATTTGGAACAAAAGTGTCAAAGCTTCTTCTTTCCTTAGTCTTTCCCTCTTTATACCCTGTGACTAGAGCCTTTTCTCTCTCTCTCTGTCTCTCTAGGCCACACACACACACACACGCACACATACACACACACACACACACACACACACACACACACACACAGAACAAGGGGGAGGTAGGGCTGGGATATGGAAATTAATGCATTGCAGACTTCCATCTCCTGATGAAGCTGCTAGAGGGAGAGCTACGGAGGCACTTTTGCTGGCTAGAAAGATGTTTGACTTTTGGGGCTCCTCTCCAAGACCTGGGTGTGAACACTCATTTAGATAATGTCTACAAGGACTGCTGAGCTATTCAAAGGTCGGCATCCCACCGCACTGCATGACTCTAACAAGGGGGCTAGCAACAGCTTACACCTTTACAGCCAGGAAATGTTTCATCTTGGCCCGTAGCCAGAACAGGAGGGAGTGGAAATCGAAAATCGTCCTGATGTCCGCCTCGCTCTGAGCATGCGTACTGATGTTAAATGAGTGAATTGGTTTCAACAGCAGCCGATGTGTTAAATTTGTGAAAGCCACCGCATCCGTGGATATTTGCAGGCATCAAAGAGCAGGCTGCAGCAAGCTGTCCCGAACCCAACTAAATTATTGATTGCTGAATTTTCAAGAACAATTCACCTTTGGAGCACAAGGCTGGTATGCAACAGCTGGAGGAAATAAACCAAGCAAGTGAACAAAACCTACCTAAGGGGGAGAAAAAAAATGTCCTGCAAAAGGACAGCTTAATAAAATGCATGTGTTCAATTGATCCTGGGGAGAAATTATTTTGCTCTGGCAAATTGCATTTATATCTAAACATCATATTTTCAAACAGAATTGTGTTCTCAGCCGAGCATCACGGGGGAAGGCAGACAGTGTCCTGAATGTTCAACAATATACCATACAGATTTCTTTTATTAAAATCTCATTTCACTGGGATAGCTCCTTTGAGAGAGGTGTGCAGAATAATGCTAGGAAATCAGTGAACCAACACCACATAATTATACCACGCATATTAAATATTCCTGCTTACGCATTCACTACGCACTTGGCCTGTACTTACTGCATCGGGAGAGCAAGGACGTCAGTAACTCAGCAGCTTGAGAGTTTGGGATTTTTTTTTCTTTTTCCTGCTTCCTGCTTTTTAAATCAAATAAGAGAGGGAGCAAATCAAAGTCCGTCCGTCTTCACCCTCTGTCTGCAATGCTGCCATTTCAGGAGTACATTATTTGGTTCCTTTCCTCGACAGAGCCCTGAGTGATCAATGGGAAATAACGGCTAAGTCACCAAGCCCCGATTTTGCTCATGAACTTGTTTCCTCTTCATGACAATCCCAGCACCAGAAGTGCCTTAAGCGTGTGCTGGGCTCCTTTGGGACCTGCTCGATTATTCTGGAGACAGGAAGATAGTGCCAGCTCAAAAATCAGACAGTGTTAGGATTTCGTATCACAAGGTTAAAGGGGAAACGGTTACTAATTACGGTTGGACAATTTTAAAGATGGCGGCTATGGAGAAGAGGAGCATGTCTGAGCACATGATTTTGTACAATTGTGGTGAGATTTAGAATAAACCAAAAATGCTGATCCCGAGTTCTTGCAGCCGATGAGACGTTCATGCTTTCATTCATGTAAATACAGTAAAACCTTGGACTTCGAGTAACTTGATCTGTGAGCATCTCAGGTCATGGTTTTGACAGGAATCAGTGGTTTTTCAGAACGTTGGAAGGTGCCCACAACTGGCTCTAGTGTATTTTTTGTCACTTCAGTGGACAGTCCTTTGCTTTGCTGTACAAGAGTAAACTTAGGGATGTTTCGCTTCATTCTAGGTCAGGCCGCCTGTAGACATAGACCCTTTCCTCTGCTGCCTTTTGCCAGTTACATTCAATCCAGTATTTGACAAGTATATGACAATATTAATACTGTACTGTGGCCAACACCCGTGCGAGCATACACAACGGCGCCCATGCAGAAAAAGATTCCATTCCCCAATAGAGAGCGGTGATTCCATTAGTGTTAGTGAAAGTCGTCCTACACAATAACCTTCCTCTCTCTCGTCTCCCTTACGCCAGCCACAAAGGTTTTCAAAAAAGGTTCAGGTCAATTTGTTTACTTTTCTTTATATTTTGTATTTCCTTTATTATTTTGTATTACATTACAGTATTGTAATCATTTTCATATGCATATTCTGGGGCTGTGGAATGAATCACCCGAGTTTCCGTTATTTCTTATGGGGAAATTCCCTTTGATGTACAAGTGCTTTGGATTACAAACATGTTTTTGGAACGAATTACGCTCGCGAGCCCAGGTTTTACTGGATATTTAATGAACAGCTACTTCATACTGTGTTCTGTGCCATGTACATGGGAGATTTGACAGAGGAAGAGATCCCACCCATAAGAGGCTGGTAGTTGATTACCAGACCGAAGAAACACGAATGGATGACTGATAGCAGACAGTCACCAGCAGGGACACAAAGCACTATGGGAGGAAGGGAGAGGTGCCCTTGGCTCAGTGATCCAAGGAAGCCTTGAAGAACATGTCATCTGATCTGGGTCTTGAAGCATTAGTAGAATTGCACACATGGAAGAGGCAAGGAGGAAGGAAAGAAAATTCGGGCAGAAGGAGTCACACATGGAAAGACCAAGCCGGGGAACATGGCGTCTGGAGCCGCTGGCATGATTCAGGGGAGGGAGAGGTGCCTGAAGTGAGGGGGCAGTTGAATACTGGATATCAGGAGGCTTCGAAGTCCCTGACAATTTCAAAAACAAAAAACCCCGCAAAACCTACGGGCCATCCTTACCCAGACTTTGTTCCCTTTGTGTCACGTGACTCTGTTACCCTGCCCAGAGGAGCCCCCTTTGTTTGGGCCCCAATTCCTGTCTGCATACCCAGGACCACTCTCTTTTCCCTGGGGCTTCAGCTTCCCTGTGGCAATGTCTGACCCAGGGAGGACGCCATCCCCGACAGAGTTAACCCACCCCTCAGCTGGCCTCTCTTCACCTGTCTGTGTTGGGGTCTTTGTGCCCCAAACCTAAATTCTCCCAGTGCGGATCTGTGGGAGTAGACTGAGTCACGTGTACATTCCTGGTTTCGTTGTTTGTGGTCGGCAAGGATAGGGACCCTCGAAGAGACACGACAGCCTGGGTCCACCCCTTCAGCTACTGCTAAGGGTACAGATGATTCCCAGAGAAAAGTGACACCAACGGCTATTGAGCTCAAATAAGTATACTGTTTCTTACATGGCACAAATGTTTACCAACATTTAAGGCCGTAAGGAAATGAGAACGCACTTTAGAAATTATGCCAGAGATGGTGAAAAATGTGAAAGTTTTCGCATCTACAGAGACCCCTCGCAGTTATATGGAAGATTCCTGGAAGACAAGAGCTCAAAAGGCAGCACCGCTAATGAATGAGATGCTTCACCCTGTTGGTATTGACATGCCCTGAGATTCATCGAGCAATAATTTACCTCATTTCTCTCCACCCCAGAGCTCCAGCAGTATGTTAACTAGGGAAACACCATCTTATATGCATTCAAATCGGTTGTAGTATGTAGCCCATATTTTATGCACCCACTTGCATAAATGCATCAGGATTTGCTATCAGAAGACATTCACTGGCCGAGGGCAGAGTTTTATTTTTATAGGGCACATGGTCTGATAAACAGTATCAGCAGAGGTGGGAATTTTACCAAGGAATGGTTTTTAAAAGACCTGTAAGTATATATTTTGAAAACCTTTTCCTAGAACACTACCACAAAGGCATCTATTCATACACACAGTGTCTGATTATTTTAATGTATTAGTGTTGGCTGTAAGTTCCTTTCCCTGGGCAAGGACACACGGATCCAGATCACTGCTGCTTTCAGCTTGTTACCCTTGTAATAGGAAGAGCTTGCCTCAGTGGTTAATTGATAAAGAAGACATACTGAGGGGGTGCCTGGGTGGCTCAGTCAGTTAAAGGTCTGACTTTGGGTCAGGTCATGATCTCGCGGTTCATGAGTTCCAGCCCTGCATGGGGCTCTGTACAGACAGCTCAGAGCCTGGAGCTTGCTTCAGATTCTCTGTGTCCTCTCTCTCTCTGCCCCACCCCTGCTCATTCTCTCTCTCTCTCTCTCTCTCTCTCTCTCTCTCTCTCTCTGTGTCCCTCTCTCTCAAAACTAAATACACATTAAAAAATTTAAAAAGACATACTGAGTATTGAATGTGTGTTTAGACACTTATCACACACACACATACATACACATGCACCCCCAATGGCCAAGATTCAAGTTTTTCACCCCCAGTGAAGTACATGTCCAATTTTTACAGGTGTAGCTTCATCACTGCATTTGACTCCTCTAATAGCCCCAAACTTAAATATGATCCACACTTACTCATCAATAATTTGATGTGCTATTAACCTGGCCTTTGTGATTCTTGAGATACTTTAGAAATTCCCTCTCCTTTGTGTATACTCTTTCACATACCAATTCTACTAAAAGGGCTCAGATTTTCCACTTCTACTCAAAGGGAGGAATAAAACAAGAGAATAAATCTAGAAAAGGATGCTGTGTGTACATTGTGCACTGGCTCGCCCAACCTTGTCAATCTCGAACATAAAACAAGCACGCCTTCCCAGGGCTACCCAGGTCATTCCGAGAGTCCTTCAGTGTCCCAGGTGCTCCTGTGACATCAGGAGCTGTTATCAAACTGCCACTCTGTTCCTTGACCACTGAAGTCCTGGGTGGAGCTGCCATTTTCCTGGTCATCACCTCTGCTCCCACAGAGGGTGTCCTCTCCTCTGCCACTCCATTTCCACCATCGAACGAGACTCTCCCTTAATGTTCTCCACAGTAGAACTTTCCGAACGGATTTTACTAAATATCCAGAAATAAAGAAATGAACGTAGTCCAGCAAACTGATGTTCACAAGTATTTGCATATCTTACTCTCCCTAGAGCCAACAGGTCCAGATCCCAGGAAATCTTAACCTCCTTCCGGACCTTTCGATCAATCCACACATGAGATTCTTCAAGTGCCCCACATTGGGCTGCCTTGAGCCTCTGGCTTGCTCCAGTAGCCACCTGGAATGTTCTCCCAACCATCCCCTCCTTTGGTTACCTCTGGGCTAATCTTTGTCTCGTCGTAAGTGACATTTTCTTCAGAAAACTGCCATAATGAGCATTTCACTACACAGACAACAGTGGACTTTCACATTCACCGTTCAGTGTATCCTTTTGTTTCATATTTCATAGGTCTGTTTTGTTTTCCATATTTAAAAAAAACTACTTGTTATCTAAAAGAATTGAAAGCAGGATCTCAAATAAATACACGCTAACGTTCATAGCAGCATTATTCCCAACAGCCAAAACGCAGAAGCAACCTTGGTGTTCACCAGTAGGTTGAACAGAGAAACAAAAATGTGGTCTGTACATATAATGGAGGATCATTCAGCCTTCAAAAGGAAGGAGATTCTGACACATGATCAGAACGCAATATGTTTGAACCTTGAGGACATTAACTGACGTGAATCAAGCCAGACGAAAAGACAAATGCTGGGACCGTACTCATCTGAGATTTCCACGATAGTCAAATTTAGAGAGACAGAAAGTAGAATGGTGGTTTCCAGGGCCTAGAGGGGAGGGAGGGACGAGAAGTAATCGCTCACTGGGTATAGAGTGTCAGTCTGGGAAGATGAAGAGTTCTGAGCTAGATGGTGGTGACGATGGCCCAATGGGAATGGAGCTGACGCCACTGGAGAATATACTTAAAAATGAGTAAGACAGGAACCTTGATGTTATGTGTATTTCACCACAATTGGCTAATTAATTAATTTAAAAGACTATTTGTTTAATATTTATCTCCCCCTCTAGACTATAAGCTCTCTGACAACAGGGACGAGGTCTGCTTGGCCCAGAGTAATCCATATGTATTTTTTGGAAGTTAGATAAATGAGTGAATGGTTGGGTAGATCATCCCACCTTTGCAGGGGTTCCCAATGTATCTGTGTTTCAAAGTTCATAACCCCAAGGTCGCCTGGGTGGCTTAGTCGGTTAAGCGTGCAACTTCGATTCAGGTCGCGATCTCACGGTTCGTGGGTTTGGGCCCTGAATCGGGCTCTGTGCTGACAGCTCAGAACCTGGAGCCTGCTTCAGATTTGGGTCTCCCTCTCTCTCTGCCCCTCCCCTGCTCGTGGTCTGCCTCTCTCTGTCTCTCAAAAATAAATAAACATTAAAAAAATAATAATTTTTTAAAAGTTTTTTAAAAAACAACAAAGTTCATACCCCCAATTGAGAACCCCCCCCAACCCCTGATGGAAAAAATAGCCACTTCACTGTGTGATCTCCATCGCTCAAACACCCATTTCTTGCCTCATTATCTGTCACCATTCAGATGCATCCACTCAGGATACATAATGATGAACATACCCTCCTTCCCTGACCCATCCAGGGAATCCCCAGGAAGTGTGGCCTCATTTTCTGGACCCAAAAGGACAAACTTATCAGAATACGATATTAAAACATTGGTATATTTCCCCAAATCTTAGTCATTTTGTCTGAAATAACCCTACGGTCAGGGCAAAAATTCTCCCAGGGATAGCTATGATGAACTTCCCTACACTATCAAGTGGTGAACCATGCATTGGCAAGTCATTTCTGCAATTTATCAACATGTATCTATCAGTAATTGCTCTAGCCAAAACCTGTAACTCCCTGAGAACAAGCCACAGAGTTCAGCAGAATGTTGTAAACTCACACAAAGCCAAAAATATTTATGTTTCTCATTTCCTCCCCTAAAAAAATTATGGAACGTGAAAAAAGAAAGTGCATTCAGCTCTGACCCAAACATATATTATGATTTACATCACCAAGAAAGAGACAATTTTTTTTACACATTTTTATGCAGGTTAATGACACTTTTGAACTTTGGCTCAAAACTTGCTTAAAAACTGGTAAGCAAATGGCATATCCTAACTGATCCTTCTAGAACAAAGGGAGAGTCTCTCTTAAAGAAATAGTGATATTTCCAATTTTAGTTAGGTATAACACAGGTAGCAAGCTTTTATAGCTCTTACCCACCATGGTTACAAAGATTGTTGGGTCGATATTTAATCAGGACACTCCTTATGCATACACCAGGTAAGGGAAGATACTCACTTTCTATCATCTCTCTCCTCTTTTAAATATCCATTCAGTTCTTCTAGAAAGTATCAGCTTTGTATCAGTTTCTTTTTTTTTTTTTAAGTTTTTATTTATTTTTGAGACAGAGAGAGACAGAGCATGAGCAGGAGAGGGGCAGAGAGAGAGGGAGACACAGAATCTGAAGCAGGCTCCAGGTTCTGAGCTGTCAGCACAGAGCTCGATGCGGGACTCAAACTCATGGAATGTGAGATCATGACCTGAGCTGAAGTCGGACGCTCAAACCAACTGAGCCACCCAGGCGCCCCTGTCTCAGTTTCTTTATTAAAGAGATTATATATTTATTAAAGATGCTTCTTTAATATGCCTCTCCAATATTTAGTAAGAGCCCTTTCAAACCTGAATTTTTATAGTGAAAGGAACCAGCAACAGAGAACTGGAAATTATCAACCTCATGCTAGAGCTTACGATGTGATGTTGAAAACCCATATCTTGAATCTATAAACTTGGAAGTTTTCTTGTTTTATTTCCTTTTCCAAAGGAAGTACACTCATTGTCTTATTGTAGACATAAAACCAGAGGAGACAAATCTATCTCTTACTCCCACAATCCTCCCAGACTCTGAGTCCCCTCTGAATCATACTCTGAGACCACCTCCCATAGGAGTGACCTAAGCAAACCCTGCCTGTCTGTTATCGTCACATATCCCGTAATGAGACCGAGCCTGAGACATGTAGAAATGTTATCTTGTGCAAACACGAGCACTCAACATTGGAAGCCACTAAAATACAAAACTAAATATTCTACTGCTTTTGAAAAAATTCCAGGGATGGCATTACTTATCCCATGGCCTGATGACACCTCTACAATCAAAACTGAGCCATCAAGAGCGGTTCTTTTACGGCAAGCATCCCCAAAACTCAGACTGCCATTCAGTGAGGTGCCACTGCCTGGAGGTTAAGCGCTCGTTCTGGAACCAGCCAGGGACCTTCCCAACTACTCCACTTACTAAGCAGATGGCATCGAACAAGTTTACAGTAGTGCCCCCTTATCCATGGTTTCACTTTCTGTGGTTTATTAGCTACAGTCTGGAAGCAGATGATCTTCCTGACATATCGTCAGAAGGTCAATACTAGCCTACCATTACGTCACCATGCCTCGTCATTCCCCTCACTTATCTTATCAGGAGGCATTTGATCTCACATCGTAAGAGGAAGGGTGAGTACTTTACAGCAAGATATTTTGAGAAAGAGAGGTGGGGGAGAGAGAGGGAGGGAGAGATCACATGAAACTTTTATTACAGTATATTGTTATAATTGTTCTATTTTATTATAGCTGTAGTTAATCTCTTACTGTGCCTAATTTATAAATTAAACTTTATCATAGGTATGTACATATAGGAAAGAAACAGTGTATCTAGGGTTCAGTGCCATCAGTAGTTTCAGGAACCCACTGGGGGGCTGGGACATAACCCCTGTGGGTCAGAGGGGGACTACTAATATTTAATACCTTTCTGCCTCAGTTTCCTTATCTATAAACTGTGGATGATCTTTGTCTCCACCTCAGACAATTGTGAGAGCAAAACAAACAGTATTTGTGAAATGCTCACCATGTTATTTACACACACTAAGCAATGAATGATGGTTCATTATTATGATAGTTCAACAAATGCATTAACAATAAATGTTAGCTCATATCGTTATTTACTTCTTCCTGTAATTGATTTCTAGCTCCCAAGCTTTTCAAGGACCTTGCCTCAGATCCAATCCTTTAAATTACACCTCCCTGCCTCCTCCAGTCCTCAGCTACCACTGACAAAAAAAAAAAAAAAAAGTCCCCTCCCTATATTCAGCTGGTCCATTTTGGATGTATGAAAATGCAAGAGGAAAAAGCCAGGTGAGGGCTCCCTCCTGAATGGGATGGCCATTCTCTCCCTGGGGAAAAGGAAAAAAAAAAAAAACCACTCACCTGAAATGTTTGCTCTGAAAAATGAAGGGGACAAAAGGGATCACCTTCAATGTTTTCAATATTTGGGTTTTCAATAGTGAGGATTAAGTTTCCTTAAACCGGCTTCTCTTCAACACAGGTAAGTCTCCTAGGCATGTGTGCGACCCCAAGCCCACTAGTGGCTAATAAATTGGTAAACTAATAGTTTACCCAAAGAGTCCCTTCAATGAACAAGAGACTCTGGGAAGTTTCTTCCTAACCCAACTCTGTCTTACTTAGCTTTATTTGGGGCTCCTGGCGTGGGGGGCACCAAGGCAGGGAAGCGGAAGTGGGACCTCTCAGAGCTTACCTCTTTGTCACCGAGCTACCGGGGCACAGGAAGGTAAATACACCCATTGGCTTCACCACATTACAGGCTATGCTCAAGTCACCACCGACTTTATAAATTGCAGCGAAGCTCCAAATAAGGCAAAACCTGGTGAGAGGAAGCTCCGTTTTACTTTATCCTCCTTTTCCCAACAGAGTCTTAGGAATGGGACGTTGGACTGAGAAGAAGTAGGTCTCAGGGCACACAGGTCACAGAGGGATTTTCTCGGCATACCAACCTGCCCAGGTGGAACAATCCCAGGAGGGGCTGAGGTGACAGATGGCCCAGCCATAGCCCTTTGCCCCACGAAGCGTGTTTCTACAGTCTTCTGTGTCAACGCCTGTCTCCTCTCAATGACCACTGCAGCATGCTGCACGTGGGGCAGGGACAGCACTCACACACAGAGGCCGTTCTGCTGTGACACACCTCCTTCCACTGTCCCGGAAGCTGTGCCTTGGGGTTAGGGTGCAGCTGGCCACTAGCCACTCTCCTCTGGGCTCAAGACCTGGAAAACGGGTTTGGAGTGGAGTTGCCAGTGATGGCGAGTGGGGAGCGCACCCCATTGTCTTCTCTGTCATCCTGAGAGCTTTCCTGAGAAATGGATACAAGCTGGTGATAACAGACCAACAAGGGAGAAACTTGTGGAATGGGTTGTGGGGAGTGGATTCATTATCTCGGAGCATCTGGCAGGCAGATTTCCAAATAGTGCTCATTTCCTTCAGGTCTCTGCTCATCATCCACTCAGAGGCCATATGGTCACTCTTGTCACCACCTGACAGAGCCTGCATTCACTTGCTTTCCTGGTTCCTCCGGCCACATCATAGCCCCTTGAGAACCAAGGCTGCTCTGTTCACTGCTTTATCTCAGCACCTGAGACGATGCCTGGATCACAGCAGGTGTTCAACAGATCCCTACTGAGTGAGTGAGTCAGTCTGTTGTAGCTGTTCCCTGGTTGGCATGGGAGACTCCCAGAAACAGAAAAGGATGCCAGATATCAACTCTGGAATAGTCTAATCTTATCTCAAGAATGAGGAAACTGAGGCTCAGAGAGGTCGTGGTTTGCTCCAAATGTCGCTGAGCTCAGAAGATCAAACTGAGGCTCAGTGGACAGCTGACCAGCTTGTCCTTTGTGGGCAGAGAGCAGTTGTGCTGAAAACAGTGAGACATGACAGAGTGATGGAGAGAAACTGGAAAGGACTTTCCTGGACAATCCTGGGGCACTGTCCATATATAAAGGGGAGCATTGATCTCAGAGAAACAAAATGAAGGAGGATGATCGGAAGCCACCATGCCCATGTCAGACAGGCTGCACGCCTGGGGACGGCAAGGCAGGACAGCAGATGGCCGCACTGAGACGTAACAGCTGGCTGTAGCAGCACAAGGTGAGCGCCCTGGTGGGAACCATCACGGCGAAGGGAGTGCCAGAAGGCAAGACGGAGGAACAAGTAAGCACAACAGATGCACAGGCATTTTTAAATTTTTACTTTATTCCGAGACAGAGAGAGAGACAAACCAAGAAACAGATTTAACTGGAAAGAACACACTCGTGGCTACTAGAGGGAAGGTGGGTTCCGGGACGGGGGAGAAAGGTGATGGGGAGGAAGGAGTGAATTTGCTGTGACGAGCACAGGATGGATGATGTCTGGAAGCGTTGAATCACTATCCTGTGCATCTGAAACTAACATAACACTGCATGTTAACTATATTAGAATTAATTTTTTTAATAAAATAAATGTTTACTTTCTTCTTTTAATTTTCCCCCCACTGGAAGGTAGGCTCCATGAGGATAGGGGTGTTTCCTGTCTTACTGAATCACTATTTATAAAGTACATGAAGAGATAAATTTCATGACGCATCTAATTATGACGCATCTCTCATGTGAGAGGCCTAGTGCTAAGCACAGAGGATGGTTCCTGTCCCAGGAGCTCAACATCCAGGAAGGGCAAGAAAGTGAGCCCCAAACTACCACACACTATGTTTCATGTTAGAACAAAACGTGACAGGATCCCAGAGGCAGCTGGGCTCAGTTAGGAAATTTCAAGAAATGCATTAGGTAGAGGTTGATAATCGGTGCAGGTATTGTTGAGAAAAATAGAAATGAGTCGAGGATGGAAGATGGGGACTGAGGGAACAGTATATGCTAATTCCCAGAAGCAACAGGAATTAGGAGAAACTCCAAGAAGCTCCCTATCACTTAGAAATGACGTAGGCTTTTGAATTAAACCGACCTAAGTTCACACCCCAACTCTGCTGCTTCTTGGACGAAGGACTCAAGCCGTCTGATCTTTGGTTGTCAACATCTGGTATGTAAAGAAGGTATTGCCAGGATTCCATGAGATCAGGCTTTCTGTAAAGGGTCTGGTACAGGGTCACTCTCAGGAATTGCTCTCTGCCATGGTGGTGCAGGGAATGGCTGAGAGGTGACTTGAAACAGCAAACCAAGGTCAACTCCTTGTGGCCTGAGGGTGCCACTCACTGTTTGTACCTTGAGCCGGAGGCATGGGAAGGAGTTGCAGGGTTTTAAGGGGGAGAGAGAAATAATTAAGGTTTCATTTCACATGGCTCGCTCCGAGAGTGATTACAAACACAGACGGGCTTGAGGATACAAGAGGAATGGAGAGAGGCCCGCTCAGGTCATAGTCACCTGCGATAGTCCAGGCAGGAAATAAAGGTCTGCGCTAAGGAAGAGGTGATGGAGAGAGAGAGGAGAGGAGGTACATGGGATGTGTAGGAGCAAGACTGATACAACTTAGTTATTCATGGGCTCGTAGAAGGAAGAGAAGTCCAGAAGGTGCTTGCGAGTGTGGTCTTCAGACCGAGACCAGACTTGAACTGTTGTTTATTTCAAGTTGGCCATGAAATAAATACAGAATCAAGGGTAAGGGCTGAAGAAGTTTCACAGCAAGATATTTCTATTCAATTTTGTGAAAGTAGCGATCGGCGACAGACTCTTCATCTTGGATAGAGAACCATTGGTCTACAAACAGTGCTATTCAATGGACATGTAACAAAGCCATGTATGTAACAAGTGGAATTCATGTTAATAATATATTTTATTTAACTTACTATATGTAACGAATCAATATGTAATCAATATAATAATGTTAATGAGGAATTTTATTTTTTTTTCAAAATCTGTTGTGTATTTTACAATCATAGCTATATTTCAAGCTCTCAATAACCCATAAGCCCAGTGACTACCATATTGAACAATGCAGATGTAGGATATCTACCAGTTACTGGTTTGAGCGATTGAGTAGATGGTCATCATTAGCCACATCTCAGAGGAGGAACAGTGCTAGAGGAAAATGCCTCCTCCCCACTCCCCTAATTTAAGTGCAGAGTGATTTCTCCCAAACATAACTGCTCTCTCACCTTACCTCCACTCCTGCCTTGGAGAAGTGGAATGAGTTTCCTTTGGGCAACTTTGGGGGAATAAACTGGGCATGTTCAGCTCAGCAACCCCATTCTTCTCCTTTAAATTTTTTAAAGATTTATTTATTTTTAAGAGACAGAGCATGAGTGGGGGAGGGACGGAGAGGGAGGGAGACACAGAATCCGGAGCGGGCTCCAGGCTCTGAGCTGTCAGCACAGAGCCCGACACGGGGCTCGAACTCACAGACTGTGAGATCATGACCTGAGCCGAAGTCGGAGGCTTAACCGACTGAGCCACTCAGGCGCCTCTCCATTCTTCCCCTTTAGAAACCAGCCTGACCAGAGAGAGCAAGGAGCTTTGTTTCTTCTCACAAGGGCCTCCTCTGTCTGGGGAGACCTGTCTTGGCCTAGCACTGACTGAGAGGATTAATCCCCCTGGTTCTACGATTGTGTCCGTAAGCAACTCTGACACTCACAATAACTCCTTAACATTAACACAGCCTCCAGCTCTGACTGCAGCAACAAAGCCTGGTTCTAGGAACAGGCGTGGGTGGAGAGGCTCTCAGCAAAGGGATGGACCTTGGAGGAAGGGATCGAGGGGTGCTGGTGGCTATAGCTGACCCTGAATTAGACAGCAGCTGGCCCAAGTGCACATGGGCAGCCCTTGCAGGGGCTCAGCAGATGTTGGCAGGCGACAGAGCCCTTAGTAAGTGAACACAGCTGAGGCAAAGACTCGGTCATAGGAAAAAGAGAGTCTTTCCTTCTGTGATTGTTTTAGACTTCAGGAACTCAATATACGTAAATATGTAAAGAGCCCATATGTACAATATGTGCTGCTTTTAAAGTCCACAAGAATTGAGTTCCACGTGTACGTCAGAGAACTGGGGAGTTCTAGGTTTAGAGTGTTAATGCCAGGCCTAGCCGACAGTGCACTAACAACCCAGACTCCATTTTGTGTCCTTAAGAAGGCGACTACGAAATGACTAAACTTGGACTCAGGTGGTATGCTTCCCAACTCAGAAATGAGCCATCACCAAACGGTCTCAAGTCGGTTCTTGATTGCCTGAGGACAGATGATGGAGATGAGCCTTAGCCTTCAGCAACTGCACAACCATATTGCCAAGGACCGCATTACACCCGCACATAAGAGAATGTGGTTGCCGTGGAAATCGGTATATCCCACACCGAATCCGCTCAGTTCAGAACTAAGTATGATGACGCAATTCTGGGGCTCAGTCAGGAGGACCATTTACCACACAATAGTGCCCTCCAAGTTAGCACTTGCAAGCAATTATTTTGGCTCCCAACTAATCACTTTTCTTTTTAGTTTACATTTTCAGCATAAGGATCTGAAAAAACTAATAAATTTCATTTTGGAAATATTTTTTTTAATGTCAGGGAGATATCAAGGCATTCTGCAGACAATTGGCTAAATTGTCTAAAGATATTCATATTAATTTGGGTAGAGACGAAAACGTGGACGTCACCAGTATGTGTAGATGGTGTTTGAACACATAGGTATATGAGGTCCTGCAGAAAGCTTTTAACAGAACAGGGGAGCCAAGAACTGATTTGTGAAGAAAACCAACATATGAGAGATGGACAAAGAACAGAGAGAAACCAAGGAATCACCAGAAGAAAACAAGACTGTGATGTTTCTATGGATGAAGATGGAAAAAATGTTTTTGGAAAACAGGAATGGCCAACAGTGTGACTGCTATGTGCAAATGTATTCATTCAGCAAATATTTATTGAGTATCTACGATCTGCAGAGACTGTTCTAAGCACCAGGAATTCAATAGAGCATAAGACAAAGTTCTTCCTCTCGTGGAGTATGTGACCCAGTGCAAATTCATACAGATCAAGTAAGATAAGGAAGGAATGAAAATTGTTTCCATCAAGTGTGGCCATCAGGAGGTCACTGGAGAACTCAGCGAAGGCATGGAGGGATGGAAACAGACAGAGGGGTTTGGGAATGTACCGGAATGGGGGCAGCAATAAGACAGGGCTGTTCCTGCTGGTTATTAAGAGTATTTGGGGGCTGGAGGAGAAAGAGCCAGCAGAGAGAGGGACCAAAGACCCAGGGAAGGAGACAAAAACACACAGAAAAAATTTATAAACACATGCATGGGTAAATATAGTTTGTTGTAGTGCAGATTCTACTCAGAGAATAACATGGAGATTGAATTTGGCAAACACTCCTTGGATGCCTTATTACATGTTGGGTACTCTGCCGGGGTCAGGAGGAGACTCTTTGATGTTAAGGATCTCTCAGTTCTGAAAAACATCAGAAAAAGAATAAGTAAAATGATCATTACTATGTACTGAGTGAGGCACTGTTCTAAGCACTAACAGGGACTATCACATGTAATCTTAGCAAACCATGCAGGAAGGATGATTTTGTCTCTGCTTTGACAGATGATGTCACTGAGAGACAGAAAGGCCCAGAGATACCTGGCCCAAGAGACAGCCAAGCAAATAACGGAGTTAGGAATCAAACAAGACGGTCCAAGTCCAGAGCCCAAGCTCTTACCAGCAGAAGTTCATCTTACGTACCTTTGTTTATCCCCACGCAACACTTCCCCCGGAAATAATGTCTCCTTTCAGGTTACGTGACTACCTGTCAACACCTAGCCCTCAGAGTCAAGCCTCTGGTGTGCCTGGAAGGTGAGTTCACAGTGAATGCTTGTCTTACTTTAGCAAACTCAGGGTGAGAAACAATTTTCTGCTTCGAGAAGATGAGCACAAAGCCTGCTAGGGATTATTGTTTGACCTGAAGGGCTGGGGCCTGGCAAGCTCATCTCTTCTTTCTGAAACCTTGACATTGGTGGAAGGCTACAGTCATTCTTTCAAACAGGAAGTCTCTCCAGACCTTCTAGAACATAGCAACTCTCACTTCACCTGCCTCAACGCAGATGAAAACAGTGAGGTGTAGAGAGACATAGGACAGCAAACCACAGGAAACCTACAGAAATGGGATAAGTGAGGTAGAAGACTATAAGGGTGTTTCGCTCCCCAGAGACCACCAAATTTAAGAAGAAAATGAAAATAAAGCTCTGGAGGACATAAAACATGACAGCCAATCAAGAAACATCCCAAATGCTTAGATGAGCAAGCTTAAAAATGATAATATATTCTATTCAAGCAACCCCAATAAATCCCACTAGGAATTTTTTTAAAAATTGACAAAATAATTCTAAAGTTAATTTGAGGAAAAAGAAAAAAATTAAGAATAAAATAACGGTGGGGGCTAGAGAAAGAGACACTTGTCCTACCAGATTAGAAGCTGTGCCACGATCAAGCTACAATAATGGAAATGTTGGGGTTCTGGGGCAGAAGTAGGCCGACAGATCGAGGGGACAGACAACAGCCCCGAGAAAGACACAGGCATACAGAGGAATTTAGCATAGTACTAAGCTGTCATTTCACATCAGTAGAGAAATGAAAAATCTTCCAATAAATGGTGTGGGGACAACCAGCTAGCAATTTGAATACAACTTAATTTAGATTCCTACCATGGGTCTTATTCCAAAATAAATTCAGGATGGATTAAATATTTAAATGTAAATCAAATGCATAAAAAACACTAGAAGAAAACTTAGGGGGATATTTTTATAATTCTGATGTGAAGAATTTTCCAATCATGTCATCAAAATGAGAAACCATGAAGGATAAATTTGAACACATAAGAATTCAAACCATTTCTGTGGCAAAACCCATTGTCACCAACATGAAAGGAGGAAAAAAATTAATAAAACATGTGGCACAGCCTCTTTGACGGCATACTGAGAAAAATAAGATGTTCATCCCTCCCTGGAATAAAGGGCCGTTTCAAGAAATGCTTCCTGAGGACACTCTCGGTCAGGAGCTCTCAGGTGCCAAGGACACAGCTGAGCAGGGAGAGAGTTTCCTGCTCTCACTGAGCTTATGATCCAGTGATGAGTGAGGCAGATAGGAAAAAAACGTCTTTAATGTCACGCAGAGATGATTACCGTGATTAAAATGAAGCAAGGTGCTGCCTGAGAGATTAGTTGGGGCTGGTGAGGCGCAGGGGGTCAGGGAAGGTCATTGCGAGGAGGCGATAGTTGACTGATGTCTAAAGGACAACAAGGAGAGGCAGAAAATTGGGGCCAAGGTTTTCTGAGTGGGGAAGGAGCCAGTGCAAAGCATGAGGTGGGAGGAAATGGGCCTGTGAGAGGGAGTGAGGGAAAGCCAGTTGGCGACAGGGCACGATGGGGCAGAAGGGAGCAGAGCAAGAGTAGAGACTGAGGACCCGGTGCAGGTTCCAGGTGACAGCTTTGTAAGCGGTGCTACGTTTCATCTTGTACGTGAGGGAAGCCATTGGACCTTTGAGTAGGGAACTGACTTCCAGCTTCCTGAAGGAAGAGCCTGCGGCTTCGAACTGCTCTGAGATTGCCAACGGAACCCACCTTTGCCATGGTACGTGGTGAGGTTCTGGGTATGTTCCGCCCCAAATCAAATCACAACAGAAGAAGAATCCATTCAAAACAGCAGAGTGGAAATGCCAGCATCCAGAAGTTTCCAGAAGATATATATACACATATATATGTATGTACATATATACATATGACATATGATATCATATATAAAGAATTGCACGTCTCATAACCAAATCCGATGTACATCTACTATTTCTACCCCTGTTTGCTCTTTTTTCCACTCCTTTTTTTTTTAATGCTTTGCCAGCCAAGCCGACTTGAAAGGCAATTTTATATATACTTTCTGTTTCAGAATCTCAGCTCTTTTTGAAAGCTCAACGTTTTATAAGCAGGTACCTGGGCTTTTTTTTTTTTTTTTTAATTTAAGTTGTCGTAAACACGTGAAAAATCACCAGAAGCCGAGCTCTTTTCTTTCTTGGATTAACCAGGTATAATCACGTGCCTCTCAGGAAAAGTTCACATGTGAATAGGGAGGAGACTTGTACAGAAATGAACATAAGTGTGTGTGTTTGCGTCGGGGTGTGTAAAGATTTACAGAGGACCATGACATATAGCATATGTGACAGACGTCAACAGGTACCCCAAACTCAAACCTGGTTCCTCATAAGCCAACTGTGACTCTGTCCTCCTCTCTCCCACTCAATAAAGCAGTTCTGTGAATTGAGGGAGATCAAAAGGGCAGATGAGGGGGGCGCCTGGGTGGCTCAGTCAGTTAAGCGACCAACACTTGGTTTCAGCTCAGGTCATGATCTCATGGTTTGTGAGTTTGAGCCCCGTGTCAGGCTCCGCAGCTGGCAGCCCAGAGCCTGCTTGGGATTTTCTCTCCCTCTCCCTCTCTCTCTGCCCCTTGCCAGCTATCTCTGTTTCTCTCAAGTGAAACAAATACACGAAAATAAAATAAAATTAAAATAAAATAAAATAAAATAGGCAGATGAGTATATTGAAAACTCAGCAGAAGAAATGAACTCACTCTGCCATTTGCCCTGAATCATATCATGATAGAATTCAATTCAAAATTCAAAAGGGACATGAAATTGTTATTTTCATCAAGCAGAGACCCAAAGAACAGAAAAACCTGAAATATACCGTATAATAGTAAAATAAAAGTTACTATACACTGGAAGTAATAGAAATAACAGGTGAATAATCGGTAACAAGGAATGATAATTCGGTAAACCGATCGTTCAGTGAATTGATTTTTGGCAAATGGGTCTGGTCCCCTCAGGCGTGCTTTGTTCTTGTTCAAATCCCTTCCTGAGCCTGACCCCGTGTACTGAGAGTTGAGAGAATATAAGGCCGTGTGAGATCCAATCCCACAACTGAAGGAGACAGGTACATCTCTTCCTTTTTTAAAAAAAATTTTTTAAATGTTTGTTTATTTTTTGAGAGACAGAGCATGAGCGGGGGAGAGGCAGAGAGAGAGGGAGACACAGAATCGGAAGCAGGCTCCAGGCTCCGAGCTGTCAGCACAGAGCCCGATGTGGGGCTCGAACTCACAAGCCATGAGATCATGACTTGAACCGAAGTCAGATGCTTAACCGATTGAGCCGCCCAGGCACCTAGAGACACATGTCTCCCAAAGTTTCTGGAGCCCACAGAGGGAACACGGCTGCCAGAGCCCAGACCTGGAGCAGCCGCCCCCGTCCATGGGAGCTCACACATTTGTTTTGCTTAAAGTGTGGAAAAAAATACCATTTTGCTAAATCATGGTTTCACTTCTACCAAATGATGGTATCACAGCAAAGCTATCTGATTTTTATAGAAGCTTGGAATGCATAGAAAAAGTATAATTTTAGGAAAAAAATAACAAAGAAACCATATTTTGATTTTAACGATTTCATTTTCGTGAAGTGAAACACAGGTGCTGGAAGCAGGTTTTCTTCTCTATTATTTCTAAAACTTCTTTTTGAAGGAACCTTCTCTGTGTCACTGTACCGCCTTCATTCAACACACCCTGAGTATGTGCGGTGTGCCAGCACAGTCTGACCCAGGCAAGGGCACAGAATTCCTGGTTCCTCCGGGCCTGTCGGCAGGGAGATCACAAGTACAATGGCAGGTGTTATTACTGCCCTGACGGATGTTCTCCAGCACTCGGGCAGGGCACAGAGGGTCAGGAGATCCCACCCTCTCCAGCCTGGGATCTTTGGCCCTTTTCCTCTCAAAGTATAAAGTGAAACAAATCTTCAATTCAACTTGATGGCCGTGATTTTGCTGATTCCAGGTAAGTGAGCTAAATTGTAGGAAATGACACTAAAAACTAGAACACCCAAATCCATGGGGGCTGCTGCATAATCCAATGAACTCACAAGCACCAAAGTCAAATAATCAGGGGGTGCCTGGGTGGCTCAGTTGGTTAAGCGGCCGACTTCAGCTCAGGTCAGGATCTCATGGTTCGTGGGTTCGAGCCCCACCTCAGGCCCTGTGCTGACAGCTCACACTTTGTCTCTGTCTCTCTCAAAAATAAATACACGTTGAAAAAAAATTTTTTTTCAAAGTAAAATAATCACACCTATTAAATAACCCATCAGGCACGAGGCAAGTGAGAAAAGGGGAAAAGAGCAGAGGGCTTTGGCCCAAGGCCTCATCATCTGACTAAACACACACACACACACACACACACACACACACACACACATACACAATATGACAATTGTGCACATTTCCATACACAGGCACGCTCACATTGCCAACCACACACACAAACATCTACAACACACGCTCAGATACATTCGTTTGTGTAACAAAGGGGAGCAGAAAACGCCAACCCAAAACCTGCCCCTTTGGCCTAAGGATTATTTGGGGCTGGTTATTTTTAAGGAAGAGCAGACACAGGAGAAGCTCTGAAAAAGCAATACCCCCACCCTTGATTTTACATTTCTAAGCATAGTATTTTATTTTATTTTATTTTATTTTATTTTATTTTATTTTAATCCAAGTTAGCAAACATAAAGTGTAGTATTGGCTTCAGGAATAGAATTTAGTGAATCATCACTTACATAGAACACCCAGTGCTCATCCCAACAGGTGTCCTCCTTAACGCCCCTCCCCCATTTAGCCCATCCCCCACCCAGTACCCCTCCAGCAACCCTCAGTTTGTTCTCTATATTTAAGAGTCTCTTAGGGTTTGCCTCCCTGTCTCTTTTTATCTTATTTTTCCTAAAAATGAATATCCTTGTGTGAGACATTGACCTTTATGAGGGAAATCTCCATTTGTTTTTTTTTTAACGAACATTTTTTTTAAATTTAAACCTCAGTTAGCGAACATACAGTGCAATATTAGTTTCAGGAGTAGAATTCAGTGCTTCATCACGTACAGACAACACCCAGTGCTCATCACAAGTGCCTTCCTAATACCCATCCCCCATCTAGCCCATCCCCCACCCACCTCCCCTCCATCAACCCTTGGTTTGTCCTCCATCCTTAAGAATCTCTCGTAGTTTGGGGCACCTGGGTGGCTCAGTCGGTTAAGCGTCCGACTTCGGCTCAGGTCATGATCTCATGGTCCATGGGTTCGAGCCCCGCATCGGGCTCTGTGCTGACAGCTCGGAGCCTGCTTCAGATTCTGTATCTCCCTTTCTCTCTGCCCCTCCCCTGCTCATGCTCTGTCTCTCTCTGTCTCAAAAATAAAAACATTAAAAAAAAATTTTTTTTTAAATCTCTCGTGGTTTGTTTCCCTCTCTTCTCTTCCCCCCTCCCATGTGTTCATCCGTTTTGTTTCTCAAATTCCACATACGAGTGAAATCATATGGTATTTGTCTTTTGTAAGGGCATCTTCCTCTTGGTAACAGGAAAGGGAGGATAACTAAATCTCTAGAAACTGTCACCGATGAAGAAGGTGAGGACTTAAATCTTCAAAACAGACTTACCCTAGCTTCCTGTGCCTTTCCTGCCCACCTCCCCCACCTGGCGGCCCCCACATCTTCTCTGGTCTTTAGCTGGGTATATAAGGGGATGGCGTGGGTTGTTTCAGGGAGTTACTCCATTTTCCTGGGGTTCTCCCATGCACATGGGAGGTGTCCATGTTATTAAACTTCTGTTCATTTTTCTCCTGTTATTCTGTCTTTTTGTTACCGGGGGGTCTCTGCAAAGAATCTAGAAGGACAGAGGCAAAATTCATTTTTCTTCTCTACGGTACACACCAACACACACACGTACACAGTCAGGCCACACACATTCATACACCAACTCACGTATATACACCGATATACACAACCTCACCGACCCCCCACCTGACAAAGGAAGACCAAATACATCCAGATGTGGGGAAAGAGCCTCTCATCACTGGAACTGCAAATACATCCTTTTCTTTCTACTGCTAATCTCCTCTTTCACCCTCAAGATTCTCAGAAGCACAGAATGGGACAGACTCCCAAAGGCAGTCTGCAAGGCCGGGTGGGGGGCAGGGCTGATGTGCTCACTCCAGGCAGATCAAGTCTGTGAGAGGATTTCAGTATGAAACGGAGACGCTGACCCCCATAGCCTCAGAAAATCAGAACTTTCAGAACCAAGAGATTGGTTTCCACTAAATGCGTGGTTTGCGGAAGACCGAGACGTGCCTGCTGACAGATGAGCATCTGTCTAAAATCTCTCCCCCTCCTCAAGCCAACAAGTTTACTGCTTGAAGTCTGGCTGGACTTCCCCTCTTTGCGTTCTCGCCCTTAAATATAGCCCACCCAAACCCCTCAACGGACTCACCTACAGCTTCCTGCAGCACCTGTGTCCTGAACTGCGGTTCCTCTGCTACTCCCAAACAGCCCCCATTTTTGGTAATTTGAGCTTGCCTCAGTTTACCTCTGTATTTAGGTTGCTATTTTCTTTGCAAGTAAATCTCAGCCTCACAGACCTACTCAAGTCGTCTTCGATTTCTGTAACGCTTGCCTTTTGAAAGATCAAAGCTTTCACACTGACCAGCTCCCTTGGTCACTACATTACCGTATCATTGCTGGACTTTTCTAGGTGGAAATGCTAAGATGGCGAACACTAAAATGGTTTCCCCAATGTCACGTGCAGGTGGTGGAGACGTGAAGTGAATTCTGGTTTCCTAGCTGCTAGTGCTCTTTCTGGAGAGTCTACTGGGACCGTAGAGGCCAAGGGCCTCTGGACAAAAAGAGAGAAAAGGGAGTAAAGACAATGATGATCTAAGCAAGAGTCCCTACCACAATCAGATGCTGTTGAGTCTTTGCTTGGAAGAAAAATTGGTGAAATGCCTGCCATCCCAACGGCTCGTCCAGGGATCTTAACAATTTTCCAAGTATGAAAACCTCCACAGTACCAAATGTGAACACTATTTGCTCTAAATATGTAAAAGAAATAACTGGAACCCATACCTCAGTTGCAGGGGAACATAGGGATGTGGACGCTGTTAGGATAGGGAAAATCCCAAGTAATAGTATTTGGAAGGACCAGGGGCAAATCCAGTGTTGGGCTCCAACATGTCCACAATTATTATTGCCCTTCCCAACCACACTACACCCTGCCTCTTCTCCTACCGTCAGTCCACGTCATGCTTTATGGCCAGACATTCAGGAAGACCCTGCCCTATGCCTAGATATAATCTAATTCAGAAGTATTTAGTGAGCACCTACTATGTACTTCACTATCCCAGGTGTCAAGGGAGGGTGTCAAGGATAAAAGGAGACGATCCCTAATCCCAAGGAATGCCTAAACTTGCGGAAAAGACGACATCACACAATTAGTCGATCTAAGTTGTATATTCAGGAAGAGAAGGGGGAAACACAAAAGCACCAGAGAAGTCATGAAATGCTTCGTGAAAGAATAGGACTGAGCTGGACCGCAATACCTCATTCTTACTCCTAAAACTATAAAGCTTTAAGCCTGGGTCCCCCACCTGCAGGGGAAGCACACCATGGTGGAGTGGGTGGTTGTGGGCACACTCTTTTGTGCCTGGTGCGATTCTGCATATAGCTATGCTTGTGGCTTCAGGAAAGTAATTTAATCTCCCTGAGTCCTAGTTAACTCCTCCATAAAATGAGACTCGAGGGCTAATATGTGTAAAGGCTGCATTAGTGCCCACCACATAACAGGTGCTCAATCTATGGTAATTATCATTCAGAGTCACTTCACGATGATGAAAGACAGAGCTTTTCCTGTATTTTGCCTGAAATCATCAAAATTTACCAAATACCTCCAAATTCTATTTTTAAGGCAGTAATTCCCATGGTTTGCTACACACTGAAATCACCCAGGGGTCTTTAAACTATACTGATACCTGGGTCCCCTCCCATACACTCTGATTAAATGGACCTGGGGTGTATTTTGGGCATTGAGGTTTTTAAGAGCTCCCCAAGTCCGGTGATGCTAATGTGCAGCAAAGTTTGGGAACCACCATTTCATGGTGAAATTCCACCTCCTATCCCACAGAAGGCTACCAGCACAGCAGACCTAGAGTCAGGCATGGGAAGCACTCCTTGATACAGGTAACTTATTCATCCCATTAGTCAAGGCTCTTCAGAGAAACAGAACCAATAGGAAAGAAAGGTAGATAGATAGATGATAGATAGATAGATAGATAGATAGATAGATAGATAATAGATACAGATGGAAAGATAGATACAGCAAGAAAGAGGGAGATACTGAGAGAGAGACTCTTATAAGGACTTGGTGATTACGGAGGCTGACAAGTCCCAAAATCTACAGTCAGCAAGTTAGAGACCCGGGAGAGCTGATGGTGTAGTGTCAGTGTAAAAGCCAGAAAAAAAACAGTGTCCCAGCTTGAGGGCTGTGAGACAGCATGAGTTCTCTCTTATTCATGGGAGAGTCTGACTTTTTGTTGTATTCGGGCCTCCTACTGATTGGATGAAGCCCACTCACACTGGGAAAGGTGATGTGCTTTATTAACCTATAGATCAGAAAGTTAGTCTCATCCGGAAACACCCTCGGAGACATACATAGAATAGCGTTTGACCAAATGTCTAGGCACGTGGCTCAGTCAAGCTGACATGTGAGATGAGCTGTCACATTCACAGTGGATCCGAGGCATGGAGCACATTCCTGGGTATCTGATTTTTGCCTGGCACATTCTTATTAAAAGAAGTCTGTGAAAGTGGACATTTCTCTCTCCTTAGCTCTTGCCCATACTTCAGTGTCCAGAGGATGAAGGAGAGCCAAGGACCTGAAGATAAACTATGAGCCAATGAGAGTCGATAGTCATTAGTTCTGATTCCTCAGAGAGAACACACACACACACACACACACACACACACACACACACCCCGAAACCAAATCAAACCAGAGAGAAAGCATTTCTAGCTTAACGACAACGAAACTGAGGTCCATAGAGATAGTGGCCAAAGTCACACAGCAAATGACAGTTTTACAACTAGCTCACAGGACCCCAAGATTTGACCGTAATACCCATATGATGTGGTTTGCTGGTTGCATTACCCTGCCTGTGGTCCTGGGTGACCCGGACATTCTAGAACCCCTTCTTGCTCTTGCTGAAAACCCTGTGGGATGAGCTGCTGAGGGCAGAGGGTACGACTCTTGATGTCCTTCCAAATAGCAGAGCTGGCTCTCTGGGGAGCAATGGTTCATCATGGTCCTGAATATACACATTTTGAAAAGGGAGGCAAAATGAATGGGAGGCAGACCCATGAGCTAATTGCTTTGAGATCATTATGATCAATATCAGTTGCCCCAGGCCAAGGCTGTCTTTGCTTTGTCAGGCTGCTGACATTTTGTGCTCGGTCAGCCGTCTCCTCGCTTCTAAGTGATAACATTATTGATTTTCCTCCTGTCCCATTAAGGCCACCCTCTCACCTCCCAAGGGACAGATGACACCCGTACTCATGGTTTGCTCAGCCCCAGACTCCTTAGTGGGAAAGGCTAGAAGATGAGATGCTTACCTTTGCGATTTCACACCCTGAGTTTCTGTCCACAGCCTAAAAAAGCCCTCTCACACAAATCACCCTGCCTGATTTCCCTAAATGCCCTTTTCTTCTCCATATATATCAGCCTTTCAAACGGGCTGACACATTCCCTGCCTCTTTCCTGTGCTCTGATGATGCTGGGCATCAAACATGCACAGAAAGTGAATGGTGTGTGTGTCAATTGCTCTCTCCCCTCAGCCAGGGGGGATATTGGGAAGATCATGGGTTTTGGGGTCAGACAGAATTGGGTTCAAATCATTGCTTCACCACTTACCAATGTTGTGATCTTGGACAGATTACCTTAACCCCGTTCTGGACCTTCATCGCCTCATCTTCGAGAAGGAGATCAGTAACACCCGCCCCCGTCACATTGCTGAGCTTTTGATGAGATCGTGGGTAGGGAGCAAGCATGGAGCTCGGTGCCCCATAAGCATGTCTTACCCTTTCCTTGTTCTCCTGTTCCTTCCTGATAGACTGTGACCTCTCCCAAGCAGAGCCCCTCTTTCCTCATTTCTGTGTTTCCCTAGCACCATACATGGCACGGGGGAGCCACAGCAAATGTTTGTGGAACTGAGGACACCAAAGCAGAAAAACTTTTCCGGATGGCGAAATTGCGTCTCCCAGATTAAGTGGCCTCTCCCAGCCCATGCTGGTGACGGAAATGAGTCTACTATGTTCCAGCACGTTGACACTATGCCTCATCTCTCTCTCCATCGTGGTGCCCTGTGTTAGTTCCAAAACAATCTGAACACAACAGCCATGCCAGCCAACTGATTCCGGTCTCCGATTAATAGGTAACACAGACTTCCCCATCGTCTATACCAGCCCTCCCTCGCGTCCCACAGCTGCGCCCAGCCTTCCAACAACACCACTGCTCCTAGAGCCAAGCAGACGCTGCTCGAAGCAGGAGGTCCTGAACCAACCCCAGCCCAGGTAACCTCCAAGTTCCTGGACCTGGGACCTGGCGCGCTGCCTCCGGCTGCACTTCAGCTTCTTGAGCCAAATAACACGCTTTCAAGCACTCCAATTTCGGAGGTTAATTCTCTCTTCTGAATTCTTGTGCTGAATCTCAGCCCAGGGGTCACGCCCTGCTACCCAGGGGCAGATCCAGATGCTACCAGCCTGTTGGTCTGAATTTCTAAGTGTCTCCCACCTGAGTTCTCATTATTAGCTCCACTCACCTGCTGGGGACCCCGGTTTGAGGCCATCTGGCACCACGTGCTGTGCACATTATTGGCAGAAGTGCTCCGAGGGGCTGGTTGTGCCCGCAGACGCTTCACCTCGGCCATCAGGAGGTCTGCCCTTCACCTGTGTGGTCTGCCTGCCCACACACTGCGATGACGTTCTTTCCCGGATACCACTTTCATTTGTCAACTTACCTTGATTTTATACCTCCCCCTTACCATGTCACCGGCTACAAAATACACACTTGCCCCTTTGTGTTAATTTAGCAACAGTGACATTTCTTCGTATCATCTGATATTTAGGTAATAAATAAGGACCCTGTAACAAAAGTAAAAATACAGAAGCAAAAAGAATAAAAAGCAAAAGTCCTCCTTTAAGCCCTGCAAAATCCCGCTAACCTTCTTACAGATAACGGATGTCAGTAACGCCACGTCAATGTAACGGCTGAATAATAGTTCCTTTTTTTTTTTTTTTTTTTTTTTTTTTAGAGAGAGAGAGAGAGAGAGAGCACAAGCAGGGGAGAGGGGCAGAGGGAGAGAGAGAACCTAAAGCACCCTCCATGCTCAGCAAGGAGCCCTGCATGGGGCTCGATTCCATGACCCTGGGATCATGACCTGAGCCAAAATCAAGAGTCGGACACTCAACCAACTGAGCCATCCAGACGCCCCCAACATTTTCTATTTTTCATCCAGACTTCCGACACTGTTTCCCCTCGGCCACTGCCAGGTCAGGTGCACAAACATGGGCATTAACACACGTTTAATTGCTTACTACGGGAAAGGCCACAGCGCAGGCCCTGAAGCCTGGCCTCGAATGTACTTCAGCAGGCAGGGCCATCCCGAGCAGCATCCTTAATGTCAACACTGTAACTTACCACCCTCCTCCATAAACCAGGAACGGTCTGATTAGGAAGAAAGAAGGATTCTTGCTCTCTCCCACCAGGGAAGAAAACACCAACCAGGAGCAAGTCAGGGCCTCTGCTCTGAGCACTGTGGCAACTACCCCCGCCTGCAACAGAACAGATTTTGATAGCTCACGCCCGCCACGGCTTCAATCATTTCTGTCTAAGAGGTCCCTTTGGCCCAAGGGGGTTTGCTGTGGTCAGACACTCCCAGCATTGTTCCCAAATAGGTGTTTTTCCCCACCCAGGGACCTCAGGCCCTAATCTTTCCCTCTCTGCCTACTGAATCCTATCTTCTCCTATCATATTTAGACTATAACTACTGAGAGTTTGTGAGGACCCACAGTGTTCCATCTGGGCAAGCCTATGCTGCATTGATCTAAAATAGCTCTTTGAAAACCTTAGGGCAATTAGTTCTTGCAGTGCTGAAGGAAACTTTTTTTTCTTTAGGTTTATTTTTATTCATTTTGAAATACAGATAGAGCATGAGTGGGGGAGAGGCAGAGAGAGAGAGAATCCTAAGCAGGCTCTGCACTGTCAGCACAGAGCCGGATGCAGGGCCTGAACTCGCAAACCACCCTGAGATCACGGTCTGATCCGAAACCAAGGGTCAGATGCTTAATCTACTGAGTCACCCAGGCTCCCCTAGAGACAACTCTTTTATGAATATCATCTTGCCTGGTGACACCAGCACCCTTGTTCCGTCACAACGTCTTCTAGCACCATGGGGCTTTTACTTTGTTACTGGCAGCTAGACATCAACTCTCCGTTGACTAAGTCATCTCTCCTGAGTGCCGACTCCTATAAAGGTACACCTCAACTAATTTGGACTTAATTCCTTTCACTCCCCTTGCCTGAACAGTACTGTGATCAATCTATCACCGGTTTGGAGGATTTTAATCCTTTACTTGCTTACTCAGAGATATTATCCTGTATGCTACTGGCTTGCGAAATTCCCACAGCGAACCTGTGTTAAATAAACTACTGGCAAAGACAATCTCAGTCTCTAAGCATTAATTTGCCCCCAAACGTAGTAGTCTCCAACCAAATCAGAGACCGCCTTGTGAACCTCATTAAGAAGCCAGAGTGCAGACCTCTTCCTAGAGGGACACATCACGATGTAGAAATGAAATCACCATGATTTGAACAGACAGCTCAAAGGGTAAAACCAGCAAGGAAATAAGAATAAAACAATTTGCTTTGACTACCTCCTATGTGTTGGGCTCTGTGCCTACATTATTTTTTTTAATCCACATGACACAGAGAGAGATCAGCGACATTCCCATTGCACAGGTAAGGAAAACTAGGACAAAGACCTTCCAAGTAACAGGGCAAGCACTGGCAGAACAAGCATTCTTATTAAGGTTCGTTTACATCCAAACAATTTTAAATCTAAACATTGGAGAATTATGTAAATGGTATAAGGCAGACTGGGGCAATCCAAAAAGAATGAGCTACACCTTAGTCCCACCCCCATCCCATTCTGCTTCTGCAGAAGTTGGAAGGAAGGCAGACTTCCACAGACACTCTATGGGGGGCGGGGATATGGGGGGGGACACGGGAAAGTGCCCAACCAGGAAGCAGGATCTGGGAGGGTCCTGGCTACGAAAGGAAGTTGGGATTGGCAGCCCTTTAGTTGCTTATTTGTGTTGATTATCAAAGGCTTCTGTGACAAGGCTCTGTTTCCTTTATTGGGTCCCCACTATATCTAACAGAATGTTTCACGTAATAGCCAGCGATATTGGAAATGATGTTATGAATGTGACAAAGATATACGCTATGAAAAATAGCTAATGTATCTCCCACCTCTTAGCTCAGCACCTGGCAAGTATTTCTCATTTGATCCTCTACAAGTGGATGAGGTTGATAATATAATTACACTGATCTTAAATATGAGGGAACTGAGGTAGAGAATGTAAGTAATTCCTCCCCAAATGGACCACTATTATGTTGCACAGTAGGAATTTTGAAACTAGACCTGCCCAATGTCAAAATCCACTCCCAACCAATATGTGCACTGCCATCCATCACTGTAGTCGTTTAAAAAGGCATCTATCGGGGGGAGGGCTCCTGGTGGCTCAGTCGGTAAAGCATCCAACCTGGGCTCAGGTCATGATCTTGTAGTTAGTGGTTTAAGTCCCGCATTGGCCTCCACGTTGACAGTGCGGAGCCTGCTTAGAATTCTCTCTCACCCTCTCTCTCTGCCCCTCCACACCCCTCCCAAATAAATAGATAAGCTTAAAAAATAAATGAAAAATAAATGAATAGACAAACAAAGGAAAAGGCATCTATTAAGATGAATATTTAATGTAGTCTTATTTTAGCCTGAGGAGTTGTGGACTTTAAGTCCTCATATTTAAGTAATAATATGAATCTGGAATGTTTAGCATTTTCTACCTTCTACAGCACTCTTATAGTCAATGTCTTTTAAAGTGATAGCTCCACTGATCTTTAGGGTATGTCTTTCTCTCCTTCTGTGCTGAATCTATTTATTATATAGCCACGAGTTTGTTATTCATCATTCCTTTCCATGTATCAGTGTCTTCACCTTTTATTCTGTTTCATTATTTAACCTTTCTCTCTTTGTATTCCTTATTTCCCATATCATTTAGAACAGTACCTGGCACATGGTAGGTGTTCAATAAATATTTCATATGTGACTTGCACACTGTAGACACTCAACAAATTTTCAATGAATTAAATATATTCTACCTCACTCAATACTCTCCTGTTTGCACACAGGAGAATATATGCCGAATGAACCTATGTTTTAAATGAGAAACACAAAACACAGCCAGGGGAAACATTTGACCTTGGACCATACAACTACTTAGCGACCTCATAAGAACCTAAACCTAGCATCCTGACTCCTAGTCCAGTGTTCTTTCTTTTCCTTATTCCACTAGGTCACATGGTATAAATAGTAGCAGGTGATATAACTGGAGTTGACATCTTTAATCTGTCTTGGAGTTGACTCATCAAGCCTGGGAACAAAAACACAGCACAAGAATCCAAGAAAGCTTTCAGTAACACCCTCAGCCGAGGAGCCAAGGAGCAGAAGCTGAGGACCAGGGCTGGGAAAACTCTGAGAGTCTTTCAAACAATTCTGTGCTTCTGGGTTTTCTTTTTACGGTGATTTGCAGAACAGCTTTTAGAATGAAAAACACCTGAGCACTTGTCTCTGAAGTCCAAAGGGAAAGAGGGCTGGAGTGCCCACTTTGCAGCCTGAGTTAGGACTCTGGGAGCCGTTGACAGGGGCCAGAGTGGGCAAAGGAACCACAAAAATGGGTGGAAAATAAACTGAATTACAATGGCTCAGAACAAGTAAGGCCACATGGATTAGAAGTTGTCCTAGAAACTTAACAGCAGAGACCTGTGGGATTTCCTGAAAGGGAGCTCATCTTCTGTAAGGAAGCATGGTGGGCCAGGCAAACTGCTTCTGCCATAGCCATTTAAAAAATGTCTAATAGTCCATAAACACAGAGAAAAGTTTTTTGTATTTTAGAGAGGTCAAGAAGATACGGCAAGGGTTTAAAAGTGCAGGGGAGGAAAAAATAATTTTCCATCTACCCTTCAGAATTCTTGTCTGAGACCTCCTGCAATAGAAGATAGGTTAACCAGAGAAAACGAACAAAAGTTTATTAACGTTGTTTTTTAAAAAAAGAAACAGAGGCCCAACATGGGAGTTATTTGTCCCCAGGACAGCAGCCAAGACTTGATTTAAGTTCCAACCTCTCCCAGAAATGTGACCTTTAAACAGTCAATCTAAAATTCCTAATCAGCACTAATGAGGTGATTTACATAAGAAGGCTTGGCTTGAAACAACCTTTTCTTTTCACTTCCTTGCCCACCTTCTTCCTGCCTATAAAAAGCTTGCATTTTGTACAATTCTTTGGAGGGCATGCCTGTTTACTAGAATGCTGCTCAATCCATGAATCCTTGAGTAAAGCCAATGAGATCTTCAAACTTACTCAGTTGAATTTTTGTTTTTAAACAACACGTACACCTCAGTAACTCCCTGATATGGCCAAAGCTACCACCCTACATCCCTCTTAAGCTAAAGACAAAAGAAAAATGTTTGAGGTAAGGACAGGTTAGTTTTAAGATGGCACCAGGAAAAACACAGTAAACAGGGATAAGGTTTCTTATGCAGGTTTAATTCTGGCTTCTCCATTGATGAGAATTTCTTGTGATTCAGATTTAGAGTCATTTTCTCTTCCTAAAGAGAGAGGGAGACACCCTTACAAATGGAGATTTCCTTTATAAATGTAAATTTCTCTTACAAAAGGGTAACTTTCACTCTATTTTCAGAGCTTCCCTTGGGTCTGCAGTTTCTCAAAATAATCCTTATACCAAAAAGACATATTTGGGGTGATGTATTTTGTTACCCTTAAAGAGCATTCCTGTTCTTTAGTTCTAAGGAATAATGGGAACACCGAGAGACATCTGGTTCATCCCAGTGTAGGGGAAGGAGTGGGGGTGAGTGTTGGGAGAAGAGGGTCACAGGGAAGAGAGGCATGGAACCCAATTTAGGTAAATATGTTTTTTTCTAGGGGAATGCATCAGATAATTAAGTGAAAAAGTATTTTAAGTGACACCTCTGGTGAGTATTTTTAGTGGGATCAAACACTATATTAAAAAATTAAAGGGGCGCCTGGGTGGCGCAGTCGGTTAAGCGTCCGACTTCAGCCAGGTCACGATCTTGCGGTCCGTGAGTTCGAGCCCCGCGTCAGGCTCTGGGCTGATGGCTCGAAGCCTGGAGCCTGTTTCCGATTCTGTGTCTCCCTCTCTCTCTGACCCTCCCCCGTTCATGCTCTGTCTCTCTGTGTCCCAAAAATAAATAAAAAACGTTGAAAAAAAAAATTAAAAAAAAAAAAAATTAAATAGCAGCACAGTGACTTCCTAAAATGGGACTTCAAAAGAGTAAACATAATAGAGGCAGAATTAAAGCAAATGAGGCTCATCTAGTCTTCTTCGCTGAACAAAATTAGAGTAATTAAGTACAAAGGTACTATGATAAGCAATTATACAAAAATAGACAGAGGCGTTTATGGACCATTCATTGCCTCCCTGGAATTCCTTTGGACTCACTGGTTCAGGCAGGCTGGTCCAGGGACCTAGAGACTGTCCTTCAGGACTAGCCAAAAGGGTCTTTGGCTTCAGAAAGGATAGGAATCAGATGCGAGGTAGCAGGAGATGAAAGCAGAATTTATTGAAGATATATATATATATATATATATATATATATAGAGAGAGAGAGAGAGAGAGAGAGAGAGAGAGAGAGAGAGACAAACGGAGTGTCTGGGAGACTGGGAAAGGAAAAGAGCATGAGTCTCCTCTTTGCTTGGGGTCTGGAGTTTTTAATAGTGATTGTGGTCTGGTGCACGGGTCCTCTTAGGTATCCAGGAACTGGTCAGAGCAAGGACAGGGGCCAGGTGTCCTTCATAAGTCATTCATTCCCTAAAGTCGGGGTATTGGCAAAAAGATGTTTGGAGCCAGTGGTCTTGGAGAAAGTTTATGACAACCTCATCCTGTCATTCTTTAGACGTTATCTCGCTGGAAGATATCACTATCTCTTTATCACTTACCGAGAGGACATATGCTATTTGTACTACAACACATGTGTGATGTAGGGGGGGCAGGTCCTAACAAGAATAGAAACTGGAGCAAAGGGGGAAACTAGCTCTCTTTAAGGGAGTCCCTTCAGTTTCCCTGTCTCACCATGACACTGCACTTTTCTGAGCCCAAGTGTCTCTCCTCCTCTAACCATCCTTCTGCTGAATTCTTTCTTACTTCTCTCTTTCCTCCTGTGAGAAGGAAAGCCGGCAAGAGCAGATAAAGGAGGCCAGCCAGATGTCCGAGGCCAGATACCTCACTTGCATTCTTTTGGCTTCTGTAATCTTGCTTGCCTCTTGCATCAGCCAACTGCCCGCATAACACAACTTATAGTGCCCACCCTGTGCAGCCAATAGAACGTCTCCAAGTACCCAGAAGCTAGTCAGGCTTTAAATAAAAGGCCAGCACCAAGGCCAGGGCTTGGGGCTCAGCCTTTGGAGATGGGCCAGCACCGGTGTGAAATAAACAGTCTTCAGATTCCCCAAGTGCATGTCACTTGTCTCTTCCTGAGCACTGAGTATTTGCTGTAACACCTGGACATAGCTATGGCTCTCCCTGAGCTAAAGCCTCAGCTCTTTTTCTTCTGTGACAGAGATGACAAGGCATCTTGAAACATCGTGTCTTGTAGAGCCCAAAGCCTGGCGTTACTACTGGCCAGCTGGCAGGCTTAGCCAAGTTATTTAATCTCTCTGAATTTCATTTGTCTCATCTTTGAAAATAAGTCAAACAATATCTGCCTTACAAGGCTTTCAAAATGATTAAGTGGGGAGATGGCTTCTAAAATTCCTGAAACTACGTGTGTGTTCCACAAAATAGAGCCAGAGGTATCAGAATTCTATTACTTCATCTAAAACTCTGCTAACTTCAGGGGCACCTGGCTGACTCAGTCAGTAGAGCATGTGACTCTTGATCTAAGGGTCGTGAGCTCAAGCTCCATGTGGGGCATGGAGCTTACTTAAAGAAAAATAATAAAAAAATAAATAAACCTCCACTAACTTCAAATATCTTTTCTGTCCACAACTTCTTACTACAGCACAGTGTATTTTTATTTTCATTGTGGTAGAATCCACGTAGCCTAAGACTTCCTATCCTCACCATTTTTAAGTATACCATTCAGGACTGTAAACTATACTCGCATTGTTGAGCAATGTCCAGAACTCTTTTCATTTGCAAAGCTGAAACCACACTCATTAAATAACTCCCCGTGTTGTCCTCTCCCAGCCCCTGGTAACCACCATTCCACTCCCTGTCCATATGAATCTGACTATGCTCTGTACCTCATATAAATGAAATTATACAGTATTTGTCTTTTTGTGACTGGCTTATTTCACTCGACATAATATCCTCAAGGTTCATCAATGTGAAGAGGTGTCAGATTCTCATTCCTTTTGAGGGATGAATCATATTTCATTTTATGTATATACCACATTTATTTATCCATTTATACACTGATGGATATTTGAGCTGCTTCTACATCCTGGCTGGTGGGGATAATGCTGCTGTGAAAACGGGCACACAAAAATCTCTTCAGTTTGGGGGGGGGGGGGGGGGGGGGCGGGTGACGTGCCCAAACATGATATTGTTGAATCATATGGAAATTCTATTTTTAATTTTTAAAAAATGTTTATTTATTTATTTTGAGAGAGAGTGGGAGCAGGGAGGGGCATAGAGAGAAGGGGGGAAAGAGAATCCTAAGCAGACTCCACGCTGTCAGCAAAGAGCTCAATGTGGGGCTCGATCCCATGGACCGTGATATCGTGACCTGAGCCAAAATCGAAAGTCGGATGCTTAACTGACTGAGTCATCCAGGAACTCCTTTATTTTTCATTTTTTGAGGAACTGCCATACTGTTTTCCACAGTGGCTGTATCATTTTACTTTCTCACCAACAATTCACAAGGGTCCCAATTTTTCTATATCCTTGTCAGCACCTGTTATCTTCTTTTTTTCTTTTCTTTTTTTTAAAGTTTATTTATGTTGAGAGAGAGAGAGAGCGAGCATGAGTGGGGGAGGGGCAGAGAAAGAGGGAAAGAGAATCCCAAGTAGGCTCCACACTGTCAGCACAGAGCCTGACATGAGGCTCAAGCTCATTAACCACGAGGTCATGACCTGAGCTGAAATCAAGAGTCAGACGCTTAACTGACTGAGCCACCCAGGTGCCCCAGCATTTGCTATTTTCTGGCTTTTGATAGTACATAGCCATCCTAATTGGCATGGGGTGATATATCCTTGTGGCTTTGATTGGCATTTCGCTAATGATTAATGATATTGAATATCATTTCTTACAGTTCTCTTATCTTTATTAAGTATTATCCCACCACTTCAATAAAGTGTATTTAAAAATACACTCCCTTTCATTCCTCTCCCAGATTTCCTGTTCTCCATAAATTTCTCATTTATCCAGACTAGAAACATCATCTTAATCATTTACTATCCTGAATGACTCTTCGGGCCCTCACAATCTTTTCTTTGTAATGATTCTCACGATAACACAATTCTCTCCACTTCTGCCATGACTTTTGTCATCAGGAACCTACTACACTTTGGCAGTATGACATCTTCTTGCACACTGTGACTCCTTTTACTTCATTAGCTTTGATCCGTCATGAGCACTGTTGACAGATTCACGTTTATAACATCACGTTGGGAGCGCCTGGATGGCTCAGCCAGTTGAGCATCCAAGTCTTGACTCAATTCATGATCTCATGGTTCATGGGATTGAGTCCCGAGTCTGACTCCATGCTGGGCATGGAGACTGCTTGGTACTGTCTCTCTCTCTGTCTCTCTCTCTCTCTCTCTCTCTCCCTCTGTCCCTCCCCTGCTTGCACACATGTGCTATCTCTCTCAAAACAAATAAAGGTGTTTTATAATTACTTTGACCAAGAGTTGGTAAGAACTGTCTACTGCCCACTCTGGATGATCTTGGAATTTCTCTCCTGTGGAATGCTTTCTCCTTGTTTGGCAGAAGTGTTTTGTTGAGAAAATTTAAAAAGGCAGTCATTTCCCAAATCACACAAAAAAATTAAGTTGGTGATTAAGATTGTTTTGGTCCAATTTTAGACTTTTCTCTTATTTTTGTTTCTTTAGTTTTTCCCACTTGCCACTGTTTGACCAGTGGCAGTTCCTGGCAGATGATAAAACATTGAAAAAAATAATACATGATTACAATTCATAGAAAAGCTCAGAGATGATGAACCATATCTATTTGGGAAATGTAAGCTTTTCCTCATTGTCATTGTAGTTACTTGTTTTATTAATCAATATATGTATGTTTCCTACTAATCAATAACTGGTGTCAGAAAAATTTGACAGCCACATGGAAAAGAATGAAACTGGGCACTATCTTACACCATACACAAAAATTAACTGAAAATGGATTAAACGCTTGAACGTAAGACCTGAAATCAAAAACCTTCTAAAAGAAAACATAGGTTGTATACTCCTCAACATCAGTCTTGGCGATGGTTTTTTGTTTTTTGGTTTTTTTTGGATTTTGTACCAAAAGCAAAGGCAACAAAACAAAAATAAACAAGTGGGACTACATCAAACTGAAAATCTTCTGCACAGCCAAAGAAACCCATCAACAAAATAAAAGGGCTCAGGGCATCTGGATGGCTGAGTTAGTTAAGCATGTGAATTTTGATTTTGGCCCAGGTCATGATTTCACAGGTTATGAGTTTGAGCCATGCATTGGGCTCTGTGCTATTAGTGTGGAGCCTGCTTGGGGGTCTCTCTCTCTCTCCCTCTCTCTCAGCCCCTCCCTTGCTTACTCGCTCTCTCTCTCAAAATAAAGAAACATTTAAAAATGCGTTAAGGATTGTCATTATCAAAAAGACAAGAAATAACAAGTGTTGGGGAATATGTGGAGGAAAAGGGAACCTTCATGCACTGTTAGTGGGAATGCGAATTGGTGTAGCCATTGTGGAAAACAGTATGGAGGTTCTTCAAAAATTAAAAAAAGAACTACCATATGATCCAGCTATTCCACCTCTCAATATTTGTCAAAAGAATATGAGGACACTAACTTGAAAAGATATATGCACCCCCATGTTCACTGCAACATTATTTATAATAGCCAAGATATGGAAAAAACCCAAATGTCCATTGACGGATACATGGACAAAGACAATGTGTGATAGATAGATAGATAGATAGATAGATGATCGATCGATCTAGATAGGTAGATAAACAGAGTCATCCATCTCTTGGTTTCAACCCAGGTCATGATCTCAGGGTCCTGAGATTGAGCCCTGAGTCAGACTCTGTGCTGAGCATGGAATCTGCTTGAGATTCTCTCTCTCTCCCTCTCCCTCGGCCCCTCCCTTGCTTTTTCTCTCACTCAAAAAAAAAAAAAAAAATAGAGAGAGAGAGAGAGAGAGAGAGAGGGGTACTGGACTCTGTTTTGGATGGTTTTACACACATTGTTTCAATAGAGAACTCCACCAATCTATTGTTTTAACTTTTTTCCATGAATAGAGACCTTTATAAGAGGACCCAGGGCATTTAGACTGTCCAGCTAAAGCCAAAACCTTCATCCATATCTATCCATTAAAAAAAAAAAAGGATTGTCTATTTTATGAGATTTTCCTACCTTGTAACAGAGATGAAAGAATGGAAGGTAAAGTAGTGATAGCCCTTTCTTTTTTTTTCTCTTTCTCTCTTTTTCTTTCTTTCTTTCTGCCTTTCTTTCTTTCTTTCTTTCTTTCTTCCTTTCTTTCATCTGTGAATGGTATAAAGAATGAATCATTTAGGTAAAATATGTGAGCCCAGAAGTAAGCACAATCAAGTCATATTTGACAAGGGAGTTAAGAATATTCAGTAGGGGAAAGGTAATCTCTTCAATGAGTGGTGTTGGGAAAACTGGATAATCACGTGCACAATGGTGAAGTTGGACCTCTATCTTACACCGCTCATAATGGTTAACTCAAAACTTATTTGAATACTTAAACATAATACCTGAAACCATAAAGCTCCTACAAGAAAATGCAGGGAAAGAAAGCTCCTTGAGATTGACGTTGGCAATGATTTTTTTAATATAATACCAAAAGCATAAGCAACAAAAGCAGTCGGTGTTACCTAAAGTTAGAATTGTCAAGTTAACTTCAAACAACTTGTATATTAAACAGAAAAGAAAAGAAAATGATTAGCTTATACAAATACACACATTGTAGGAGAACTATGTGAAGTTACCAGAGTCCTCATGTAGAATTGGTCACAATACCATCCATAATTGACCTCTGTGGCTTTCTTCTTCCACTATCCATTCCAAATTTCCATGCCCTTCAGTCAGAACTTCTCTGGGTCATGGCAACTTTTAGTGTATGGCCGTGGTTTGCGCATCTGGCCTAAGTGGAGCTAAAGGACTTTGGAGCTAAGGGTATTAAATAACTGCGAAGGCCAGTCTCGGAGGGGTTACACACATGGACACTGATGTTGCCCAGGGAAGGACAGGCATTAAAGAGGGAAAAGCATTGAGCCCAGCAAAGTAAGACAAGTTCTCAGCGTGGACTGAGGGCTGAGTAGGAGGGCCACGCTCTACCATGAAGGGAACTACAATGCACAATTTAACTACAGCCAAAATACACACGGGACACTGTTTCTCCCCCCCCCCCCCATTATCAGGATGGAACACGTAGGGAACAAAACAGCTGCTCAGAATTTTAGGGATTTACCAAAAAGAACAAATGTGTCCTATAGTGTGGGCTGTGTCACGCCATTCCTCAATGAGCTGAGCTAAGTGATTCATGGATATGAATCACCCATGACATCTGTCATGCTGGGACTCTAAAGCTGATGTGGATTTGCAGCGAGGCATGCTCTGCTCCGTACAGGTCCCTGTTTGTGAGGGTGTGTGTATGTGTGTGTGTGTGTGTGTGTGTGTGTGTGTGTGTCGGGGGGGTCATATCAGTATACGTTAAGGAGTTTGAAACTTTTTAATTTTAAATAGTTGGAAATGGGAAGAAAAAAACATGCCCAATGAGCTGAATACTCAGTCTTAGCTTTCCTTTCTATCTTTCTAGAAGAGAGATATTAATAAAATCTGACTCCTGAGCCATCCTCCAGACTTTTTACTGAGGCCCAGGGCAGTGCTTCAAGTAGACATGGGGCAGAATTTTCACAATTTAAAGCCAGAATAAAATATACTTCATTCACTTAGCCTAGGGCATGTATTTCAGTTCCCCATGCCTTGGAATTCATGTCATAGAGAATCCCATAGAAACGGCTGGGATCATCTGAGACCACAGGAGATGTCACATCAAAGCCATTAACGACCATGTCAGGTGTTACATAAAAATCACTTACACAGAAAACTAAACAGAGGCAGGATGGAGTGCCAATCAAGGTTTCAGAGCCAACTCAGTCATGGATCTGCCTGGAAAACATAGACTAAGCCTTCTCCTTCCCTGAGTTTCTATATCATCTTTTATAAAAATAGAGATAATACAACCCAATTTAGAGGGTCGTTACGATAAGTGAATGAACGGAAATCCGTGAAATCCTCTGACACCAGCCTCAGTGAGTACCGGCTTCTTTCCCTCATTTAATCTTCTTTATCAGTAGGAGCAAAGCTTACCCTTTTTGCCACAAAACCCCAAAGGCAATGCATTAGGAAATCCTCCAAAAATTATAAGCCATGTGCTCATATCATCCTATTCAAAAGCATCTACGCTGTTCCCCAGCCCAGGTTGGGTTCAAGTGTCAGCTCCACACTTACCGGCTGTGTGACTTTTGGCAAAATCAATGTGCAGAGCCTCAGTCTCCTCCTCTGTAGAATGCGATAATAATAATGCCCCCCACCCCCCGCACCTCAGATGGTTGTCAAAGTTTCAAAGAAAGAATACATACAAGGTGCTCAGTACAGTTCCTGGCATGTAGTAACATACAAAAGCTGTTAGCTAGAAGGTCTGCCTTTTACTCACTTCACTATCATCCCCATCCCACTCATCAGCACAAAAGTAAGCAAGAGAGAGGGAGAAACTAAACCAGTTTGGGGATACCTTGCTCTTATCTTGGTAACAGAAGAGCTGGTCCGAGTCCTTAATCCCATTCTAAGTACCCCTGGTGTCTCTGATTCCCACCGCCTGCCCCAACCTCACCTGGAGAGTTTTTATACTCTGCAGTCCGCACCACCCTAGAGAGTACAAATATCACCATCACATGACAGTGAACGGGTAGGTGTGGGGACAGAGCTCCCTGAGAGACGTTCTTCATACACTCGTGTGTGTGCACACACACACTCGACCTTAGGAAGCCAGGGCAGAAGGCCCAGAAGCCCTTTAAAGATACAAATTTTGGGGCGCCTGGGTGGCTCAGTCGGTTAAGCCTCCGGCTTCTGCTCAGGTCATGATGTCACGGTCTATGAGTTTGAGCCCCGAGTGGGGCTCTGTGCTGACAGCTCAGAGCCTGGAAACTGCTTCAGATTCTGTGTCTCCCTCTCTCTCTCTGGCCCTGCCCAGCTCACACTGTTTCTCTCTCTCAAAATACATTTTAAAAAACGTATATAAATTAAAAAAAATAATAAAGGTACACTTTTTTTTCCAAGTTTGACCCAGCTAATTCTTTTTTTTTTTTTAATATATATTTTTTAATGTGTACTTATTCTTGAGAGAGAGAGAGAGACAGAGCATGAACAGGGGAGGGGCAGAGAGAGAGAACGAGACACAGAATCCGAAGCAGGCTCCAGGCTCTGAGCTGTCAGCACAGAGTCCAATCCGGGGCTTGAACTCACAAACTGTGAGATCATGACCCGAGCCGAAAACTGGACACTCAACTGACTGAGCCACCCAGGTGCCCCCGGCCCAGCCAATTCTAATGAAAAGTTCTGAGTGCCACCGTGATGGTATGAAGAAGGCTGCAAAGGTGCACTGCACCACACAGCATCTCCAGACCAACTGGGAGTGTTGAGCCTTGTGGATGGATACATGGAGAACCAGTTCTGGAGGCGTGAACACCAGGGTGATGGTATTACCTCCCACATGTCCTCTACAGAAGTATCATTTGAAGGCTGATCTGTCTTCTTGGGGTTTTTTTTTGGGGGGGGGGAGGCACTTCTACTTATATTTTGTTTAATTTTTGAATTAAAGTAGTACTTACGTATGCGTCTATGTTTTATGTATGTATTCGTGTGGAGTGGTAGTGAAAGATGGGGTCAGAACCACTTTGAGGACTTCGTCACGATAAATCCTAAACTCTCCACTACCTGTTCCTAAAATGGCAAGATTCTGATTCACCCGTTGTTATGATGTCCGGACGTAAGTTTTTTCATGAATCCCAGGTAATTCCAACATCCACACACCCCAGCTGAGAGAATCAGTAATAAAGGAGCAGTGAGGCCATATTTATCAACTACCAAACAGTTTGTTTAGAAGTAGAAAGTTAGGGGTGCCTGGGTGGCTCAGTCAGTTAAGCGACTGCCTCTTGATTCCAGTTCAGGTCGTGATCTCACGGTTCGTGAGATCAAGCCCTGCATTGGGCTCCGTTCTGGTAGCACAGAGCCTGCTTGGGATTCTCTCTCTCCCTCTCTCTCTCTGATCCCCCCCCCACAAAAAAAAATAAATAAATATCAAAAAAAGAAGCAGAAATTTAAAGCAATCCAGAAGGCTTCCATGCAGGGCAAGGCATTCAGTTCACAAAGGGCATCCATGTTTCCTGTCCATATTTTTCTATCAGAGCCTACTCTATGTTTCCCTTTCCTTTCTTTCCCTGTTCTGCTTTTCCCTGTTCTTCTCTGTATTAAGTGTCCATTTCCTTTCTGCATCTGTCTCCTTCCTATTAGCCCCTGTGGATGCATGAGGACCTGTAGCATCACAGAAGACTGCATTTGCCACTGGCTTATTTTAACGCCCTCCCACCACGTGCCTCTCTGGAACCTCACGTAGCATCTTCACTGTGATGCTGTTCACCTGCCCATGTTTCCCACAGTGGGGCAGGGAGACGGCTCCTCTGAGCCTGCCCTGTCCTCTTTGGGGACACATTGTCCTGTCCGGGCTGTTCTCTGCCACCTTCAGGCTTCCTTCACCCACTACTCCTCTCCTTTTTGGGAGTTTCTGCTTCTCCAGGCAGCACCGTGGAGAGACCGTGGTTCTCAAACTTCATCAGAATCCCCTCGAGTGCTTGTTAGAACAGCCTGTCAGATCCCTTCCCCCGGACTTTCTGATTTGTAAAACTGGGTTGGGGCCCAAGTATTTACTTTTCTGACAATTCCCCAGTTGCTGTTGGTTCAGAGACCACACTCTTGGAAGCACTGGTGAAGAGAAAAGAACACACACAAGGACCAAACTCATTGGACTTCTATCATGAATTTAGCCACTGACAGCTGAGTCAACCGGGCAACTTACTTCTTGTCTTAGAGGCTCAGTATCCTCAGCTGTAAAAATATGATAATAACCTCACAGAGCTATTTTAAGGAGTAAACAAGGTATTGTCTTTCTGGCTTTCTCCGTGAGAAGCAAACTTTATTAAATGAGATCTGGAACACTGAGCTCCCCTTGCTTCCCATCACTAGCCAAGCAAATAGAATTGGCCACCAGCACCAATGCCATGGCAGGGGTTAGGGAGACGGGTAACCATTTAAATGCACGAAGTCTCAGGAGTGGCTCACCTTCCGCCGACACTCTGGCTTCCTGCCAATCTGTAGTCCAAACAGAGAAGGAAAGAAAGCCACTTCCAACTTCCTGGTCCTCCTTCTCCCCCCTCCCTCACTCACCACGCTCAATCTAGAATCCTGCAGCTAATTCCAAGGGGCACATTTTGTCCTTAGAAGGAATGTACAGGGCTTACATTCCTGTGCTCAGAAGAGAGTGTGGTCTAAGGGGTAGGGGGGGGAAGTGGTAGGGGGGGGGTGGGGTGGGGGTTCTATTTAAAGCCTCCCCACGGACTCACTGAGGCATCCTAGGGAAATGGTTTCACTTCGGGCCTTAGGTTTTCTCATTAGATGGAGGCGCAATATCCCCTCCTTAGCAGGATGCCTCGGAGGGCAGAGAAGTTAGTGTTTGGGAAGCACTTGGGGGTGGGGAGTTGCGTGGTCCTATCAGATGAGGAGTCTCAGAGAGGCACATAATTCCTCCACCTTCTCAGAAGCATTGCAAAACACTTATGTCCAGCCAGTCAGGCGGGTCAAGGCTCTATCCTGGGCCATCTGAAGGTGTGCAGTTTGGAAATATTCGGGATAATGAGAATTTTGTAAGCACTCCTGCCGAGTCAGCATCCCTCTCTCTTCCCTGAGGTTTGGGGCAAGCAAAAAGCAGGGAGCAGGGAGAGCCCTGGCCCAGAACCCTGAATGTAAGATGTCTGGGCCCAGCTTCGTCTGTCACGCCTTTGGGACCTGGGACCAGAGCCTGCACCACTCCGAGTTTCAAACTCTGGTGATCTCCGACACCCCTTCCAGCTCTCTGACACCCCAAGATTCTCTGAGTCATGACGTTTTTTCCACTGTGGCCGAGGATTCGAGGAAGTCGATGGAGAATAGCTCTTGGTTTCCACTAACACACAACTAAGACACAACACAAGGCCTGCACTCAGTCTCTGCCTTCCCCTCGAGAGGTCGTCTGTACCTCCCATTCTCACTAGTTCATTCAGGGTTTTTGAGTCCTTCCTTGCCTTGGGCTAAAGCCAGAGCCAGAGCTGGGAATAGGGAAAAGACACGGTCCCGCCTTCAAAGGGCTCCCTCACCCCCCCCCCCCCCCCAGCAAGAGCAGCACGTTCTGGAGAACAGGGCGGGGGGCACAAGAGCACAGTTAACCCCTCCAAGGCTTTGGAAAGGCCTTCGAAGAACAGAAACTATGGCTAATAAGCCATAGGAAAGGCAAAAAGGTGGTAAAAGGCTATTGTCTCCTCTTGAGAGGTACCAGACTGGTTGCTTTACATACATGAATTTATTGATCCTTTCATCCATCTTATGAGGTAGATTTTTTTTTTTTTTTTTTGCACAATTTAAAGTTAAGTAAAGATAAACAAAACACATTTCCTAATGTTCCCAGAGCTAGTGCACCTTGGACTCTACAATGCTCCCTCCCAAAAGCCATGGCACTTGATCTGGCCTTAAACAGTCACTAAGATTTCACCCAGTCGAGAATAACCATGCTTATCCAGGCAGAGGGAGTGAAAGGAACAAAATAACGGATATCAGAGTGGATCAGAGGCCACAACTTAAGGGCAGATGCAGGCAGGATCAGGAGCTGAGATGGGAAGTTGGGGACAGCCCCAAGTGTCCTGTATGCAGCTCCAGGCAGTGACGAGCCCTGGAAATGGGGAACAATGTGATCCGTTGCCCTTTCCAGCTGCTGCTTTGATAGCACTGTGAAGGGTGATGCGTTGGGAAAAATAAGATTTCCAGGCACTGATGCAATGCTATGGAGGAGGGTGCCAGTAAGGAGACGATGGCAGGAAGCGAGCAGAGGGCTGAGGAAGACCGGAGCCACTCTTGCCCCCGACATCTGCGACTTTTCAGTAACTAACGGAGACACACAGGCTGTCTACTGGGAATTCTCAGAGTTGTCAGGAGGCCTGCCTGAGGTCCTGGCCAGGATCCTCGGGACCACATAATAGGTATGCGTTTAAACTAGATCAAGCCCCAAAGGTTTGCCAATTCCTAGGAGGATGTTTCAGACATAGACCTGGTCCTCGCAGCTTCAAGGCCCATGGGGATTGTGATCTCCTTTGGGAAGGACGGAGGGAAAGTGGATCCGAATTTCTCTGGACTCTGCCAAACATACACCCTCTAAATAAAAAGAGCTGCTCCTGTCCAAGGAGGGCCTTTGCTGATGCACTGTCAAGAAAAAGATCAGGGTTCTCAGACACCCACTACGCTTGCCTGACCCGGGAAGAGAGCTAGGCACCCCAGACACTGGTCCTTTTAGGCTGTATGGTCTGAGGCATGGGGCTCAAGAGAGTTCGGCCACAGCGGCCCTCGGACAAGACAGGACTTAAGTCCACTGGCCAGCCCAGTGGAGCCAGAGGGGAGCTGCAAGGTGACAGCAAAATGCACGGTGACAGAGCATGGCAGCAGAGAAGTGATTTCCCGAGCCATCACATCAGAGATAAACACGGGCCACACCGAGGCCTCAAGGGGCCCCGACAGAGGCCAAGAGGATGTGGCAAAAGCAAGACGTGTACACCCACTTGTGAGCAGCTGTACTGACTGTAAAAGGGGTCAGAAAATGGAAGCGATGACATTTCCTGTTCATTTGGAAAACCAGGGCCCGGTTTCAGCTTCACGTCCATCAAAAATTCACTTGTCTCCTTCAACTCTCACCCAGTCTGTCTCTTCTTCCCACGACTCTCAGGGCAACATGGACCACGCACAGCTTGCTAAGGGCTGGAGGCCCTGAACGAGCTCTAGTCCCATCTCTGACCTGATACCTCTTGCTTTGCCCTTGATTAGCAAGACAAGGAAAGCAGAGATGATGGGGCTGGAACTGAGGACTGCCCTTTACAATCCCTTCCGGTTAAAAATCTCTCACTTGTTTCTTTCTCTCAGCCCCCACCCCTCTCTCCATTTATTTTCATCTTTTTTTCCCCCCTTTCTCTGTTTTTTCTTGCTTATAAAATCCGGCCTGTGTGAGTAACGTTCATATGGTTATGAATACAGTTGGTTCTTTGTCATCTGTGATAATGAGAGGCGGGTCATGTGGATAACCCCAAACTGCAAACACTATTCATATACATGACTGAGGAACATTCCAGTCTGACTAACAGTCTAATATTTGGTTTGGGCTGCACTCGCCGAGTATCCATTAGTTTGTTAGCAGGAAGGGCATAGAGAGGTTAACCCTGGAAGCCTTGGGAAGGACTAGAGCCGAGGCAAGAATACAAAGACTGGCCAGGTCTCCTCCACTGATCAATGGCCTGTGTGTGCATTAGACTTTGTTGGCTTGTGTCATTAATACTGCAATGGCCTGAGTGTATAACATGGCTTGGGGACAGGATGCAGGAGTTGTAAGAGAAGGTAATTGTTTGCCGGAGCTTTTAAGAGACTGGGAGCCTCCAGACCAAGTAAGGTCAGTATCTCAGTTCCAGATTGGCTCGAGCTATAGGAAGAGGCCAAGGCTTCCTTGCCAGCTTCTGCTGTCTTTACAATTCCCTGTGGGTGGGGGCGCCTGGGTGGCTCAGTCGGTTGAGTGTCCGACTTCAGCTCAGGTCATGATCTCACACTCTGTGAGTTCGAGCCCCGCATCGGGCTCTGTGCTGATGGCTCAGAGCCTGGAGCCCGCTTCAGATTCAGTGTCTCTCCCTCTCTCTGCCTCTCCCCTGCTCATGCTCTGTCTCTCTCTGTCTCAAAAATAAATAAAAACATTTAAAAAAAATTTAAAAAAAATTCCCTGTGGGTTGTACTGCACTAAGGAAGTCCTCTTTGACATTTACAGCCCAAGACGGGGCCCTATAGGAAATGTAAATTAGCTATTCTCCAACACTCAGAGCTAAGCACTATTAACTTATTTTTTATTCTCTTTTCTAAGGTGGCAGAAGACAGGTGATGAATAGATGGATAGATGGATAGATAGATAGATCGATCGATAGATGATAGATAGATAGACAGTAGATAGATGTTCCTTGTATAGTTTTCTATCTTACATTTTCTTTACACAATCTTGTAAACATTTTTATATCATTTAGTTTTTCTAATGTCTCTAGAACATTTGATTTTATGCATACATAGTCATTTATTAAGCATTTCTATATTATTGAGATATCGTTTCCAATTCTTTGCTTATTTTATATAATATGGCAGTGAAAATCCTCCTACACAAATATTTCTTTGAATTGCTGAGTTTTTCCTTAGGAGAGGTTCCTTTAAAGATAAATTTCAGGGGCGCCTGGGTGGCTCAGTTTGCTTTCGACTCAGGTCATGGTCTCACGTTTCATGAAATCAAGTCCTGAGTCAGGCTCTAAGCTAAGAGCTCAGAGTCTGCTTGGGAGTCTCTCTCTCCCTCTCTCTCTCTGCCCCTCTCCAGCTCGTGCACTCTCTTTCAAAATAAATAAACATTTTAAAAAATGAATTTCTGAGGCACCTGGGTGGCTCAGTCAGTTAAGCATCCAACTTTGGCTCAGGTCATGATCTCATGGCTTGTGGGTTCCAGTCCCATGTCAGGCTCTGTGCTGACAGCTCAGAGCCTAGAGCCTGTTTCGGATTCTGTGCCCCCCCCCCCCTGCTCTCCCCTGCTAGTGCTCGCTCTCTCTCTCTCTCTCTCTCTCTCTCAAAAATAAATAAACATTAAAAAAATTTAATAAATAAATTATTTAAATAAAAAAATGTCTTTCAGAGAAAAAAAAGAACTTCAGGGTAAAGGGGTACAAAGTTTTTAAGGGTCTTGAATCAATTATCCAAACATTTTCCAGCTCTTTTTCATGGGTCCTCAGAGGCAGTGGGCTCTTTGGGATGAAGCTGAACCTCTGTTTCCCAGCCACTGGCTGCCAGAAACTCATTGATGTGGATGATGTTTGCAAACTCCTTACATTTTCTGAGAAGCGTGTGGCCACAGAAGTTGCTGCTAACGCTCTGGGCGAAGAATGGAAGGGTTCCGTGGTCCGAATTACTGGCGGGAATGACAAGCAAGGTTTCCCCACGAAGCAGGGTGTCTCCACCCATGGCTGTGTCCACCTGCTACTGAGAAAGGGGCCTTCCTGTTCTCGGGCAAGGAGGACCCGAGAAAGGAAACACACATCTGGGTCAAGTGGCACCGTGGATGCCAATCTGAGGGTTCTCAACCTGGTCATTGTGAAAAAAGCGGGGGAAGGATATTCCTGGAGTCAATGGTGTTACTTATCTCGTCATCTGGGACCCTAAAGAGCTGGCGGAATCCACAAACCTTTCAGTCTCTCTAAAGAAGATGCTGCCACCAGTATGTTGTGAGACAGCCCCTTAACAAGGACGGTAAGAAACCTCGTTTGGACCAAAGTGCCCTGGATTCAGTGTCTTGTCACTCCCCGTGTCCTGCAACACAACCATGGCTGTATTGCTCTGAAGAAAAGCGTATGAAGAAAAATAAGGAAGAGGCTGCAGAATATGTTAAACTTTTGACCAAGAAAACGAAAAGGGCCAAAAAAAAAAAAAAAAAAAAGCCCTGCCAGGAACAGATTGCCAAGAGACGGAGGCTGTCCTCCCTGAAGGTTTCCACCTCTGAGTCTGAGTCCAGTCCAAAAGGAGATGTTCTGAGAGTGGGTGTAACAAATAAATGAGATCAGCCATTAGAACAGAGAGAAAAATCTTCCAGGTAAGTGGCAACGATTTAAACTTCTCCTGGCAATTTGAGTAGCAGACCCTGGCCAACATTAAAAGTTATGTTTTACAGGGGCGCCTGGGTGGCTCCATCAGTTGAGCATCAGACTTTGGCTCAGGTCAGGATCTCATAGCTTGTGAGTTCGAGCCCTGCGCCGGGCTCTGTGCTGACAGCTCGGAGCCTGCAGTTTGCTTCAGATTCTGTGTCTCCCTCTTTCTGTCCCTCCTCTGCTCGAGCTCTGTGTCTCTTTCTCTCTCAAAAAAAATAAGCATTAAAAAAATTATATTTTATAAAGATTAGAACTTTACAGAGGTAAAAATGTGATAATCCAATGTTTTCATTAAGATTTCTTTGAATTTATTTTGTGAACATTTTTCATGTGCTTATAGAACTAAATTTATAATTCTGCCCATTTTTCTACTAGAGATTCTTATTTATATGAGCTATTCTTAGGAACTTTAGGTGAGCTATATATTTATACACATGTACATACATTTGTATATTAATTCTTTGCTATCTGTGTTGCAAATGTTTTTCTCCATTTGTTTTTGATCTTTTAATTTTGTTGATGATTTTAATATTTAAAATTTTTAGTATAATTGTCCTCAAATCTTTGCTTTTACTTTGTCATTTCCTCCATGTTCTTATGTCTCTAATTCCTTCTCCACTTTAAAGAACAGAGAATATGTATTCATATTTCTTAGCTGCCTTGCTTTATTCTTTTTTATTTAACTTTATAATTCATGGTGTGTTTATTTTACACATAGTATGAAATGACGATTTTACTGGACATCCTTCTCCAAACTATCTATTGACAAATGCATTTGTTTGTGATGTTTCCTTGTCACATGTTACTTTCCCATACATGCAGTAGACACTTTGAGGGGTCACCCAGACTCCCCTTCCTCCTCCAGCTGCAGGGAAACAGCCCTTAGCTGCCAAGCCTCTCTGGAAATTGCTTCAGCAGGAGAAAACTGCCTGGCTCTGGGTCCCAACTCCTTCCAAGGGCAGCCCTCACCCAGTGTTTGGTTGATAGGGGACTACAAAGGTCCCTTCCCTTCAACTAAGGAGAATTCTGACCACTCACCACCCCACAGCCCTCTATGTGGCTGAAGTTTGGTTGAGACTGAATCATAGCTCAATTTCTCCCTTTGCCTGATTTCACTCCCATCCCATACTCCCACCATGCTGATCCTAAGAGCACTCCCTACCAATGTCTTGCGACCTAATTACCATCTCAGAGTCCCAGGAACACAGCCTGTGACATACATACATACCGGCCCACAATCTATAACCCACGAAGCCCAAAGTTCTGAAAAACAAAAGCTTCTTATCACGAGTTTGGTGCCGACATTCATTTGGGAAAAAAATACGACCCATGTCAGTAGGAGGCCATTTACAGTTTTGACATACCCTGCTCAGTTTCATTGCAGAAATATCAGTGTATTTGGCTATGGGGTACTGGCCCAGACTCCAGTGGATGTATTAAATATTATTTAGGATACAATGAAATCACCTTTCTAAAATACAAATTTTAAATTCCAAAACACATCTGGCCCCAAGAGTTTCAGATAAGGCACCGTGGACTGAGTGTACTTTGAAACTTGCCTCGATACAAGTGTTGTTTAATTGCAATTATCATCATTAAGCATATTGAAATCTAATAAACTAAAGTCTCTCTCAGCACTGCTCTTCTTCTAGAAGATAATGTGTGTTATTCCCACGCCCTTTACTCTTTGAAAGTAACATCAGAATCATTTACCAAATTACCCTCCAAAATTGAGATTTTTCACCGAAATAATATTAAGCATAAAAATTAGGGGCGCCTGGGTGGCTCAGTCGGCTAAGCGTCCGACTTCGGCTCAGGTCACGATCTCACTGTCCGTGGGTTCAAGCCCCGAGTCGGGCTCTGTGCTGACGGCTCAGAGCCTGGAGCCTGTTTCAGATTCTGTGTCTCCCTCTCTCTCTGACCCTCCCCCGTTCATGCTCTGTCTCTCTCTGTCTCAAAAATAAATAAAAGTTAAAAAAAATTAAAAAAAAATTAATCTGAGAATTAATACCTATAAAGTCTTTAACCATCCCATATAAGAGCATGAGAAATCTATCCCTTTAAGTTTACTTTTACATCTTTAGCTGGATTTCGCTGGATTTTGAAATTTCTTCACATAAACTGCACACATATTTTGTTCAGGTTATTGCAATGATTTAGCATTTGCTTATTATTATTCTGAAAGAAACTAAAAACTTTTTCTCGATTAATTCTCCTAATTGGTTATTATTTGTCTACAGAAAAAAATAGTTTCTTCCTAGCTTTACTTCCTGTAGCCTCCCTGAATAGACTGAATATTTGTGTCCCACCCCCCAAATTCATAAGGTAATGAAACCTAACCCCCAATGTGATGGTATTTGGAAATGGGGCTTTGGGAGGTAATTAGGTCTCAAAAGCAGAGCCCTCGTGATTAGTGGGACTATTGCCCTTAGAAAAGAAATCGAGAGAATTCTCTTGCCCGTTTTTACCATGTGAGGTCATAGGGAGAAGACAGCTGTTTATGAACCAGGAAATAGGCTCTTTCCAGACACTGAATCTGCCGGCACCTTGATCTTAGACTTCCCAGCCTCCAGAACTTCGAGAAATAAATGTGCATTGTTTAAACCTTAGTTTATGCTATTTTCTTATAACAGCCTGAGGGACTCAAACATTTCTTTTCTGGGGCACCTGGGTGGCTCAGTCGGTTGAGTGTCAGACTCTTGATCTTGACTCAGGTCATGATCTCATGGTTCAGTTCACGGGTTTGAGCCCCACATTGGGCTCACTGGTGTCAGTGTGAGGCCCGCTTTGGATCCTGTCCCCCGCTCTCTGCCTCTCCCCTGCTTGTGCTCACTCTCTCTGTCTCTCAAAATGAATAAACATTAAAAAAAAAATTTTCCTTTCTGAAATACCATTAATTCTAAGAAATTTTCAATTGAATTTTCTTGAATTTTCTCCATATTTACTTATGTCCTGTGCAAATTGTAATAATTTCGTTCTCTCATCGAATATTCATGCACCCTTTTTCCATTTTCTAGCACGTTGTGCTGGACGTTATGTTCATAACAATGTGAAATAATGATGTCAGTGGCAGGAGTTCTGTTCAGCTTCCCAACTTTAATTGGAATTGTCCTTAGTGCTTCACCATTAAACATTATGCTGGCTGATATTTCATGACATTTATTCTTAATCATCTACAGAAATGTTGTTTTTAGTTTTCTAAGAGTTTCCTTTTCTTTCTGTAAGAAATCAGTTACATTGTATCATATATTTTCACATAAGCTGAAATTACTATATTTGTCTCTTTGGAAATACTGCTATAAAATAATATTAATATCTTAATAAAATAATATGTTAATATATTAATATAAAATATTGCTATGAAGTCCATATTAAAGCATTCTTGAATTTCAAGATAGACTATTGCATTATAGTGGGTGAGCTCACCAATTCTTTACAGAAATAGGGATTTTCACATACATTTTTATAATGGAGGTCAGTCTATTGGTAGAGGCTCTCAGATGTGAAACAGCAGAAGAGTCACCTGGAGAACAGTCCAAAAATGAAGACCGCACAACTCAGAAGCCATGACAGAAAAGGAAGGTAGATTTGAGGGGTGCCTGGGTGGCTCAGTCGGTTAAGCGTCCCATTTTTGGTTTTGGCTCAGGTCATGATTTCGTGGTTCATGAGTTCAAGCCCCAGTCGGGGCTCTGCACTGCCAGTGGGGAGTCTGCTTGGGATTCTGTCTCCCTCTCTCTCTGCCCCTCCCCCACTTGCCCTCTCTGTTTCTCAAAATAAATAAATAAACTTCGAAAGACATTTTTAAAAAAGAAAGATAGATTTGATTTTTGAATAACTTTGATTCTATAACAGAAAAAAAATGCCCCCTAGTCAAAAGACAAGTAGAAATTTGTTAAAAATATCAAACTGGCAGATCAATTCTGTATTTTACAAAGTGCTCAAGCAATCGGTGACAAAAAAGAGAAGAAATCCAATAGTAAAGAGAACAATAGTTACAAACAGGTAGTTTACAGGGGGCAAAGATACTATAAGTGGACAATATAATTTGAAACAGTTCCCAAACTCTTTGATAATTAAAGAAATACAATTCAAAACTAAAATAGATATTATTTTAAGTCTATTAATATAGCAAAATTCCAAACATTTGGTGATGACATCCAGTCCTGGCAGAGAGGGGAAACTAGGCACTTATATTCCTTGTTGTTTCTAAAGAAGGGTTTGGCAATAATTATCAAATTAAAAATCCATGTACATTAGATCCAGCAATTCCACTGCTAAGAATTTACCCCATGGATATATTCACAAAATATATAGAGAAAGTGCAAAAGCCGAAGCACCTGGGTAGCTCCGTTGGTTGGGTGTCTGACTTTGGCTCAGGTCATGATCTCAGGACTTGCGAGTTTGAGCCCCGCATAGGGCTCTGTTGCTCACAGCTCAGAGTCTGAAGCCTGCTTCAGGTTCTGTGCCTCCTTCTCTCTCTGCCCCTCCCCAGCTCGCGCTCTGTCCCTCTCTCCTTCGACAATAAATAAACATTTAAAAAAATTAAAGAAAGTGCAAAAGCAAACCAAAACAACCAGTATATTTACCATCGATCAGCATTTTAAGACATATCCTTCTGACGGAATAGTATGTTGCCATTAGAAAAAAAATAGACTTCTGTGTCCCGATACGGAAAATTTCCAATACAAATTATTAAATGAAGGAAAGCAAAATGAAGAAGAAAGAGTATATACTGGCAGCTTTTGTAGATACAGTGAAGGTGGGTAGATAAAGATAGATACAAGTACGTGCATCTTTTTTGTTGTTCATACCGAAATGTTACCTTGGGGGACAGGACTTGGATAAGATGGATGGGACGGTGGAGAGGGAGAAGGACGAGGACATTTTTTGCACCATGTACTCGCTACATTGTTTGACTTTTCCATGTTCCTTCTTTTTTTTTTTTTTTTTTTTTGAGAGAGAGAGAGAAGGTGTAAGAGGTGGGGAAGGGGCAGAGGGAGAGAGAGACACAAAGAGGATCTTAAGCAGATTCCACACCAGTGTGGAGCCCAACACAGAACTCAGTCTCACAACCGTGAGATCATGACCTGAGTTGGAATCAAGAGTTGGACACTTCACTGACTGAGCCACCCAGGAACTTTTATATACTTTGCTATATTAAATTGATAATGAGAATTTGAAGCCATTTTCCTGGGCCCCCATCCCTAAAGATTCTGATCCAATGGGCAGGAGCGGGGCCCAGGAATCTGAAATTTGAACAAATATTCCCAATAAATTAAATGTAGGTAGCTGGAAAAAAAAAACACTGAAAATCTCAGTTCTGTAGCAATGCTGTTTGTTTTTATCTCATTCAGGTATTGATACCAAGGTTAAATTAGCATAATAAATGATTTGAATAGCACTGATTGAAGTATGGAGGCATTCAATCACTATATTGTAACATGAAACTAACGGAACACTCTATGTCAACTATACTGGAATTTTAAAACTTCATAAAAATAAATATAAATACATGATTTTCATAGCTGTCCATTTATCAATGGCCTTGACAATTGAGGAAAAAATTGCCAACAAGACAAAAGTCTTTGTAGAAATAAGTCTTTGATATCTTATTTTCCTCCAAAGCTAATTTTTCTATATAGTCTTCTATTTTTCTAATCACATGAAGTCAACTATATTTTCAGTCCAAATCATTCAGATTTTCAAACTTATTGCCACAAATTCTGCAAATAAATCTCTAATAATTTTCTTCTCCGCCATATCTGTTTTATAGCCCCTTTCCTATTTCTCAATTTTATCTTTGAGTATTCTCCCACTTTTCCTTGATTATCCTTGATCTATTTTATAAGTATTCATCAGCACCAATTATTCTGTTTCTTCTTCTCTAATTCTTTAATATCTACTTTTGTCCTTATTCTTTATTTTCCCTATTTTACTTAAATTTGTTTGGTTGCTTTTGAAACATAAAACTGTCACCCTCCCTCTTTCCTACTTAACCATGAAATTATATAAAGTACTGATTTTGACTATAAGTATAATATTCATTTCACATCATAATTTTCTTTTTTTTTTTTAATGTAAGGCTTCACACCCAGTGCAGAGCTCAACATGGGGCTTGAACTCACAACCCTGAGATCAAGACCTGAGCTGAGATCAAGAATCAGACCCTTAACCAACTGTGCCTTAACCCAGGCACCCCCATAATTTTCCAAATAACTTTCTCAGTATCTGCTCATGATCTGTAGTGATAGTGTTATGTTCTCTTTAGCTCAGGAGTTACTTAAGAAATTTTAAAGAAATTATCATGTGGTTAAATGTATGTGTTTGTTTTAGTTATTTAAATTTGAGGAAAAGTCAACGTTGTCAGGAAATATAATTATGCCATATTTGTCTTTTGAAATCTGTTGAGATTTTCTTTGTCTCCTTAAAAGTCCTGTATTTGTTTTGTGAACATTCTACGTGTATGTTCGACTTTCAATAGGTATATATTAATTCATTCTTGTTAAATAATATTTATTATTTAATCCTGCTAAACTATATTATCTATCTTTGTCCTTGATTTTTGGAGCCTTCCTTAATCTTTCAGTACATTTTCCTACAGCAATTCTACTTCTGTTCACTTCTGTGTCCTTTTATTCTAGGTGTATTTTTTGTTTTTGTTTTTCAACTCGATTTTACTGTCTTTAGCTTATTAAAATATATGCTTGGCCTATTTTAGTTGCTTTGTTTTAGTCATGAAGTTATTTAGCAAATATTTATTTAATGCTCACTCTATTCAGTAACAGTTGACAGAGCCACTTGATAGCGTTCTGGCCAGTAAGACGAAGCACAGTTATGCTAGAGTGTCTGATTCTCCACTTTCCGTTTCTCCCTTCCTGGATGCAGTCAACTGGCTGGAGCCACAGCAGTTACCTTGTGAGCAGGAGGGCAGGACCAAGACATGGAGATGTATCTCCCAAGATTATTTAGCTACTGAAACAACACCAACAAGCAGCTACCTCTATCTAGAATTATTATTACAAGAGAAAAGTAAATCCCTATGATTGAGTATACTCTTAGTCGGCTATCATGTGTTGGCAACTGAATATATTACTGATTAAATGTCCTTACATCTACTTCAAATTTTTCAAAAACATATTTGAAGCTATAATTTTTAACTTATGTTAAAATTTAAGTACCCTGCAATAATTCTCAGAGTAATAAAAGAAATTAGAATACTTTGAATTATCTTCATTTTCCAATCTTTATAAATGTAATTTGTGAAATCAAAACTTTATGAATTTTTACATTAAATATTTTTTCTCTCATGTTACTTTTGCATTTAATTTTGTAATCATAACTGTAACAATTATCTAGAATTAACATTTTTTTGCTCAGTTCCCAATCAGTTTACACTATAGTTCTTTAATGGCTGAATTTGTCCATCCATGAGTAATGGTGTTTGACTCATCTTCTGAGCGGCTGTCATATGTCTTTAGGCACATTTTCCTAGCATCCACAAAGTGCTGTTTTTCTTTCAAATCCTTCCATGATTAAAAATGCCCTGCTTTTGCCTTTAAGTATGAACATGTTAGACAATCACCTTTTGTATAACTGTAAGAACACTTGGGTTAACATTGTTCATCAAAACTCTACATTTTTAAAACTTTCTTATGAATTTTTTATAAAATGTTATAAAGAATAGTTAAGGGCAGCACAATTTTTCTCTTTGTTAAGCTACATTTTTTAATTCTTAGGGAAAAAAAAAAAGAGCTACAAGAATGTGCTACCCTATCAGTAATTTATTCTAGAAGATGGTAAGCTCCTTGGATCACGACTCATGTGATCGCAATGGTTATGATGATGGTGGTTGGTGATTTTCGCTCAGGAAAGTTTTCTTCTATGTATCTTTCCTTATTCCTTCCTTCGTTTTGGTCTCTTTCTTCTGAATGTTGCTTGTCTAAAATTGGTTTTCTATTCTCTACATCAAATTCCTCTAATTTTTTAAAATCACTTTTCCCCAGCATTTCCAACAGATAGAGTTGGTCCTCTATATCACTGACTTGATTTTCTACATTATCTGTTCTCCTTATTACTTTCAAGGTATATTTGAATTCTTCCACGGCAGTTCTAGCTTCCCAGAATTCTCTTCCTGCCTCTGTCAGGGCCTTTTTTATGTCTGCTGCCACTCCAGAGGCCACCTTTATCTCCTTTCTCAACTCTTGCTTCACAAGCTCATGCTTACTCCTATTTATCGAGAACACAAAGAAAACTCGACTAGTTGATTTTTCTTCTTTTCTACATATGCTCTTTCTTACATGGAATTGTCCTTGGACAATATAGCTTTATGAACTACCAGACTATTTTTATTGGCTTCGTGTTATCTTTCTGTTTGTTCATCCTTGACTAATAGAAGTCGAGGATTTATTTTGCCACCTCAGTATTTCTTAACGGGTTGTTCTCTCCAGATCATAGAAAATAATTGACTGATAACCTTCTTTCCTGGTTGTTGTAACTTGGCATCTGAATTATCATAGCTGCTTCAGTGAAAAAGTGGAATAAGGTGAATCAAGTAGTTTTCTTGCTGCCATACTCCCAGAAGCTCTGTCTCTTTCTAAAACGGGAAACCCCATGGTTCATGGACTGCAAATGAGAGACCGCAGAACAATTTTTCTTTCACTTAAAAGTAATTTAAGGGGCACCTGGGTGGCTCAGTCGGTTAAGCATCTGACTTTGGCCCAGGTCATGATCTCACAGTTCATGAGTTCGAGCCCGGCGTCAGGCTCTGTGCTGACAGCTTGGAGCCTGGAACCTGCTTCGGATTCTGTGTCTCCCCTTCTTTCTTCCCCTCCCCTGCTCGTGTTCTGTCTTCCCTTCTCTCTCAAAACTAAATACACATTAAAAATATTTTAAGTAAAAAAGAAGGGTGATTTCAAAGGTAGCCTAGTTAGTAATTTCGATTGCTGGTATACTATATCTGATCTGCAAAAGTGAAGCGATGCCGGAGAGTGGTTCGAGTAGGTTTGGGGGTCCTTGGGTTTCTGCCTCGTACACTTCCTCACAGTGTGACCTCAGGAGACCCACAGCTGTGAATCTCAGTTCTCTCGTGTGTAAAATGGTGCTAATAATACCCACCTCACAGGGCTATTGGGAAAATTAGTGCATTATAAGTTGCGTGCATCATATCATTAATGCATGTTAGGCATAACTACATTAGGCAGAAACTAATATACGACAAATATTCAACAAAGTATGGCAACTATAAATATTTTGATAGTTGCACAATATTTTGTAAGACCTGGTATTTTCCATGTTTATTTATTTTTAAGTAAACCTCCTGTACTAATTTGTTTCAAGTACCTTGTAATCACATTCCTAAATGAATACAATGGCACTTTTTAAAACCAATTTGATTAGCTTTAGTCGCCCCAAAATGCATGATCACAGGCCCACTGCCAGCCACAAATCAATTTGAGCAAGTTAACAAGACCATGGAACCATTTCAAGAACTGTTGGATGTATTCGTTAAGAACACAGTTCAGTTTTGACTCAATTTTACATACTGATAAATAGCTTAAGAGTTTCATGATAAAGTCTTTTCACAGACTAAGGAAGACTAAAACATTATCCAGAACTTTATTTCATTTTTATCAGGTGAAAATGCTTTCAACTGTCGACATTTTGCCAGCTGAAGTTCACAGAAAGAAGGTTTTCAGTTCGTTACAAATATCAAAATGGATTGTCATCTGGGAGGGAGGAAAATGGAGAACTGGAGACCTGGGGGTTTCAGAAGAAGTTGGAGCAGGATTACTTCCTTCTGTCTGGACAGCCCTCCATATAATTCGATCTAAGATATGAACAAAGTTTGAATATGCTTCTTCAGATAAAAAAAATTAGAAATACTTTTAATAACTGCCTGCTTTATATATAATTAAATTGATTTCTTGAAACTTTGTGGGAAATATTTATACTGAAAATTCTCTTCCATGAGCTTTCCGTGTTCTGAATTACTGCTGGACAAGACTGGAAGGCATGGAATGGCTTATCTCCTTACCCTAGGGGTTGAGCAGTCCCTGGGGACAGCGTTCCTAACACCACAGGTGTTATTCTGAACTCAAGGGAGCAAAGTCCTTTTACATCTTTCTGCTCAAGGGAGCCACCTACTGTGTCGCTTTTACATTGTCCGAGTCCACCCTAAGTAAAAACAAGATCTTATTTGGGGGAGAAACCGCATTTTTTAATGATTCAAACACTCTTATGGCTTTTTTCATTCTCAGAACATAAATGTATTTGTGACTTTAGGAAAGGGGTTCTTTCTACCTGAAGTTCTTTCTACCTGAAATTCTCAGAGGATTTGACTAGATATGTAAAATGTCAGAAGGCACTAGCAATTAAAAATCTAGCCAAGATAAAGAAAGAAAATGTCTTCCCAATGATGGTGTAAGCTAACGACTGGGGAGAAGGCAGGTGAAGGACATCTGATGCGTGCCACATCCTTGTATTTCAGAATAGGCTGTACGAACCACATGTGTGACATTTTTCCTGATCTTTGGAAGACGGCATGGGATGTTTGATGAGCACCCTCCGGGCAGTCTAAAATCCCAGACTGGAGGCTCACGTCAAACCAGCCACCCCAAACTACATGACTTTACACAAATCCACTTACTCCTCTGAACCTCATCTAAGCATCTGAACTGTGAGGGCAATAATTAAATCAGAGGGCCAGAACCATTGGTTTCAATAAATACGGCCAGACCCCAAGTATATGAAAAGATATAAAACTGGGGTAACCCCAGAGCACTCCTGAGGAACCCTAAGAGCTCTGTGGGGCTCGGTTTGCAAACTAAGAGACCAAGTGATTTCTTGGACATTCTCTACCACCAACACTCTATGGTACTAAATGGAATACGTTAACAACAACAACAACCAGAGCCCTGTGTCTCCATCTATGTAAGGTGCTCATGAGGTTCGGCACTATGGAAATCGGTCCATGTTGTGTCATTCTAAAGGTGAGAAAAAGAAAGTAGTAAGAAAGAAGAAATAGCTCTGCTCTAATTCAGCATCAAACAGAAAGAAGGTCATTAGTATTTTGGGATTTTTGCCAGAGCGCCAGCCTCCCCTCTGAAGAACTGTCCATGCAGACTCTGAGCCCTTTCCTAGGAAAAGAAATGGACTACAACGGAGGACTCACTAACGTAAACGGTCTTCCACTTGAACTCTGTGGGATCGACTTATTTGTTCTATGGGGCATTCTGACACTGGAGAGAAAAATGGCTCAGTATGAACCCTTTATCCTCATAACAGGTTTGTCCTGTTTGTTGCTTTGTGAACTAACATAAATTGAATAGAATGATGCATTCAGACCACACTGGACCAGAGAGTATAAACGAAGGATAGATGGGGAGTAGTGTGCGTGGCTTCATTCCTGCTTTACAAAGCCAACAGATCTTAAGAGCACTGTCATTCCCGAGGCAGGAGTGTCCACAGCCACTCCTCACACTCCCCTAGCTGTGGCTTCTCAGCTCCCTTTCCTTCTCATCACACATCTAGTCCTGGGAAATGCAGGGAATTGCACAGAAGTTCATGGCTTTTGATCATGAAGGGGTTTGGGACGTTTTTAGGGAAGCCTTATCTTTAACCACTCGGGTTCTATCCCTTTGCTTTATTTAGTCTTAACATACAGCTGGTTCCATATTTATGCTTCACGTGCCCAATTTCCCTAAATATTCAGGGATACTGCCACCCCTCAGGGATGCCTCTTTGATAATAGTAATATATATTCTGTATTAGCTACTGTTGTGTAACAAATCACTCCAAAACTGAGTGGTTTAAATAATAAGAATATATTATCCCACAGAGTTTCTGTGGATCAGGAATTTGGGAGCTGGGTGATTTGGGCTGCCGTCAAGATGTTGGCCCCGGGGTACAGTCACCTGAAGGCTCATCTGAGACTACAGAACCCGCTTACAAAATGACTTAGTCACCCGGCTCTGGCAAGAGGCCTAGATTCCTAATTGCTGTTGACAGGAGGTCTTAATTCCTCATCACATGAACCTTTCAATAGTACTGGTTGAGTCTCCTCACAACATGGTAGCTGGTTTCCCCTGGCATGAGTGATCCAAGTAACAGAGATGAAAAAAGGAGGCCATAATACCTTTTATGATCTAGTCTCTTAAGTCACACACCATCATTTCTAGAAAAGTCTGTTTATTAGACATGAGTTGCTAATGCTGAAGCCGTGTCCAAGGGGTGGGGAGGGGGGAGGTAGGGGGAGGAATCAGGCTCCACCTGTCTAAGGGAGGAATAGCAAGGAATATGTGGATATATTTTAAAACTTCCAACCTCTCCTTAGGATAGCCCAAGATAGAAAATGGAAGCTTGGGAAGCAAATTACTACAAGAGTAGCCGTTCAAGTGACAAAAGAATTCTCTGCAGGACTTTGTTAATTGGCAATGGCACCCTACACATAAGTATTGGTTTACACATCATTAATTACTTGAGAAGGAGATTGGGAACCAAAGGATCTGTAATTTAAACATCAAAGGTAGAATATATTACAGATATCTTCGTAATGATCTTGTAAACTAATGGAAAATTATTTAATTCATAGAGCTTTTCAGGAACTCACCTGAAGTCTCCAAGATATACATCTTAGAATTTCCTGCTATGATGACGCAGGAAAGTCAAAGGTGTTAATGAGAAGATGCTAATGAAGATGTTAATGTTTCTAACATAGCTGATAGTGAAGAAGATAAATTCAAGTGAACACAGGGATGGCTGGAGTCATCTCTTCTTTGAAAAAAAATTTTTTTTTTTAACGTTTATTTATTTTTGAGACAGAGAGAGACACAGCATGAACGGGGGAGGGGCAGAGAGAGAGGGAGACACAGAATTGGAAGCAGGCTCCAGGCTCTGAGCCATCAGCCCAGAGCCCGACGCGGGGCTCGAACTCGCGGGCCGCGAGATCGTGACCTGAGCTGAAGTCGGACGCTTAACCGACTGAGCTACCCAGACGCCCCTGAAAATTTTTTTTAATGTTTATTTATTTCTGACAGAGAGAGGGAGGGAGAGAGGGCAAGTAGGGAGGGGCAGAGAGAGAGGGAGACAGAATGTGAAGCCGGCTCCAGGCTCTGAGCTGTCAGCACAGAGCCCGACGCGGGGCTCGGACTCACCGACCGCGAGATCATGACCTGAGCCGAATTCTGACGCTTAACCGACTGAGCCACCCAGGTGCTCCCATTATCTCTTTTTTGAAATTATTTTCCTGATTTTGCCAAACTCTACAATAACCTTGAGAGAAAAGAAGTGGCAAACGCTGTACCATTTTCACAAATAGGCTGTTTCATCATCAACACACAACTAAAGCACCTTCCCTCCCTGCCCTCACCAGAAATAAAAACAATAATAATAATAAAAATCCTTTCTGGCAAAGCCAAAACGTTACACTGATGAGACAAACCTTTTTTTAAGTTCCACTGATAGAGAAAAGAGACTGGTGTACAAACTTCCCAAATAAATACTGCCCTTTCTTAGCATGTGACTGGGTGTGATGGATTGAATAATAAACAAGAAAAGGTAGCAAGTCTCGGCTGACATTCTCCATGCTCTCTGGCATTTATCTCTTCACGGGGGTCATCCGCCTACCCCCTCTCGAGCTATCTAGCTACAAACTCTGTATTTCGGCCGTGAGTGACACTTGTACCATACGTATCTATTTGCCTCCTATTCAAATGCTCAAAATGTGTCCCAGACACCAACAAGTCTCGCCTCCGACGGCTTTCTGGTTTACTTATCCACATACCAGCTGAGAAGAAGGCTGCTGGAGTCCAGAGTTATGTCATATAGAGGGTTGTATGAATGGAAGAGCCTCTTTTATTTTATTTTTTTTAATGTTTATTTATTTTTGAGAGAAAGAGACAGCATGAGCAGGGGAGGGGCAGAGAGAGAGGGAGACAGAATCCGAAGCAGGCTCCAGGCCCTGAGCCGTCAGCACAGAGCCCGACGCGGGGCTTGAAACCATGGACCCTGAGATCATGACCCGAGCCGAAGTCGGACGCCCAACCGACTGAGCCTCCCAGGTGCCCCTGGAAGAGCCTCGGTTAAAAAGTTGGTTCTCTCTTGTTACCTCTGCAGCCCTGCTTTCCCAACCGAGGCCCATGAACTAGAGTGTTCATAATGTGCACTCTCTGGGGCCACTGCAGACCTGCGGAATCAGAATCAGGGTTTTTTAGGAAGATCCTACAGTGACTCCTACGTGTATTTACATTTGGGAAGTAGTGTTCTGTAGAACTCAAACCGTTTCAAACTCAAAAACATTTCCATTCCAGATGAATGAGAAAGCTTTACATGGGGGGGGCGGGGCTAGGCCATCAGCTGGTTCCCCCCTTTGGGTCATACTGACTGGACTCAGACTCCAGAATGAAAACAATTACTGGATGCAAATGCTCACGTCTTGGTGGCCCTCGTCCAAGGTGGTGGGAACCTGGGCCATCGGACGAGACCATGAGGCCAGGACAGGCCAGCGTCGCAGCTCAGAGCTACGAGCAGCGGCTTCCCAACAAAACCTTTCAGACAGGCTAATCCTGGCTGAAGGGAAAGCACCCAGCTGTAGCATATACCCAGTGTGTGGAGAAAGAGACCCAGGGCGGCTGGGTGGCTCAGTGGGTTAAGCGTCTGACTTTGGCTCAGGTCACGATCTCACGGCTCGTGGGTTCGAGCCCTGTGTCAGGCTCTATGCTGACAGAGCCTGGAGCCTGTTTCAGATTCTGTGTCTCCTTCTCTCTCTCTGCCCCTTTCCTGCTCGTGTTCTGTCTGTCTCTCAAAAATAAATAAAAAACATTAACACATTTTAAAAAGAAATGGGAAAAAGAGACCCAATTCAGACTATCTAGCTCTGTTGGCTTCGCTGGATTGCCCCAACTTCCTATTTCTCCATTGATTTGTACACAAACAGGATGACATCTTCCAGATGTATGTACAAAGGGCCAGTGCTTCTCTGCTGAAAAGGAGAAAAGGCATAGATACTGCCATCCCCAAACCAAAAAGCCCCATTTGGAACTGAATCCGAAGCAGTTATATGCACACATCTGAAAGTCACAAACGCTCCTAACACGGAAATGTTTGAAAAGCCACCATAATTACTCGCTAACAAGAAAAGCATCATACAGATTTCAACCTTTTCTCAGTAGACCTTCAGGCCTTTCCCTTCTTATTCAATATTCGGTGACACCGACAAGGCCTGGGAGGGGATCGTCACCCAAGGCCTGGGAGGGGATCGTCACCCTGTTCATTTCACAGATGAGGAAGGAGGCCCTGAGCCGTGGAACGAACGCAAGCCTCCCATCGTTACAGCTGTCAAGTGGCAGAAACATAACTAGATCCAGGCTCTGTGATGCCAACACAATGTCTTTTCCGATATACACGCGGCTTGAGAGATCGCTGAAGGCTCACGGGAGCTACTCGAATGCTTCTAGCCACCCCTCCCCCTGGCGGAATTGCACAGAGATTTGGGAACTGCAGTAAACATAGCCTCCCAGTTGCTACTCAGAAGTGGCTTCCATGCTGAAGTAATTTACAAGTAATCAACCTCGAGAAGGCTCTTCCCCAAACCAACAAAAAATGGAAGACCCAATGTCACTCTTCCTTTTTAAGCTGCAATTTCCTCTTTGGAGCTGGTTTAACTACTCTATTGTCATCCTTTATTCAGGTTTGCAAGCGTGGCTCACGAGATTGTGTGTATTTCTTCAAAGGCAATGAATAAAACCCACCCAAACTCTGGTTTGCTTGAGATTCTCTCCCTGGAGGATACATGATTGCAGGAAAAACTGGAGCTGATGTGCTCCGCCCTTCCCACGGCTGTCTCCAAAACACACTGGCCAAATGGAATTAGGCAAAGTTCACAGCATAAGACTCCATTAAATTCTACAAACTGGTATTGTGTTCTCAACTATGTCCAGCACAGTGCTGGGCCCTAGGGATACCAAACAGAGTAAGAACATAACCAGAAAATGGCGTAATGCGAATTGGGTGGTATAATAGATTAAAGCACATGGATACTAGTGGGGAAAGCTGTGAATGGTGATCACTGAAAGTTACACTGCAAGGGTAGGTAAATGGTTGAGCCTTGCAAAGTGAGTAAGGTGTACCAGGCCAAGGGGGGGAAGGGTGTTCTACAATCTATACCAGGACTGACAACTACAGGCAAACCCAATACCATCCCCATCACTGCCCAGCACAGACACCATTAAATTACCATAGCCCTCCTTCCTCCTCTGCCAGGACACCGTGGTCTCAGAATCTTATCACTAGTGTTTCAGAGAGCGCTCCCAGTCCATCCAGATGGTAAAGGTCTTTGCCATCCGACTGTGATCCAGAGCATCCTCTTCAGGTGTCTTTGTTTTCAGCAAACCAATCATACAGATTTAGTTCAATGATATTTCAAGAGAGCTTAAAGACACCCAAGTTTGGAGGAACACTTCTCTATTTTTTTTAATTTTTTTTTTTTTTTTTACATTTGTTTATTATTGAGAGAGAGAGTGTGAACAGGGGAGGGGCAGAGAGAAGGAGAGACACAGAATCCGAAGCAGGTTCAAGGCTCTGAGCTGTCGGCACAGAGCCTCACGCGGGGCTTGAACTCACAGATTGAGAGATTGTGACCTGAGCCGAAGTCAGACGCTTAACCGACTGAGCCACCCAGGCGCCCCAACACTTCTCGATTTTTAATGTTTCCTTCCAAGTGGAGAGAACCTCACTCTTGTAAAACTTCTGGTCTCTCTCTGTCAGTTGTATTTTTCTGTCCCAGTGAAGGAGAACTAAATTATGTGATTATTAAATTTGCAAAGAATAAACTAGACACGCTAGCTATCTCCTCCCATTGTTCCTTTTGGAAGGAAGAGTTCTCTGATTTTGTGTGTGTGCCAATTTTTGTCTTGGTAAGGCCTGCCCCATCTAGGTGGAATGCCTGTCAGTGGGGCTAGAGTTACACTACATAGTTACACTAAACCGTATCTTCCAGGAAAACAAGACAGGGAAATAGAGTTACATCTCAGAAGATTATATGTAATATAGCAATAACAGAAAAGTCACAGGGGGGAAGATAGGAAGACAGAGCTCCTTTCTGCATTCTAGAGTCATGTACTTTCATGCCAAAAATCATCATGAAACTGTCAACTCCAGAGAACCACGGCCAGACTAGGGCTAAGTCTGAAAGGTCTGTGTATTTTAAGGAAGGACTAGTCCATCACTCAATCCAGAGCACTCACGTTCCACAGAAGGAACAGAGACAACGTACCTTGAAGGTCAGTTACCGCCTGAGGCTGAGTGTCTCTTGGCTGGGGACATTTGGCTAATGTTTTCTACTGCGGAATTGCCATAATAGGTACATAATTTCCACTAGCTACATACATTAGGGTAGAAATGTGTAGATTGGGTGGAGGGGGGTTGCTGAGGGTTGTTTTGTTTTTTGTTTCTTTAATTTCAGAGACAGGGAGAGAGAGAGAGAGCATGAGTGGGGGAGAGGGGCAGAGTGGGAGAGAGCTCAGCACAGAGCAAGACACAGGGCTCAATCCCAAGACCCTGAGATCGTGCCCTGAGGCAAAATCAAGAGTTGGACACTCAACTGATTCAGCCACCCAGGTGCCCCCAAAATGTGTAGATTGTCTGCATAATGGCCCCCAATAAATCATGTTTCCCTGTGTCCATGCCTCTTTCATCATGTTTGTCACTGTGCCCATCAAGAAATGGGGTCATTTCCTTACCCTTTGAATTCGACCAAGCAACCTGCTTTGACCAACAGAACGCTGTAGAAGTGATCTGTGTGATATTTGTGATGAGACTTCTGAGGACTTGCGCATTGTTTTTACCCTCTTGGAATTCCCATCGCTAGCCCAAGATAGACTACTGCATGGTGAGAACCATCCAGAAAGAGAGTGAAGGTGACAACCAACATCAAGGTTCCAGATGAGTGACCCATCTTAAACCCCTAGGCCCAGTAAAGCTGCTAGGTGATTATAACCACATGGGTGGCCCCACATAAAACCAGAGGAAAAACCACTCAGCTGAGCTCAGTGACCCAAAGAATCATGAGAAATAATAAATCACTGTTTTAAGCCATTATAATTTGAGATATTCTGTAACACTGCAAAGGCTAACTGGTAGAAGGAGTGTGTTTCCTAAGTTGGCTCAGTCGGTTGAGCGTGTGACTCTTGATTCTGGCTTGGGTCATGATGCCAGGGTTGTGGGATCAAGTCCCATGTTGGGCTCTGTGCTGGGCTTGGGATTCTCTCTCTCTCTCTCTCTCTCTCTCTCTCTCTCTCTCTCTGTCTCTCTCTCCCTTTTCTCTCTCTCTCTCTCCCTCTCAAAAAAAAGGGGGGAGTGTGTGTTTCTCTGTGGTTATAAAGGCTTTCTGCAGAATCTGTCCCTCTATCAAACATGGAAGTTCAGTATCTTGATCTTTAGCCCCCAAGAAATGCCACAGACTTCCTCTTTTATCAGACAATTCCTTTTCTTCCCCTCACTTCCCTAGGCTCCTTTACTGGAAACCTACTCAATTTTGCATCAAGAATTTTTAGAAGAAGCTACCGTTGACTAAGCTCATTTCCTTTTTTCCCTGTCCTCTTAATTAAAGGCATATCCCCTCTCTGAGATTCATATTCCACCACCTAAAATCTCTTCTGTTTTTCCCATATAGTCCAAAGTAACTGAACTGCAATGGAAGAGGACATACATTTCTTGCAAGACGAAATGCATTTTTTTAAACAAATTCTTATCTTGCCAATGGCATATGCCACTTTGGCTGTTCCTAGCTAGGCATGGGGGCTAAATATTCTTAATTAGAGATAGGCCAGCCTCAGAGGGATTTGACTCAGGTTCCAATTTGCAAATGGGACTTGTGTGTTTGGATGTGGATTTGGATTTAGATTGGACTGAAACTTTCCTTCGCACATTAACTTAAAGCTCTTTTTCTTAAACCCAGCCAAAATGTTGCTCTCCCTCTTATGCATGGGAGCACACACAGCAAAAAAATCCAACTTTTCAAGTGTAGATAAAGGGTTTGAATGATATCTCCCAGCTGAAGGAAAATTGAAAATTCGTATTTGGAATTACTCTGCCTTCCTAGAGCCTTAATAGAACCACACCCATGCTGTTCTGTTTTGTGATGGCCAATGGTCCAACTATATTTTTATGGATTCATTGGATTATTTTGGAAGGCTTACAAACTGATATCAACTGACTATTTGCTGTGTGTATTGCCCATCTAATCCTTAAAACCATCAGAAGAGTAGAGGTATTATCTCTATTTTGCAGATCAGATATATGAGGAGAGAGAGGTTAAGAAATTAACCATATCATGCTGACACATTATGCTTGATCTTAGTCCCTTAAAAAGCAAACCGTGGCAAGACAAGTAATAGGTAAAAAGTGCTTCTATCACAAATACTTATATATTAACTACACTATTCTGAAATAAACCACAAATAATTATTAGCCCTACGTTACATAAATCACAACTGAGGCATGAATCCTAGAATCTTAGAGTTTAGAGATCATCTGGTCCAATGCCTTTGTATCACATATAATGAGATTAAAGCTCAGGAAAAAAAAAAAAAAGTGTGACTAGTTCAAGGTCAGACCAGGATCACTGGAAAACCTGGTTTAGAAGCAGTTGGGGTTTGCACATTAAGGCACATGGTGCACAGCAGTAACGGGGGTTGTCCCTTGGAAAAGGTTGGCTTGATCCCCTGAGAGATTTGCACTGAGAATGGCATGTATCTCGCTGAATACATGTTCATCCATGGCATGGCATCCCATCTTACAGATATGAGATTTATATTTATTTTTTAGCATAGGATAGGGGATCTAGTTCTCAGGGATGGAACCGCATTAACCAAACCCACAGACTGAAATAACATAAACCAGACTGTGGAGTAATTTACACCAAGAGATACCATTATCCTTCCTCTGCCAAACACACTACACAAGAGTTAAAATATTAAAATGTCTTTCTGAAAGACATAGCCAGGCTCAAAAGCAGGACAAACATATCTGTGGGTGAAAAGTAGAAGAGAATACCCAGAGATAGGTGGAAGGGGATACCACCTACAGGTCTCCAAGACCAGAAACAGGCAGACGCAGCTGCGAGGCCACTGCTTCCAGTGTAACACAGAGTTCCTCAACCTCAGCATCACTGACATTTGAGGCCAGATAATTCTTGGGGCGATGGGGTCCTGTGCATTGTAGGATGTATAGCAGCATTCCTGCTCTTCACCCCCAAGAGCATCCTCCCTCTCTACCTCCCATTGGTCCCACTACATGAGCAAAAATGTCCCTGATTGCCAAAATTTCCCCCACTTGAGAGCACTGACATCATCTAAACACATGTTACAAATGGTGGGGCTCTAGAGCCAGACTCACTTTGTAAAACCACGTAAGGTATCCTCACTTAGGAACAGAAGCAACCAAACTGCCATCACTGTCTCTCTGGCCAGCTGTTGTCACATGCACCCAGGGACAGGAAGAACAGGGACAGTCACCTCACCGGAGACCTGGCCAAGTCTTCTGCTGGCACAAAGCATGAGATCAGTGATTTTCTGAGGTCCTTGTGAGCCACTTATGCCTCCAGCTTTTATGAGGGCCCTTATGTCACCTTCATCTCCCATGGATTAACATCAATAACCTTGACTCCAAATCCCAAATCCAATGCTCTCTGCACTATAGCATACTGCCTGAAGTCCACTCAGACATGATCTTAAAGCACAAACTATACCGTATTCATTGCATCAACAGCTCATATGAGAATCTAATACAAACTTGGTGTTGAATAAAACGTTCAGTGAACACACGGACAAAGGGATGAATGGCCTAGTGTAAAGTAAGCCCCTGCTATGTACTAGGTTCTGAGCAAGGTTTGTTAGATCATGAGCGCTGGCATCATACAGACCTGGGTTTAGATCCCTGATAGGCTTCTCACTGCCTGTGGAACCTTGGGACTGTTACTTAAATTAAATTGGGACTGTTACTACTTCCATTTCATTTGTAGTAAACAGGAATAACAAGGACCCTTAGCACATTACCTTACACACAGTAGGTTTTTCATTTTATTTTTCTTAACCACTAAAACATATAATGACCATTTGATTCCGACATCCTGTAAACTGAATCCTTCCATTAGCGCATCTATTTCAGATATCGAAGGGAATCAGTGATTTGCCCAAGGGCACGGTGCTACCAGGGCTATCCTCGAAAGGAGCAGGATTCACACCTGACCATTCAGACTGGCTGCATCCGGGGATTTTCACCATCCTACCTCAGTTAAACTCCTAGAGTCATTTTTGAGGGAGCTAGAGATTGCCCTTGACTGCTAATCATTCGACTTAGGGCACTTTTTGTTTACTTTCTGAGAAACGTCCCCATAGTTATCCCATGTCTGGGAGGATGCAGAGACATCATCTCCTCCTTAGGCAGACATGATGCCTCTGAGCTCTACAGCCCAACTGACACCATCAGCAGGGGCCCCCAGCCTCCTAGAGCCAGGATTGGGAGGTGTGGTTTTATTCATTAAAGTCAGGGAGATTTTATTTCTTATTCGTGCAAAATTTTATTTTCATTTTCATAACAGAGTTTCTCTCTATTTTTTTTTAAATGAAATTTGGAGTTAGTTTGGGATTTGGGATTCATGGCACCCAGTCATTTGGATTGACTGAATGGGTCTAGGGTTAACTCCATCTAGCTCCCAGATTCAGGACGTCAGCTCCATCGGGACATTAGGAAGCTGGGTGGTTTTCATGTAGCAGTAAATTCCAGGACCACCGATGTGGATTTGAATGGCCAGGAAGAGTCAGGATTGAGCAACTGTTAGGATCTGGATTCTTGGCACTATAGTTTCAACACCCTAAATGAGAAAATGTCATTTCACCAAATAAAAAAAAAAGTAACCTAATAATGTTTACATCAAACACAACTCATCCACGATTCCTGGCAAGCTTTTTCATTGGCAAGAGAGCCTAATGATACAGAACTCCTTGGAGTGATGAATCTGCATTTCAGACTCTGCAATAATAAACACCTACGGAGAAACTCATGCCCACGAAGGAGCCCATGATGCTGGCCTCAGCATTTCTTTCTTTCTTTCTTTCTTTTTTAATGTTTATTTTAGAGAGAGAGAGAGAGAGAGAGAGAGAGAGAGAGAGAGAGACTAAGCACAAGTGGGGTAAAGGCAGAGAGAGGGAGACCCAGAATCCGAAGCAGGCTCCAGGCTCTGAGCCGTCAGCACAGAGCCCGTCGCAGGATTTGAACCCATGAACCGCGAGATCATGACCTGAGCTAAAGTCAGATGCTTAACCCACTGAGCCACCCAGGCCCCCACTTAGCATTTCTTTCTTAAGCCCACCACTTCTTCTGATCCAAAAGAAGCATGTAAGCCAAAGGCTCTCTTGTTTCTCTTTCCTAGGACAAAAGTTCCTTATGAATGTCCCCAGTACAATTCCCCATTGTGCTTCTTTTCTAAGACTTGCTGCCCTTCTCCCCACCTTTCCCAGATAATCAGAAGTGATGGAGCCAATGCTTATCTTCCCCAAACCTAGACTCTCCCCAGACTCGAACCTGCCAGGCCCAGTTCATCTTGCTGGGCCCGGCACTGCTACAGAGATACAAGAGAGATCTGGCACGTAAGGCCTCGCAAACACGGTTTTTGGGGGGCCCTACTAACATGCATTGGAACAAACAAGGCAGATGAACAGTATCACCCAGCGGTGATGAGAGTAACCTCCTTCTGAAGACGTATGTTGCTTTTATAAGGGAAGCAAACTCAAATGTTTTTTTCTGATTTGGGCTTTTCTGAATAACTCTGCACTCTGCACGCACTCAAGAGGTGACTCGTACATGGAGAACAATTTGAGAATATGTTTACAAGGCAATATACTGTAGTAATCACCATTCTAGACTTCTCTGGGAGAATGTTTTACCTCTGCTGAGCACATAGGTGATGAGCTTTTCCCTTCGCCAAGACCTTGGTCTTTTGTCACTACCATTGCCTTTATCTGGGTTGGAATGGCCAAGTTCATGGCGGAGGAGATGAGGGGAGACACTCAAATAGCCTTAGGCCTTAAACAGTAAAGTTCAACCTCCTTTCTCATAGCTGTGCTTTTCAGCAAAAGAAAACTCGAGTCTAAAATATTTCTGATGGAAGCTACAATAGACTGAAGTGTGCCCCCTCAAAATTCATATGGTGAAGCCCTGACCTCCAATGTGATGGTATTTAAAGACAATTAGGATTAGGGACACCTGGGTGGCTCAGTCAGTTAAGTGTCCAACTTGTGCTCAGGTTGCGTTCTCACAGTTTGTGGCTTCGAGCCCCACACTGGGCTCTGTGCTGACAGCTCAGAGCCTGGAGCTTGTTTCCAATCCTGTGTCTCCTCTCTCTCTGTCTCTCTCTCAAAAATAAATAAACATTAAAAAAAATTTTTTTTTAAAGACAAGTAGGGTTGGATGAGGTCCTGAGGGCAGGGCCCCCTGACTGGATTTGTGCCCCTATAAGAAGAGGAAGAGACACCAGGGCTCTCTCTCTCCCTGCTATATGAGGGCACAGTGAGAAAGGGGCTGTCTACAAGCCAGGAAGAGAGGCCTCACCAGAAACCTACCATGCCGGCACCTTGATCGTGGACTTTTAGCCTGCAGTACTGGGAGAAACAAATTTCTTCTGCTAAAGCCACCAGGCTATGGTATTGCTGCAGCATTCCAAGCAGACTGAGACAGAAGCCAATGGAAATCATCACTGAAGCCAATGTTGTCTTGATTTCCTAATCATAAAATTGCTCTGGAAAATCGGGGGGCTGGGGGGTTGATAAAAAGAAAGGCTAAGCACCCTGAATTCTTTGGGGCCAACTGGTAGGCTCCAGCAGGCCCTGAGCCCAATGAACACTGCTCGTGAGAAGAGCTGCTCAGGGATGGGCAGGGGCGGGGGGCGGGTTCAGGGAAAATGATCAGGAAGGTGGCACTTCAACTCCTTGTGAGTCACTGGACAAAACCGATCTTTTAAATGTACAAAAATACAAGCAGTGGGGTGCCTGGGTGGCTCAGTTGGTTAAGCGTCTGACTCTTGATTTCAGCTCAAGTCATGATCTCATGGTTCAAAAATAAACATGAGAAAACGGTTTATTTATTTATTTCGAGAGAGAAAGAGAGAGAGAGAGCAGAGGAGGGGCAGAGAGAGAGGGAGAGAGAGAGAATCCCAAGTAAGCTCTGCACTATCAGCACAGAGCCCGATGCGGGACTCGAACTCACCATGAACCTCGAGATCATGACCTGAGCAGAAGTTGGACGTTTAACCAAGTGAGCCCCCCAGGCACCCCAAATAAACACTTTTTGGTAAACTTTTTAAATGTTTTATTTATTTTTGAGAGAAAGAGAGACAGAGCACGAGTGGGGGAGGGGCAGGAAAAGACAGAATCTGAAGCAGGCTCCAGGTTCAGAGCTGAGGGCACAGAGTCTGACACTGGGCTTGAACCCATGAACCGTGAGATCATGACCTGAGCTGAAGTTGGATGTTTAACCAACTGAGCCACCCAGGTGCCCCAACATTTTTTTGAACATAAACAAACATAATACAAGCTAACATGTTAAAAACCCAGCTATCTCATGTTCTGCAGGAAGAACTTCATTTCCTGGGAATTGTTTTCCTGCAGTGGAGGGTTTGTTACATCCAGCAGGAGAAGTGGTTTTGTTTTATCAATAGGCTTTCGGGAGTCTCTTTTGTTGCAAGAAACAGAGAGCTACAGAGGCCACCTCAGGTAGTGGGGTTTACTGTAAGGCACAAAGAGCATGAAGGAAGGAAATCAACTTAGGGAAATGGAGAATGGATCCCCTCCTCCCTTGACAGATTTTCCCTGATTTCCCCATTGGGAGGATTCCATCCTCCCAGCTACTTCTGTCCTGGCCTCCATGCACCATCCATCTCATGCTTTAACCTGTCACCTGGCACGTCCTGGCTCCACCTCAATAAATATTTCAGAGTGAATGAATGAATGAGCAAATGAGTGAATTAAATGCTCACCCTTTCTATTCCTTACGATGTGGCTTTATTCACAGCTTCGGCTTTAGAGCCTATTTCGCCATCGCGCCTTTGCGATGTGTGCGTGTGTGTGTGTGTGTGTGTGTGTGTGTCAGTTTAGATCCTTCGATTCTTTCTGTCTTCTACTTTCATCTAATTTTCCACATCAAATCCCAGAGACCCAGAGAGAGAAAACGATTGACCTAACAAATCATCATTATCACTGCTTCAGCGGAGATTTTCCACACCAGGTCACCCAGGTCTGGTCAGTTTTTTGGTTGGTTGGTTGGTTTTGTTTGGGTTTGTTTCCAGATGGTGGAGGACGAAACAATACCCTGGGGTTCAGAAGTTATCTACCCCTTATTGGGGCTGCTCCCCACTAAGGTTTCAAGATTTGGCAAATAAAAATGCACGATGCAATATTTGGGACATACTTACACTGCAAATCACTCACTGTTCATCTGAAACACAAATTTAACCAGCTGTTCGATATTTTTGTCTACTCTCCACCCAAGCAGTTTGGCTGGGGCAGCTTCACAAAGATGAGATCACCGGGTGCCCTGAGTGGTGTGCCCAGCCCCCAGCCTTTAATGGGCATCTGTCTAAAATACATACATGGTCACTGTGTGAACCGACAAAAGGCATTTCTTGATGATACGGGGTCACTGTTGTGTCAGTTTCCATTCTGTGTTCGAGGGATCCCCTGCACTGGAATTTCCACTCGGGGGCTGTTTTTCCTAGATATAAGCTAGCTATCTCCCGGCTGTCAGCTGTCACCTCTTGCTGCTGGTGGTACGTCTGCCTCTTTTGCTTTCAAATTTATAGGGGCTTTTTTGGTAACTATTACACGCTTTAAACAAGAGTAGATGGAGACTCTGCGTGAGGGCGTTAGGAATTTTACGAGATTCTGTATTAATATAGCACTTCACAATTTCAAAACTTGTGGGTTCTAATACTTGGATTTTATGGCGTTGGCTGTTCAGAAATATACTTGTTACATTTAGAGAAGGAAGAAAGCGCATTTATTTATTATTGCTGAGTGGTGTTCCAGATTCTCTGCGAGACGTGACACACAACTGGGCAGTGAGTTTCAGTTGCATGACATTGAGAAGGCTAAAGTCCTAATAGAAGAGGCTATTACCCTATTTTTTAAATATATTATAACATTATGTAATCCTTGATTCCCCAGGCTGTTCCTGAGTGGGGAAAGACGACCAGGGTTAAAGACACCAATTAAACGCACAATTTTTTTTTTTTTTTAATTTCTGAGCTTCCATCATTGTAATTGGTGATACTTCAGAACTGCACCTTCCCAAGCTCCCCACAGGCTGCCCCTCCTGCTATAATCCCCCGTTCGATCTGGTAACACCATCACAGTTGTCCAAGCCGGAAACCTGAAGGTCCTGCCAGACTTCCCTTCTCCCTTCAAATGAGTAAGTCCAGAAGCTAGCCAATTTTGCCCTCTGATTACATTAATCTTTTCATTCTTTCCATCCTTACTCACCTCTCCCTGTCCCTTTTTAAGTCTGCTGGGACTATGGAAATAGCCTCCTATTTCTTTTCCCTCCTTTAATCTCCTGTCTTCTGCCCCACAAATCAATTGTTCACCCTGTCATTGGAATGTTCTCACTACAATACAAACCCACCCAGGTCCCTGCTCTTCCTGTAATTCCCCACTGGCCGTGGGGGCCAGACCTTTCCAAACTTGTGGGCCTCATCCCTTGGCTAGTCTTCTGACCTTGAACTTTACACTCTGAAAACAGTTTGTAACTGTCTCCCCTACAGCACTATTTCACACCTCAGTGGCTTTGCTAATACTGTGTTCTCTGCCAGAAACACTCTTAGCAACTCTACTGCCTAGCCAGCTCCTACTAATGCCTTTTAAAACTCAATTCAATCATTCGCAGCTTCATCCTTTCCTGACCTAAACCTCAAGCTGGGTTGTGTGCTTCTCCTTTGTGTCCTACAACATCCGGGGTATCTCTCTCTTCTTACACTGCACAACATCAATATTATTCATGTGAACTCATCTTGAACTGGACTATCAGCCTCTTGAGAGTAAGGGTATTCCTCATTCACGCTGTCTTAGTGCTTAAAACAGCACCTTTCACACAGGAGACAATGAGGGCTGGTGGATCTGACCATGGAGCCTGGAATATCTAACATGTTCTTGAGGAGCCCTTGAGCTCCTCTCCTCTCCTCCCCTCCCCTCCCCTCCCCTCCCCTCCCCTCTCCTCTCCTCTCCTCTCCTCTCCACATGGATCTCTGCTGCGCCCCTGCTGATGTAATGATATAATGATAGGTCATTGCTTTTGCTCCTTGGATAGACAGAAGTGGATGGATGGATAAAGTCTCCTTCCCTTCATAGCGTTACATTTCTTACAAGGCCCCCCAACCACAGAGGCTCTATATTTCTGTTTTTTATAGTCCCCGCTATATAATAAAATTTATTTTGTTATCATCCCAAACTTAGAAAGTATTCCCCGAGCAATAACTGGAAGAACAACAACGTGAATGGCATCCTCTGGTGCGTACGGAAAACCCTTGTCACCACTGATCAATGCTTGCTCCTTGTGGGTGCCCGTCCTGCCCAGCGTGGACAGAACTGACATGACAGAGCTCAGTTTTACATCTTAAGTTATACCAACACTCGTACACTCATACACTATGTGTGAAGTTTGAACCTCACGTTTCTGGGTCCCTCAATACCAGCACCTTTAAAATGCCAACTATGGCTTTTCACTTAGAGCTCTGCTACTTTTTATGCAAATAAGATTTATGTAGACTTGTCTCTTAGGCAGCCCATCTTGTCTCCAGGGGATTGCCGCCCCCCAGCCCCACCCCATCTTCTGACCTCTCACACTTTTACTTAGAAATGGCCTCTTCTACTTGAATAAAGCAACCACCCCTTCAAGGGGGATCAGAACCTCTCCTAACTCTGAGGTTCCTAAGGCATTATTCCCAGCTCTGCTGACAGAATGTATCAATATTCTCAGTCATTGATCTTTGGATTATAAAATGACTTTAGATCTTTGCATATAATCTGCGTTTTCCTCACTCATGGGCCATACAAATGTCTGAAAATCTTATATTCCACAGTGAAGTGTAGTTGTATAAGCAAGCTCCCTGATTATTCTGGAAAGCAGAGTTTGAAAACTCACTTAATAACCCACAACTCCCTAAATGTATTCTTCAAGTTAAATGATTACTATGGCAATCCTATATAAGGTTTGGGTTTTGGTTTCACAATGCAGTCTTGAACATCTCACCCTTTGGTGAGTTTTCTCTTCTCACCCTTCTGTGCAACTCCCTTTTTCCTGGAGATAATGCATGTGACATTTATAAGAAATCATCTGTCTCTTCCTTCAAAGTAAGCCACAATGCAGGTCATGGCAGAGAGTTATTCATGGTTAGATTAATTAGAAACTAAATTAAGTAGTCTAGAGTGGTCACTTATCTATTAATGTGTAACAAACTACCTCAACACTTCGTGGCTATTTAATACGACAACCATTTTATTATGTTTCTCAATTTTGTGGGTCAGGAATTCGCACAGGGTTCAGCTGCATAATTCCTGTGTTCTTTATGGCATAAAGTAAGTACACTTGGGGGTTGTCTACTGGCAGATGAGTTGATCTGGAGAGTCAAAGGCAGCTTCATTCACATGTCTGGCACCATGGCAAGGATGCCTGAAAGGCTACACTCAGTTGAGACAGCCAATGCGAATACCTACAACTGGTCTTTCCAGAATGGTCATCCCACAAAATTTGGATTTCCTGTATGGCTGGCTTCCCACAGAGCACCTGTTCTGAAAGACAGGAAGTAGAAGTTCACTGTCCCTTAGGGGAACACAATGTCACTTCCACCATTGCCGATTGGTCAAGCAGTCCCAGAGCTCACCTAGGAGAGGATGTAGACCTGACTTCTCAAGGAAAGAAACAGAAGAGAATTTGCAGCCATTTTTTAATGTACCTCCCAGAGTGTCTCCTCAGAAATTGGCAGAGAGAACAGGACGTCATTCATTACCTCGGCAAATACTCATGGGGTGCCCACCTCTGAGCTCAGGATGATATACTGGGTTCTAGAGAAAGACTGCTAACCCGTGGACCGCAGACCGGGACCCCTCTCAGACACGGATGACAGATACGCAGTGTTTGTTTTTAAATATTTGAATTAGTTGTCAAGGCTTAAAAATCCAAAGGTTTCACATCAAATCTGAGTTCTCAACTTTCCCGGGGGGGGGGGGGGGGGGGGG
>NC_064813.1:57348421-57348975 GCF_023721935.1 Panthera uncia
GGGGGGGGGGGGGGGGGGGGGGGGGGGGGGGGGGGGGGGGGGGGGAGTTAATCTTGTCAGCACCTGGCTGGAATTGCCAAAGAGCCACACCCAGCTTGAGGTGACCAGCCCTTCCTCAGCCCTGAAAGGCTCAGGCCAGTCTTGGTCTCCTTGTCTCAGTCGCCATGCCTCCTGCCTCTGTCAATATTGTTCCTTATTGGCTCCCTGTGGGCACTTCAGCTGACCACTCCCCCTCTACCAGCAGAAACCTGGATAAAACCTTGTCTCTGTTTGCTGTCACCAAAGTCACAGCTTTTGGAAGAATGTCTGAACTGGACACAGTGGCCATATCCACTTCTAGGCTCATTTATAGCTCATTGCTCAAATGAATTCAAGACTCATTTATAGGCTCATTTACAGTTACACCATTCTCTAAGACGAAGATTTTATAAGTGAGGTACGGATATCACAAATGGTATGAGAGAGGGTTTTAAATGACATAAAAATATATTTTAATTTTAGCAAGCTTATTTCAATGTATGTAAAAAATATATATATTATATATAATATTATAT
>NC_064813.1:57349375-57352064 GCF_023721935.1 Panthera uncia
TGCCGGCAGCTCAAACCACTGATTTATAATGATATAAATTTCTTATTTTGGAAATCTTGTGAAACGTTTCTTGCATGTAAAAAATATCTACTACATGTAAGATATACAGAATAATATCATAAACATGCACACACTCACTGAACAGCACGGAAACAGAATGTAATGACTAACCCATCGTGCTCCTGTATGTGTTTCCCTGATCACGTCTTTCCTCTCTTCCTTCAGAAGTAACCAAATTTTAGGTTTTGCAACTGTCCTTCCATTGTTTTCCTTTATAGGTTCACTGTATCTACGAGCATCCTGAAACATGTTTCATTTTGCAAATTTCAGAATTTTTTTTCAATTTTTTTTTATTTATGTATTTCGAGAGAGAGAGCTCGAGCAGGGGAGGGGCAGAGAGAGAAAAAGAAAAAGAATCCCAGGCAGGCTCCTTGCTGTCAGTACAGAGCCCGACAAGGGGCTTGAACTCACGAATCGTGACATCATGACCTGAGCTGAAATGAGAGTCAAACTCTTAACTCACTGAGCCACCCAGGCACCCCGTGAATTTCATCATTTATATAAATGGCAATGTTCCATACGTATGTGTGTAAAGACTCGTCCACTTCGAGCCTATAGACATCTTCATTCATTTTACTGTCTCCTGATACATTATAATTCACATAGTTATCCTTCTATTAATGGTCACTGAGATTATTTCTGTAGATTTTGGCTAAAACGAACGTTCTCCAAATGTGCATGAGTGCAGCATATCTTTAGAGCATATGCCTAAAAAGGGAGTCTCTGGATCTTAGAGGATGGTCCCCATCTACAAATATCCCAAGTATGGTATTGCTAAATTGCTTTGCAAAGTGGTTTACATCCCCACCCTCAGCAGTGGATGAAAACCCCTGCTACTCTACATCTTGGTCAACACTCCACATTACTAGACATTTTAGTGTGTTCCTCTCTGGGGTCTACAGTGGTACTGATGTGGGAAACAAAGGCAGAAAGAAATGGCAGATAAAATTGAATTTCCTTATAACCTTCAGCCTATCGACAACTAGACAACTACTTGAGGCCAGCAGAGTAAAACATTTCCCCAGGAACTCCCTACTGTCTTATGCTAATGCTTTGCTGGAGGGAAAGACAACCTTAGCTTGACAATAGGTAGGCCTCCTGTATCCTGTGGGTCTTTTTTAGCATAAGAAAATCTCACTGGAAACTTCCCCTGGACTTTACCTGCCCCCAACTCCATAGTTTATAACCAGTCTCTCCTCATGGTCCCGGAGCAGCTCTTCCTGCCCACAGGTCCTGTCCCTATGCTTTAATAAAATCACCTTTTTACACCAAAGATGTCTTCAAGAATTCTTTCTTGGCGGTCGGCTCTGGACCCCATGAACTTCACTCTCACCCAAAAAACCTCATCAGTACTACACTGTAGTTTTATCTTGTATTTCTTTGATTATCAATAAGTTTAGGCACTTTTTTTTTTCCTGTTTATTCTAAATTTGTTAAATGCCTTTTCACACCTTTTCTATTGGGATAGTTTTCTTTTTCTTATTGACTTTTAGGAACTCTTCACGTATGAAACACACCAGATACATTGGGAGGGGGGTACTTCAATATCAGTGTGTTTTACTGGAAAAAGAAATTCATCTTAATACAGTTAGACTTATCAAATTTTTCATTTATGTTTTGTAGTTTTTGTCTAATCTATAAACGTATCCATAAATATATCAGACAAGATTTTCTGTAAATATTTAAGGTTTTCTTACGCTTAAATCTTTAGTCCTCCTGGAAATTATTTTTAGGTATGGTATAACACAGGTACCCAATTTCATTTCTTTAATATGGAGAGGCAATTTTCCCAGCATCGTGTTCCATTTCCACCCCAACATGTAAGCTTTATCTGACCAAATTTTCATATGTGCAAAGGTAGGTTTCCTAGCTCCTGAATTTATGCTAGTGGTCTATTTTCCTGTCTTTGTACTTCTGGTACACTGTCTTAATTAATATAGTTTCAAGAACAGCACATAAGGAATATTTCCCCACCCTTTTCTTCTTCAAGATTGGTCATTTGTGCTTCAGTGTGAATGGTACGCCCTTTTTATTTTAATCGCGTTTTCTAAATGCTTATTGCTGGCATATAGAAATCCAATTTTGAAAATACTCATCTTAAATCCAGTAATCTTGCTAAACTTAATTCTAAAAGTTTGTATATAGACCATCTGAGGTTTTTTCTGTAGAGGACAAAAATATTACCTTCAGCTAATACTGGTTATGTTCCAGAAGTATCTTTATCTTGTTTCTGATTTTAAGGGGAATGCTTCTAATCTTTCACCATTAAAAATGATGTTGCTGAAGGTTGCTAGCTTTTATGAGGTTCAGGAATTTTCTTTGTATTCTTAGTTTGCTAAGAGTGTCTTTCCATGAACAAGTGTTAACTTTTATTCAACGTGTTTTCTTCATCTAAAAAGATCAGCATAGGGGCGCCTGGGTGGCGCAGTCGGTTAAGCGTCCGACTTCAGCCAGGTCACGATCTCGCGGTCTGTGAGTTCGAGCCCCGCGTCAGGCTCTGGGCTGATGGCTCGGAGCCTGGAGCCTGTTTCCGATTCTGTGTCTCCCTCTCTCTCTGCCCCTCCCCCGTTCATGCTCTGTCTCTCTCTGTCCCAAAAATAAATAAATAAACGTTGAAAAAAAAAAAAAA
>NC_064813.1:57352164-57372164 GCF_023721935.1 Panthera uncia
AAAAAAAAAAAAAAAAAAAAAAAAAAAAAAAAAAAAAAAAGATCAGCATATGGTTTTCACATTATAGCAAACCTGCATTCCTTGGAATAATTCAATACAATTATGATATTATGATATTTGTAGAATTACCTTTTTTGTACACTGTTTGCTGAAATACTTTGCCAAGGATTTCTGCATCCATATTTATGATGTAGATTGGACAGTAATTTTCCCTTCTTATACAGTCATTGTCTGTTTTTAGAATGACGAAATGAGTTGGGGAGTTTCCTGTTTTGCTATTATCTGGAAGAATTTAGGTATCTCAATCATCTGGAGTGTTAGTAAAATTATCCTGAAATATAATTAAGACAGATTTTGATATTTATCCATTAAATAATTTTGAAGGTTATAGCACTATTCAGGATTTCTGTGACTGCCTGAGTTATTTTTGGTAATTTACATTTTATGTAATTTGCCCATCGGGAAAGACATCTGGACTAAAGATATATCTATCTTTTTATCTCCTGCATCAAGAGCCAACACCAATTGAATAAAGGTGCTAAAATAAAATGCAATGAACCAGAGATACTGATGCCATTTTCCCGGACATGCTAATTCATGGGCTTCTCGAGGGACATGCCAATGAATCCTAAACACAGCCTTAGTGAGGGCCACGGCCTGCCTTGGTCAGTGGCTCATTTTAAGTCCTTAACTCAGCACCAACATTTTTAATTTGAAACTGAAGCTAATAGTCCTGATAACCTGCTCACTTCATTGTGTCAGATGTGAGGTGATAATACACTCACTGTGTTTGGGAGTAAAATCATTCAAAATTACTAAGTGCTGACGAATGAATGTACAGACCATGTCCCTTTACAATGGGGTTCCCACGCGCTATGAACGTCTCACAAAATGCAGCCGCTGGTAGGATACCCACGTTAGCTTTCCTCTACTGATCACTGCTTCCTGAAAGGGCGGGCCTACGCAGGCCAACTCCATCTTGTTCTGTGTCCTTCACCTTGACCATACCTCCTCCCCTTGAGTAACCCCCCCCCTCACCTGCCTAACAGGACTCAGACCCTTCCCCAGCCAATCGGCTGAGGCCATAGCCATTACCGCACCAACTGCCCCTAGGCCCCAATAAAACCTTTGTCCTTTTGAAACTCGCTCTCTCTCCTTGGTATCTCACCGCTGCGTCAGTGCAGGTAGGGGATTGAGCTCGAGCTAGCTCGAATAAAGGCTCTTTTGCTTTTACATCGGACTCGACTCCCTAGTGGTCTTTGGGGATCACGAATTCTGGGCATAACACTTCCAAGACACAATGTTCTTCAAAGAGCCAGACAGATCATGCAAGATCAGACGCGGTGCTGGCGCATACTTACTGGTGACTCACATGACCGAAGCCATATTCTATGTGGTCGTAGGATTACCCAACAGCCCAGCTGGAGGACAAAGAGCTTGGAATTTGGAGTCCGGAGACCTAGATGCGACTCCAACTCTGCTACTCTTAGCCAAGGGACCATAGACAATTCATGGAGCCGTTCTGAGCCTCCTTCCCTGTAAAAGGAGGATGAAGTCATTGCCTGCACAATGCAAGAAGAGTAGAGATTCTCACCTCCTTGGCAGTATAACCTGAAGACCGAAAGAAATGTTTGCACACGTGTTCTTAAAAGCGATGCACAATATCAAATAACCTTTTTTGGTTTCACGATAACCTAATAACACGAACGAAAAACAGGATGGTGTAGTGGGAAAAGACTGAATCTTACAAAAAGAAAATAAAGGGTTGACTACGTAGTGCTGCCTCTTTTTAGATGTGTGATCTCGATCAAGGCGCTCTTTACTTTGGGAAGGAAGTGTGAGCATACGCACAAAGCTTTGACAGAAACGAGGCACTTCCCAAATGTGATTTTTGTCCCCTCCCGCCACCACTGCCACCTCTGAATTTGATTTTAAAAAAAAAATAGTAACGAACATTTTTTTAACTTGTCCCGTATCATTTGTTCCAAACTGATCCACTTTTGAAAAATCCCAGCCTGATGGAAGAAAAAATACATATGGCTATGGCGTTCTAAGAATGTGTGGGTGAGAACAGTTGACCTCTTTGGACTCATGTTTGAACCCCACGTGTCGGGCCTTTGCTCTGTCTACCAGCCAGATCTCTTTGTAAGTTAGAGAAGTTTATCTCCCCAAGATTAGCTAAGGGAGGATGGACTTGGGAAGCGCAGCGATCACATTTCTACCTCGATTCACCTGAGCATGTGCACAATGGCCAGGAAGCCACTGGGGAAACCTCATCCAAAGCTAAAACCCAGATACCTTCCCCTGCGGATTTGTAAATTCACTTAACCGGGGCTGTTAGGGAGAGATTAACTCTTTCAGCCGGTCTCTTGCCCCCCAGCTAGCCACACGCTATCCACACCGAGGAAGAAAAACACAAGCTTCTGAAGACGTTGGTGCTGAGGCGTCAAAATCGGCAACTGGTCTTTAAAGAATTTACCTGAGTAATGTGGAGATGATGGTTGACTAGAGACACTTTATCACTTGCTGACATTTTCGCTAAATCTCCTTTAGAGAAAATGTGGAGTTTCAAGTTTCTTAGCCAAGTCGGCTAATTCGCTGCATTGTATTATCAGCAATTGGAGGCCAGGTCTCCTCATTTATTTTTGACCCCTGGGGTGGAACTGACACACAGAATTGCTGCCTAATAAACATTTCGTGAATGCAATTCTCTCTGAACTAAATCTGCACCGTGTGCTGTGGCTCCGCCCTCCACCTGGCCTCCCATTCTTTTCCCCATTTACTTCCTCCTTTATTTTTAACATGAAACTTATTGTCAAATTGGTTTCCATATAACACCCAGTGCTCGTCCCAACAGGTGCCCTCCTCAATGCCCATCACCCACCCTCCCCTCCCCTCCCCTCCCTCCCACCCCCATCAACCCTCAGTTTATTCTCAGTTTTTAAGAGTCTCTTATAAGGAAAAAATGAGTAAGGCATTCTTCCAAGACCTGGCTCAAAATCATTTCCAGCAGAAAGTCATCTGAGATTGACCACACCCCCGTGGTCCCCTCCCCCACATTTGGCATTCCTTCAGCCCCAGAGGGATTAGACTACTTACTGGTTGCTTTACACATGTCTTCAAATTGCTGTATTTATAATATCTGTTCCTTTCCAAGTAAAGAGGGATGAATGCCTGGAATTGTGTTAGACAGTTTATCATCTGCTCAAAAAATATGCATTAAAAATGGAAGGCAGGGAGGGAAGAAGAAAGAGCAAAGAAATAAGAAAGATAGGGAAGGGGCACCTGGGTGGCTCAGTCAGTTAAGTGTTTGACTCTTGCTTTGGGCTCAGGTCATGATCTCACGGTACTGGGATTGAGCCCCACGTTAGGCTCCATGCTGGGCTTGAAGCCTGCTTCAGATTCTCTCCCTCTCCCTCTGCCCCTCCCCAACTCACTTGTGCGTACTCTTTCTCTCTCAAAAGAAAAAAAAATACACTTAAAAAAAAAAGTAAAATAGAATAATAATAAAAGGTAGGAGAGTGTTTCATGCTTGATATACACCGTTCCTGTAAATGCAGCATCATGGCCAGATTAGATGAATAAAATGATTCCCGTTGGATCATTCTCCTTCAACAAAATATAAACAAATGCAGAAAACCCAGAGAAACCATGAACCACAGCGGAAGAAGCAAGTAATTTTTGCCTCTTCATTCAATTCAAACGCTCATTGATATGGAGACTTCAAGGTCCAAAGGTCTCTACCTTCCAGATTTTCTTATATTTGCAAAACCTTCATTTGTTCTTGTAAAGGAGACTTACTTTGTTATCCAACTTAAATGCTCTGGGAGTACAGACAGAGTGAACAAGCAAGAGAGTTGGGATTAAAACTTTGTGTAACAGTTACCAGTTGTCTCAGTCAGTTCTGGAGGCTGAAAATCCAAGACCAAGATGCCAACAGATTTGGCTCTTAGTGAGGACCCTCTTCCCGGCTTGCAGACAGCTGCTTTTTCGCTACACCCTTACATGGCAGAGAAAGCTCTAGACTCTTACTATTTCTGCAAGAACACTAATTCCATCATGGGGGCTCTACCTTCATGACCTCGTCTAAACCCAAATACTTCCCAAAGGCCCCACCTGCTAATACCACCACATTGGGGGTTGGGTCTTCAGATATATGAATTTTAGAGAGGCGAATATATTCAGTCCATACCACCAGAAATCTTTGGTCAGTGCAGAAGCCATACGAGGGTGATCTGGCAATGATGTCTGCCATGTGCGTGATCACCAGCATTAATTCATGCAGACAGTGATGGCTGGCTGAAAGCAGTCTCTTCTTTCCTCACTGCCCTGGATTCTTCTTGAAGCTGGGCACTCCATGGAAGAGAAAATGTTCCAATTCATTTGTTTTTCCACTGAACAATTATTTATTGAATACCTACTATGTACCCGGAACTCTTCTAGGTACCTGTGCTGTTCCCTCCAAGAGCTTATGTTCTAGCTTCGAAGGTCAGGCAATAAGGGAGTAAGCAAATGGGCAAGGTATATATGGGTAAGGAATATATTCATTTCAGAATGATATATATTATCAAGAGTAGTGTGATAGATCACTATTTAACCCAACATATGTGACTGTCTTTGCTCCCTTTGCTAAGGTCTCCAAATGGGCTCTTCAATTTCTCCTCAAACGATTTCATTTGTGTCACTTTTTCTCTCTGCCATCCTCATGCTCCCCTTCCAGCTCACATCCCCTCACTTATTCCTGACAACAGCACCATAAGATAGTATCCTGGGTATAACTATTTTGTAGATGGGAAATCTGAGGCAGACAATGTCGTAGCAACTTGCCTAAGGTAGCAAAGCAAGTAAGTGGTGAAGCCAGGATATAAATGCATGTCCTCCAATTCCAGAGCCCCTGGCAAAGCTACTCTGTCATCTTTTTCCCCATGGCAGAGTTAGTCTTTCCAACAAAAGGAGGCACCAAAACAAAAATCCCCTGCCTCCCCAAAGGCTAGAAGAAGGCTTTGTAGGAGAAGGATTCACAGCCAAGGGATATGAACTAGGCATAGTAAAGAATCTCCAGCCATAAAAACTAAAAACTTCCCAGAGAACTGTAGGAAATGTTTTCCTCTGGAGACTGAGGTTGGCAAACTACTACGCATGGGTGAAATCCAGCTACCTGTTTTCATAAAGAGAGTTTCATTGGCACACAGCCGCAATCCTTCATTTACAAATTGTCTACGGCTGCTTTCACATTACAAGGACGAAATTGAGTAGTTGTGACAGGGACCATATGGCCCACAAAGCCTAACATTTTTATGATCTGGTCCTTTATAGAAAATGGTTGCTGACTTTGATCTAGAATAGCATGCTGGATTTTGCCTGGGTTGGCTTAAGTATGGTTCTTTCTAAAGCCAAAGAATGGTCCCGTTGAAACTTTAATGTCCCTTTCGGCTCTGGCACTAAACATGTATTTCTGTGGTCAAAACAGGTCATTCCTAATTGGTAGGACTCTTTTCCACACTTCTCCAGCTGCCTCCCAGCTCTGATTGGCTGTACCTTTACGTTGTATTTAAACTATATGTAGCTGACAGGGGTTTCCCAGATTACACTGCGGACTACCAGTAAGCCCAGCCTAACTGCGGTGGGGCTGGACGACACCAGTAATAAACTCCACCCAGTTTGGATTGGGCATGATGGGATGACAGATTTCTGCTGTCCCCATCAACACAGTGATTAATATTCTTGCACTGATCTCCATTATTGCTAATAAGGATATATCTTGTTTAATTTTACCTTGGGTAAAAGAAAAATTATTTATTAAAAGCATCAAGTATTAAGTGTTAAAGAACTCTTGTTGATAAGATCAGACAAGCAGAACTGAGCCATTTGTGAATTCCTTTGGAAAAATACTACACACACACACACACACACATACACCCACACACCCATGCACACACACATGCGCGCACACACACACACACACACACACCCTGGGAAAAACATGCACTAACTGCAAACATTTTCCATCCCTGCAAACTTCATGAGTATTTTCCCAATTCAGTTCAATATGAAATGACATTCCTATTGTGTTTTTTTTATGCCACCTCTGGGAAACTGGCCTGAGAGCCTACCTTTCACAAGCTGTGTGATCTCGAACAAGTAACTTCACCTCTGCAAGTCCCATTTTCTTCTGTGAGATGTGGCCATCAGAATGGATGCTCTTTTCCTATACACATAGGAACCAGCATGCCTGTGAGCCCTAAAAGTCCCCCATCCACCCCAGCTGTCTCCCTCCAAGTCAAGTCTCAGCATGGTGTGGTGAAAACACGTGAACTTGGGAGTTGGCCAGACGTAGGTCCAACCTTGAAAAGAACATTTTTATTTAGCCATTTGAACCTCATGCCACTCACTGAAATGGCAGACTCTCTGGTGTTGTCCATGCCTTTCTTTCTGCCTAGAACACCTTTTGCTCTGCCTTGTGCACCACATCCCACATCTCCTCTGCACCTTTCCACAATCAAGTCGGCAAATTCATGTTCCTGGTCCCTGTCTTCACCCTCAAGGAAGAGGCATGTATTCCCAGGCATGTATTAGCTGTGTGTCTGCGTAGACTCCTCTCACAGATAGTGACTTCCTTGAGGTCAAGCTCTGTGGGGACTTCCACTCAAAAGCACTCCCTGAGTGAAGCCCATCTACATCTGTCCATCGAACTTGGGCTCAACCTCAAAATTCCAACCATGGCTTCAAGGCTCTGCACAAGTCAGCCTCTGCTGACTTCTCCAACTCCACTGCAGGCCACGTGTCTCCCGTCTTTTAGGTTCTCTGGGGTGAGTTCCATCCCCTTGTTTTCTTTGTACATATAATTTCCTCTGCTGGGGAATTTCTCTACACACAGCTCTTAGCAGCCCTTTACCTGGCCCTTTGCAGACTTTAGCTCCAGTTCATTCATTCATTCATTCATTCATTTAACAGTTATTATCAATCACTTTTCTAGGCACTAGATGAAACTCCGTGTCCACCTAGAGTCTCCATTCTAGTTGGAGTAAATACAAAAATAAACCAATAAATACAGGCTGTGTCAGAGGGTGATACATGCTAAGGAAAAACACAAAGCAAGATGAGAGGGAGCTCCGGGGCAGGGTGCCATTTTATAGGAGGAGGTTGGAAGCAAAATGGAGGTCTTTGGCAGCCATGCCAATGTTATTTCCTCAGAGCGCCAACCTGAATTCCTTCCTTCCTCCTACTCTCTCTTTCTCAGCACTGTATCATGTTCCAGGGCACTTCTCAGAGTTTATGATTAAGTATACGGTGTGTGACAGTGTCTTTTTTCTTTGATGCACTCACCGTATTGACTGTAAGCCCCAAGAGGGCAGGAACAGTGCCGCTTTGTTCATCATTCAACACCAAACCCTGCTGACACAGAGTAGGCACACAAATTTTTCACAAAAGAAGGAATAAATGAAGTCAAAAGGTAAACGCTTCTGCGTGTCATGCCAACTTCACCTTTCTGTAAATCCTAGAGGCCCATCTCTGCTCTGTCATTAACTAGCTCCTTGGAATTGGGGAAAACTCACTTTTCCCCTCTGGATTTCAGTTTCTTTTTCTATTAGCAAAGTGCGTGGGTCAATGGCTTGTGTGACGATCTCTCATCCCATAATTCCATGGCAGGCCTAAGTCAGACCCCTCAATTTCCACACCGTAGTGTAATTTCAGTGGCCCCTTTGCCAAAATATTCCCCACTGACCTGGGGCAGCCTCAAATGTTGTCATTAAATTTTCACACTTCGAATGCAATGTGATCGCTCGTGGATACACAAAGCAGCTATCCTCGGTCATTTTTACCACAGCGTGAGTGCACTTTTCTGGTCCTTTCCTGCTAACAGTTTCTGAGAAAGACCTGTTGAGAAGAAATGGGAATGGAGTGGACTCAGAATGAGGCTTCTGCCTAGGTAGGAGAAGGGTTCAAAAGGAAACCAGCAGAGATAAAGACACACTACTCAAAGGTCTATCTATGTAGGGCAGGTCTACTTTCTGAAACTGAACAGTAGAGGTTCAGTAAAGGTTAACGTGTGCATGTAAGCAACTCCAAATCCAAACTGAATGCCAGGTGATGCTGTGTAAGTCATTTCGCCAAACTGGGTGTTGATATCAGCTATAAAAATTACGAAGTTGGCCTTGATAATCTAACAATGCCCTGCTGCTCTTAAAACCAAGGCTTCTCTGACTAGGTAGGGCATGGGGAACAGTCCATTTCAGCCAAGTAATGGATAAAGCAAATAGTCACACAGATATGTGGTCAGTCACATCAGCTCCGGAAGTACTAACCAAGCGTCTTAGCACCACAAAAAAAAAAAAAATAATTGCCTAAATGTATTCAAGTTCTAACAAGAAATTTCAATAGCTCTCGTTTGCCTCTGGACAAAGCACTGTAAATGTGATCACATGCCCTGTGCTTGTCAAAGGTCATTCTCAGCATTGCCTTGGGCTAAGACTGAATGTACAGAATCGTAATCACTCTAGCCCCCTTGGTGATAACCTCCATTTAACCACCCTGCCGGTATCAGTGGGAAAGACTGAGCTACGGGCAATTTTTCCCAGAGCGGACTGCTTTGTACTGGACCATGTTTATGTACATGTACAATTTCTATGGCAAGATATTTGTGAGTCCGTGGTTAGGGCGGAGCCTGTGACCTCACACTGGATCTGTGTTCGGTGGAGATTGAGTATAAATAAACAGATAAACACACGAGCAAACATTTACGACCATGAAAGCGACTGAAGTCAACTGGATCATCAGCACAATCCAGCCTGTGTCTCAGCTTCGCTAGCACAGCCCAAGGACGCAGGATGACAAGAGTGAGATAAGAAATCTGAGGATCACCTGCTGTTGCTATCGGAACAGGAGTCCTGGCCACGGGCACCCATGTGAATGTTCCAGGGGATGTGAGCGTGCGCACGCGTACGAGTGTCCAAAGTACTTACGGGTGGCACACTTAACACAGTGCTTCTCTGTCCAGGAAAACTATATCCCCACCAGAGCCTGAATTATTAAAATCGTGAAGTTCCTCACATCTGCTCTGAACTTCGGTTCACTATTTCCGCTCGCTACTGGGTGCCATGCTCTGAGTCTGAGGTTACAGGCATGCCCGAACCCTCCCCACCCCACAGGGCAGTGAGCCGGTGGGACCGTGGGGTGGTCTCAACACTGGCTAGCCAAGCCTCTCGCCCCAGTGTAACCAGAGCCCTGCAGAGAGAAACCAGCCTTGGTGGGGGGGGGGGGGGGGGGGGGGCTCCAGCTGCTGAAAAATTCCTCCCGTGGCCTATTATATCCTAAGTTCCTCTTGTTCAGACCACCACCATTTAGATGGAAACTGAGTTAGGTCCAAACAGGATGAACCAAACTTCTGTTCAGGCAAAAAAGTTGGCCCAGGGCTGCAGAGCTTTAAACGGACCATGAATAATGTTTTATTGCCTCAGCACTGGGGTGAACTCACCCCCCACACTCAGCCTCACCTTTCACGGTGTTATTTTTAGAGATCTCATTACACCCCAGCTTAAACTAAAAATATGTTTCCCAGGAATAGCAGAACCTAGTTTTAATTGTGCACAGTTACACAAATGCCCGTGTGCTCTGATTACGTATGATGTTTCATGTATTTGACACCCGAGTTGGGAGCTAGGGGGGATTGGCACATTTCATTTTTCAAGAAAGACTGGCTTTGGGTGCTGATGGGCGCCATCAGCTTTTTCTGGGCTGGAGTTGTTTCCACCAGCCGATGCTTTGGTTTCACGTGATGGGGTATGACTTATACAAAATCACAGGTTCCGGGAAGCCCTGATCGTGAGAAGCTCACCTCCAAGGTCTCACCTGAACCAGACACATGCTTCCCTCCCCAGTGTCCCAGCGCTTGGACACGGAGGTCAAGCAGGAGACGGGCTTTGGGATCTGACAAATGGGTAGCTGGGTCTCAATCCCACCTCCCTACCTCTGAGACTTTGAGCAAGTTATTAATTTTCCTGAAGCTGGTTCCTCACTGAAAAATGAGAATCATAAATGTTGTATGGATAAAATGAAATAATTTATGTACACAGCAGAAGTCTCATAAAGTATCACACTATTTTTTTTCATTTAACTGGCTCAGACACTAGTCAGGTCAGTAGGTATCTTTGTTGAGCACTGACTGAGACCACACAGGGGATACGCGAGGTGGCGATGTCAGACCCTGACAAGATGGCACGCACACCCACGGGCTCTGCGCAGGGCAGCGTGGAATGCCACACTGGACTTAAGGCACCAGCCTGGATTCCGGGGTTCCCAGCAAGAAACTCTTTATCTCAGGGAAAGAAAGTTTTGTGAACACAAGCTGTCCTGGAAGGATTCCTAGGACAGTAGCTCTCTCTCCACAGGTGTGCCCAGGGATTAAGGACACAGGCTGACCTAAGCTGGAGCCCAGCTCTGCCTCTTACTACCAGCACGACCGTGTGCAGGTTGCTTAGGTTTTTCACCTGAGTTTCTGTGCAAGACAATGAAGGGAGTATCATGTCCTCCTTGGACTGAACCACAGAGTATATCGAGAAAAGGCAGGCTCTCGTGTATCCCCACGGAGTTAGTCTTTGCACTCATTTGTGATGTTTTCTAGATTGTCATCAGTGTGCATTCAACCTCTCCCCCTAGTTAATAGGTTCTCTAAAGACAGGAAGTTCCGACATAACCACTCAGGGAAACTCAGCCTTCTGTTCTCAAGGGGATCATGTTCCATTCCACAGGCGACTGTGGTTTCCTCGGTTCATTGACATCACTGGACAATCCCTCACATCGTGATAAACCTCACAATCACAATTTCATAGGCCAGTGTGATCATTCAGTCTGGTGAGGGGGGGAGCAGGTGTGTAAAATTTCCCTCTGAGGAGAAATTCAGAGGCTCCATCTCATTTATGGAAACTCTCAAATCCCAGTGCCTCATCTAGAAAGGAGTTTGTTCAGACTGGACCCGACAGCCACATTCTACAACATGGCGGCAGGGATGGGCTGAGGGATGTCAAGTCATGGGCAGGCCACAGAGACACAGGGTTGCTGAAAGGGTCAGGATGTGTTTAAAATGGGATCACAGTGAATATGAATACTTTTTATAAAGGATCTGCCATTGCAAGGTACTCTCATGGTTCCTCTCATCATTTGGGTTCTTTCCAGAGCATTCACTGGTATCCGATACCAGGAGCCTCTTATATTTCCCTTTTTTTTTTTCCAGAGAGGTTTTGATACATTTACGCAAATAAATACAAGCCCCCATCCCACTGATGTCTGGAGGAAGAACAATTGTTTTGCACGCCGATGTAAACAAAGACCAGGAATAGGTAGTAGGAAAATGAGAAGACAAGGCAACATGCGACCCCACCTCCAGGATTTGAGTATCGTCTCCTTGCGGAGATCTCAGAATCCCCGAGTATTGTTCTCAGGTAATCATTTTACTCTTGCTCTCCAAATCCAGAAGGACACGTAAGACCCCAAGCAAACCCAGCAATGCCTCCTGAGGGTTGTTTGCCCATAACAGGTCTCCTTCGACCACAGCGTGTCCCTGCCACACTGGCTTTCAGCCCCAGGGCTCTGCCCCCAGCCGCTCACTTGTGAGGGGCAGTGAACCAGGCCACAGGGACAGATTCTCCAAGTACCATGTCACAAACCAACTCTTAGGTTCATCTGAGCAGTTTGGTGGCCCGTGTGCCCTGACATTCTGGGATAGCGCAGGAGTGTCTGAGAATAACAGAGATGACCCAGAGTAGCAGCCAGGCAGCTGAGGCAGAGAAGGGCTCAGCTGCCCTGGTCTCCGCCAGGAGGAGGCCTGCCTCCCAGGAGCAGTCTGGCCGGACAGCTGATCCTTGCTAATCTCCACGCTGTAGAGACAAACTGGTTGATTTTCATATATCTATGACTTCGTGTTGTTCTTTACATCACCTGCTTTATTTTCAAACCTGTCAACAGTCCTCTGAAAAGGTTGCACACATGGGTTGAGGCCTGGGCAGCTCCAGGAAGGACAGAAGCAGACACGGTCAGGGCGGGCGGAAGGGAGGGAGGGTGGGAAGGGCAGTGGCCCCACACCTGGGAGACTGAGTCAGGAATCCACGGGCTTCATGTTTTCGTGAGTTTTCTGTCATCAAAGCAAACATGAGGCACAGAGTTTTATGCTGTGACCTCTTCTGGTAAGGCTTGAAAGCTGGCTATAAATCCAAGATGGACCACACACTGACTGAACTATATTTATCAAGTTTCTTAATAAAGCAAAAAAACTCAGCAGCATTTGAGAGTCAACTTTTTTTTTCCCCAGCAGAGACAGAAGCCAGCAACAAGCAGTTTACTGTTGTTCCTCCGTTGCCAAGTGGGGGATCCAGTGAAAATAGGAGGTGCCTCACATCTGTTTATATGAACCCACAGGGTTGCTATTTGTAAAGGGGCCCTACTTGTCTGACCTGAGTTGTTGCTAAACTTTGTTTTGCAAGGTTGTTCCACAGTATCTAAAAGGAGACTCACGGTTCCCCCACCAAGGGTGACATTTGCTCACAGGCCTGGTCCCCCCTGGTATTGTCACACTGTCATGACAGATGGCCGGACAGGCTGACGGAGACCGCCTCTGAAGATGGATGTTAGGTTGACTTCTTTTTCTAAACTGACCAGTTGATAGTGTCTAACAACTGAGTTCAAGATCATTAGCATCGGAGTGTCATAGTGAAGGGGGCTTCAGGGATTGCCCGGGACTGTTCCCTCATTTTCAGCTGAGGAAAATGAGGACAGAAGAGCTTTTGGGGGGGGGGGGGGGGGGGATGAGCTAGGACTCGAAAGCAGAATTATTACAGCTCTTTCCAGTTTATCACGCAACCTAAGAAGCTATGTGGAATCTTGAGATACAGACTGGTTCGGAAACCTCACGTCTGACCAGCTGAATGTGGAACGCGTTGTGCGAGAGGAAGACCAGGGTGTCCCCAGTGATACGAGCAGCATTTTGGGTCCTGGGTCTGTGGGGTCCTCTTGAAGCTCGGAAGTAGCATCCAGAATTTCTGTCAGCCATAAGCCAAGTGGAGAATTCAGGAAAACTACAAAGGTAAAATACAGCACATAGTCCAAGGACTCTCGACGGATGCAATAACGTCACCTCTCTGGCAAACTCTAAAACACACAAGTCTGTTAGAGTGACAGTATGTCACATTGGAAATAAATTTTAATTGGGCATCAAGACATAAATATCGGACGTTAAACTGTCCAAAAGGCCATCCAACAACCATTTCACATTTCCGTGACCCACTCTTTAGAGAAGGCTGTGCCCTGAATACCACCAGTCCCTCCAACTCTCTTTTAGGAAGCCTCAAGGCAAGAGTGTAGGGAGTTTGTGAGATGATGCCTCATAGTTGGGGGTATAACATGGACCTTTCTCTTAGCCAACAACCCTTAAAACGTGAGGGGCGGCTGGCAGAGGGGAGGGAACAATAGTACACAGCTTGCTCTCCTGGACTTTGGCAGACGGTTTGCAAGGACTAACTGGGGGCCATGTGGGGAAGCTGGCATGGAGAGGGGTCAGCAGAGAAGTCAGCAGCGGACCCTCTGGTCTCCAGGGGCAGATGAGGGGATCCGTGGCCACGGAGCGTTAGAGGGGGGAGAATGTCTGCAGCAAGCAGAGAAGGCTTACAAGGGGACTAAGGGAAGCCTTCAGCCCTCAACTCTCCCTAGGCTTGGAGAGCTCAGGGCCAGCTGTCGGCGGCTGGGCTCCCTTGGAGTGGAGCCCACCATGGACATTCTTGTCACGTTACTGAGGAACAGCTGTCAGAGTAAGGAGAGTGGGGGATTGGGATAGGACGGGGGAAGCACAAAACAAGGATATGGTCTCTGGGAGAGGCTAGCTTCTCACTGGCCCCACAGGGAGCTCTGGTCTCTCCTGCGGAAAGAGGCCAGGCTTTACCTCCTTGTCACCTGGTCATTGGCTGCTGCTTGTAACATGGAGAAAGGAGTGGGGGGAGGTTTGGGGAGATACAGGGTCATCACCCAGGGAGGTGGCTTCTATCTGGCCAGGGCAAATACTTCCAAAAGGGGGAAGGGGACAACTGTGGGCCATTAGCCTCCGATACTACAGCACCTGGGGACTGGTGGTGGGAGAAGCGTCAGCAGCATTCACTCTGCCCACTTTGTGCCCATCACCTCAGAACTTCGTAGTTCTCCTTACTCTTTGCACCGCACCCCCCCCCCCAACCAGGGATCAGAAACAGCTAGTAAGTGAGACAGGGGTGAGGGAGACAGAGAGGAATGGACCTTCTCTATACACACACACATACACACACACACGCACACCCAGGCTTCCCTTCCAAAAGGCAAAAGACCCACAGGTAGAGCTGGAGAAGTCATGGGGCTGAACATTTTTAAATGCTTCATCGCAATATGACATACATCTAGAAAAGGGCACAAGCTGACAGCTCAATTTTTCACAGAACACACCTGTGTAACAATCCCCAAGGCCAAGAACCAGAATTTCCAGCCATCCAGAGGCTCCCTTCCAGTCCCTGTTCTACTCCTTCTACCACAGGGGTAACACCTAGTGGTGATTTTCCAACCTCAGCGATTCCTTCTGCCATCTTGATGAAACCTGGGATTCTGACTTATCTGGAGCCTGAGTTTATACCAAATATTGTCCCTCGCAAACTGATCTTGAAAATCTAACCTCAATGCCTATCTTCACGGTACTAAGGAGGGTAGTTTTCATAATAAAAACAGACAAGAACCAGATTTTTATCTCCTGGCTTATTGTGAAGAAAGAGAGAGGAGGAAATAAGGGGTTTCTTTTCATGTTTCTTCCCGCCATATCTCCACCTGCCTTCCTAGTCCCCCAAAGGAACACACAAAATATCTCATCTCTTAAGCTCCACTCAAGAGACCAGCCTGGGACAGAGGGTGTAGATTCGGGATGTGCGTAAATCCTCACTTGTAGGAAGCAGCCTACAAGCTGTTGCTAGATGATGTGGGCCTTTGAGATCATTGGTCCCTGGAGAGGCCTCTGGAAGCCAAGCCTTTTGTTGCTTTTTCCCACATTTTTGTCCAGTCAGTTATTTTCCTGAGAGAGTGGGGAATGTTAGGAAGTCGGGTCACTGAGGAAAGCCTTTGTTTAGGGGAATTTTCACCAAACATGTCATTTTCTAATTGGAGCTATTTGCTGTGGCCCTTCTGCCTGACTGTCCGCAATGAGTGAAGGTTATAATTATAAACAGAGTGGCGACATTTCCATTGAAAGCTCATCTTGAGAATTCCCTGACTCATCCTGACAAACCACGAGCCCCTCGAAGTGAAGGGATTTTTTTCCCCCTGAAAAAAGTACTACAGTAATGACCTTACTTGACATTGCGGAATGATAAAATGCACTTGTTTAATATTTGAAAATATCACACAAAAAGCGAGGAGAGGTGGAGGCAAATGGTGTTTGTCTGTATGCTGTGACTGTGCCTGTTGTATTTACTGGAGACCTTTTTTTTTTTTTTAATTGTGCCAATATTGGATGGCCATGTGGCCCGCCTAAAATCACTCAAATGCCTTCTTCAAAGGAGACTAATTTTCATGCAACTGTAATCTCACTGCTGGACAAGCTATGAAGAACAAAGAAGACTGAATTAAACAAGAGGATACTTGGATATTTTTGCTTACTTGATATGGGGAAGTGGCAGAAAGAGTTATTCTTGGGGAGAGAGTGGTTTACCCTGCCTAGCTCGAGTGAAGGTGAAGGATCCCAAAGGTTTCAGAAGGATCCTGTAGCCTTTGTGGTTCTCCTTCCATGTGACTCCCTCAGAGCAGCCGATCTGCAACAGGCCGTTTCTCCCTAGAGGTGCTGCTGGCTGCCTTCCATTAGTTAAAGATTCCACCACACCCTGGGGGGTAGGAAAGAGACGCACTTTCTACCACTGATGCCCTGGGGACACTCCGAGAAGTCTAGAACTCCTGGCAGGTCAGATTGGAAGAGACCTTGAGAGAGACACCCCCCCCCCAACCTGCCCCGGGCACATTTCAGAGGGAAGGGGGCACTCTTCAGAAGAGAGCATCGGGGTGACATGGGTAAATGTGGACAAGTCAGGCAAGTCACCTAGTGTCTTTCTAAAAATATTTGCCCCCGGATCTCATCACAGGCTTACTGAATCAGAATCTGCAGGGTGGGGACAAGACCCCGGAATTCTGATGTGTGTTCACATTGGGAAATGAGTGATTCTACTGGAAAGACTTCATGTCAGAGTTGAGGATCGTAGGCTTCAGGAGAACGAGTTCCTTGCTGAGTATGGCCAAGTGATTAGTGACAAAAGTGTCTACATGAAATCCTTCGTGTTCTCCCATGCTGCGTCCCCAGCACCATATTGCCTTCTGGTAACTTTTCTTGCATTGGGCCCTTATGTTCAAAAGGCTGCTCTCTCTGTTGTGTGACCCAGAGTCTCACGCCCCTGGCCCTCATTGTCCTCATCTATAAAATAAGGATAAGAACTACCAACGGAGGATTGAAAAAAAGAAAGAAAGAAAAGACAGGGGCACCTGGGCGGCTCAGTTGGTTGAGTGTCAAACTTCAGCTCAGGTCACGATCTGGCGGTTGATGAGCTGGAGCCCCGTGTCGGGCTCTGTGCTGTCAGCTCAGAGCCCACTCCCAATTCTCTCTGCCCCTCCCCTGCTTGCACACTTTTAAAAATACATAAACATTTTAAAAAATTAAAAATAAATTTAAAAAAGATAAAGAAGAGCTTTGAAAATGATAAAACACAAGATAAATAGAAGATATTGCTCTTATTATTTATACTGTGACACTATCTTGTTTACACAAATTATATAGGAATCCAAGAAAGAGAAGAGCAATTAAAAAAAAAAAAAGGAGGCGGGGGGGAACCTGGATGGTTCAGTGGGTTAAGCATCCAACTTTGGATTTCAGCTCAGGTCATGATCTCACAGTTCCTGGGATTGAGCCCCGTGTCAGGCTCTGTGCTGGGCACGGAGCCTGTTTAAAGATCCTCTCTCCCTCTCTTTTTGCCCCTCCCCCGCTCAAAAAACAAAACAAAACAAAACAAAAACTATCCTTTAGTGGGCAAGAGGCTTTAAAACATTTACCACTCTCTGGGGCGCCTGGGTGGCTCAGTCAGTTGAGCGTCCCTGCTCATGCTTTCTCTCTCTCTCTCTCTCTCTCTCTCTCTCTCTCTCTCTCTCTCAAAAGTAAATAAACATTTAAAAAAAGTTTTAAAACATTCACCACTCTCAAGATGTAACAGGACCAGGACTTCAGCCTTAGACGGGACCACCTGACTTTGTCCTTGAGCTGCTATTCACTGGCTTGTCCTCTCTTACCTCCACCCCCAGACTACTTTGATCTTATCACACATCATTACACATCCACCCGAGTCTCCCCCACTTCATGCATGAGCCCCCCTGGAATGAAGACCACTTTCCAGATTCTTCAGAAAACTACCAGCTCATCACGTAGTGCCCGCGGGAGGCGGAGGACACACGGACGGTCGCAGAAAGGTGCACGGGACTGGAGGAAAGTCCAGACGCCTATTCATTCTACATTTAACACTATTTATTGAGCACCCACGACATACCAGTCGCTTCTCGAGGCTCCGGGATTATTGTAGCAAGCAAGAAAAAAAAAAAAAGACCCCTGTCCTCTTGATGCTCGGTTTCTATTAGGTAAGAGTAGATCTATAAGTAAGGGTCTGGGCCCAGGCTGCTATGACAAAACACCACGGCCTGGGTGGCTTCAACAAGACATTTCTTTCTCACAGTTCTGGAGGCTGGGAGTCCAAGATCAAAGGGCCTCAGATTTGGTTTTCGGTAAGAACCCACTTCCTGGCTCACGGGGTCCTCACAAAGCCTCCCCTTGGTGCAAGCGTGTGGAGAGAGACAGACAGAAAGAGAGCAGGCACATTGGCGTGCTTTCCTCTTCCTAGAAGGGCACGAATCCCATCACAAGGGCCCAATCATCCAGACCTCTTCTGAACCTAATTACCTTCCAAAGGCCCCACCTCCAAATACCATTGCATTGGGGTCAGGGCTCCAACAAACGCATGTGCGTGGGGGGGGGGGGGGGCGCACAAATATTCAGCCCCAAACAGTTAGTAGATAAATAAGTCCATAAAAAAATGAGGCATTTCCTGGGGCACCTGGGTGGCTCAGTCCGTTAAGCTGCAGACTCTTGGTTTCGGCTCAGGCCGTCATCTCAGGATCTGTGGGGCGGAGCTTCCCCACCCACCTCCCCACCGGCCCCCGTGAGGCTCTGCGCTGACAGCTGGGATCCTGCTTGGGATTCTCTCTCTACCCCCCTCTCTCTGGCCCTCCTCCACTTGCACTCTCTCTGTCTCAAAATAAATAAATAAACATTAAAAAAATTTTTTTTAAAGAAAAAGAAAATACACCATAGAGGGATAAGCATGGAAGCAGAGACTCTTGGGTTTCTGGGGTGTGGGGTGATGGTGGGCGATGGTGGGGGGCAGAGGCCGCAGAGGTGACCCTTGGATTCAGGGATGCGCTCAGGGCGCAGCAGAAAGGGGGCATCAAGCTGATAGGCAGAGTCTCCCGAGTGCAGGGGTGCCGGGGCAAGACAGATCTGACCCCCGGAGCAGGGCATGTTCACAACCCTCCTCTGCACAAGATCATTTGCACCCGTTCCAAGTAAGGTTGCATTTGCCTTTCCCTGGGCACAGAGAGTCACAAAAACTCCACCTACCACTGTGGGCTCACTGTCCAGTTTGAGAAACTGAGTCGGGTGGGGGGAGGGGCCACCCCGGTAAAAGAGACCTTGGAGGAAACGGGAGCCAGGACCTCCAGGCCCTCTCCTTGCTGGGGATGCTCGTGGCAATGCTCGTGGCGACAAGGTGTGGATTGCGGCAGGCTCTGCTCAGATGGCCAGAATTACCTCCCCACGGTCACCTGGGGCCAGGCAATAACAGACAAGGGGGTCAGGGGCGGGGGCTGTGGTGGCGTGGACAGCACAGCTCCCAGCTGAGGGCAGGCCCACTCCCCAGCTTCCAGCAGGCCTCCCACCAAGAAATACATGCAGGGGTCGCCAAATCTGCCCTTTGTAAGAAAGCCAGAGAAGGCCCCTCCCCTGCAGCGTATTTATATTTTGGTGCAAATTCAAATTCCTTGAAGGAAAGCAAAAGGGGAGGGAGGAGGAGAGGGCAGAGGGTAGGAGGGAAGGAGGAGAGGGGGAAGGGAAGAGAAAGGAAGAAAACCTCTGAGGATCTCTTCACATGTGCATGCGGGCTCCGGAATTTAGGCCTCTGGGCTGGGGATTAGGCAAACATCCCTGAGGGGGTTGAGCCTTCGGTGCCCACACTAAGGAGCCAGGTCCACCCTTCCTCCCAGGGGCAGTTGAACTTCTCTCCACTTGGAGAAGTTCAGTCTCTTCCAATAGTGGAGAGCTGGAGACCGCGTACCCCACCACTGCTAATATTTTGAGCCCCTTCAGGCCAATGCCGGCCATTGGGCTCCAGGCTGGGGGCACGAGACGGATCCCCCTCCTGCCCAGGAAAGAGCTGGCCCTGAGACTTCTGCCAGTCTTGCCATCCACGGGCCGCACCCACTCTTGTGTTTCTGCTCCGGCTTTCTCGCCATCAGCTGCAGAGGGAGCTAGCACTGCGGGCACAGCCGGAGAGCAGACAGCCCAAGTTCAAGGGGCCACTCTGGGCTGCCAAGAGCAATTTCCCCCTGTAACCTGTCAGGCGCAGACAAGCTGCGGGAAGCTCATGTAACATTTTCACCATATGCCGTTTGGAAATAACCCTGTTCCACAGGGAACACCTTCAAAAGACTTTTCTTGGTAAACAGACCTAATGATCAAGATACGCTAAGTCCTGAAGCCCAGAGGCTGTCAAGGTTTTACATACTACCAGTTCTGTCTTATCTCCTGGGCACCGTGGACTGGAACATAAGCTACAGCTAAGCACTAAATTTATTAGACATATGTCAGCATCTGTCCGTCAGAAGTGGGAGGGCCTCCCTGCCAGCTGGACCACTCTCTGGTT
>NC_064813.1:57374664-57379440 GCF_023721935.1 Panthera uncia
CATAATATTCGTATGGTTCTTACACAGGAGAGGAAAGGGCTTTGGATCGACCAACCTTTGGTATCTGCTCCCGCTGGCCCCTTTTTCTCGGGTCCCTCCAACAGGCTGAGACCCACATAACCTGCCAGCTGCCCTGGGACCTCACTGTGCTGACTCCAGTCCTCAAACTCCTTTGCCTTTCCTTACCCTCCCATCTTGGAGATTCCTCTGGCTTAGGTCTTGCGTTAGATCTCTGTCTTCAAATGAGACATTACCTTTTGCCTTCATTAAACAGGCAAAAAATTTAACTGCCAAATGAATTCATGAGTTATGCCCCGCAGGTAACATACATCTCAACTTAAGAAGGAAAACCGCTGGTTTCAACAAAGACTCAAGCTTTCTTTAAAAATATAGGGGCACTTGGGGGGCTCAGTCAGTTAAGCATCTGACTTCAGCTCAGGTCATGATCTCACAGTTCATGAGTTTGAGCCCCACATCGGGCTCTGTGCTGACAGCTCGGAGCCTGGAGCCTGCTTTGGATTCTGTGTCTCCCTCTCTCTCTGCCCCTCCCCTGCTTGTACTCTGTCTCTCTCTCTCAAAAATAAATAAAGGATTTTAAAAAATTTTTAAATAGACCTAATTTGTGGAAGAAAAAGTAGCGCAAGGCTACCAACTTGGTCAACTTAACAATTTGAAATCAAGAGGGCTGAGCCCACTAAGCTCCGCACTTTCTCAAACCTAAGCCAGACTCCCAAGAAGTTGTTAATATACAGTCTTGGTCTTCAATCCAGTAGAAATGCAAACATTCTAAAACGCAAGACCAAATAAAGGTATAGAAAATGTTAAGACCCTGAGTCCAATTCCAATTCAACAATAGTTGTAGTGACCATCTTCCGTGTGGGCTAATGCACTGGAGTGTGAGTTTAGTTAATCCTCTAGCCACTTTGTGACCTTTTTTCCCAAAGCTCTTCTGCAACACCAAACCCATCTGGAGAGGAAAAGTGGCAAATGGCCTCTGCTCTGCTCCAGACATGTGACTTTCTGCCCTGGGACCAGAGGGAAGAATCGGTCATGCTTAAACAAACACCCGTGGCACCCCACCACGTGGCCAGATCCCTGGACTGGAACACGGCGCCTCATGTTAGCCTACCCTTTCCGTGTGTCCACACCTGGATCGGCACCATTAGCACTGCCCGGCAAGCAAGCTTCTCAGAAGACAAGAGCTGAGGTCAAAGAGAATGACAAGAACTCAGCAAACCCTTCCCCCCACTCCCACCCCCGGGTAGCTGAGCAGGCATAAGGCAAAATGAACTGCCCAGGTACGACAGTGCCTGGAACCATCAGATAGAGACCCCACGGCTTGGAAATTAGGAAACAGCCAGTCCACCTGTGCCTAATGGGCATCTACCCTAACCCATCCTAATGAGGATGGCCCCTACTTTCACGAACATCATTCTCGCCAACTGGTTCCACCAGTGTTTACCCTTCCCAGGAAGGAAAATTGTCACACAAGCCCCTGTAAGGACCTACAAGACAGATACAAACCTCCTGGCATTTGACAGCCTCTACAGCCAGAGTCATTAAGACTCCTATCCCCCCGTACAGAACATAAACTCTCGCACACAACACAAAAGTTGCATGCCATTCACTGGCACGGACATGGCAAAACCATGCAGGGTGCCATCTTGCCACTCCCTGGCTCAACACTGTTTTACAAGGCAAGATTCACACCGCTATCAGAATGCATAAAGCTTTATTCTTGGGTGATCATAATTTCGGTGAACACATTAGGAAATGGGGGCAAACAAACATCCATTGGAATAGATTTTGTAAGGTATGGGAACAAAGATATGACACTACTTTGGATCATTTGGTTGTCGAACTCAGGGGAAATAAGAAGAATCACTAGAAATTTTTCCTAAGAAAGTATCTTTGTACTTGATTCCAGAATGAAAAGAAACTCCTACAATAGTTTCACCAAAGTGTTGAAGCCTAGACTCCGAGGGCCCTAGAAATTCCATGCATTTGTGTATACGTGCTTTGTTATGGAGACAGAAGCCATATATGTCACCAGAATCTAAAGGGGTTTCCCATTGATCTAGTGCCCAATGCCCTTAGTTTATGGATAAAAACCTGACACCCCAAATGAATCCACATTGCAATAGCTGAAGTTTGGCCAGACCCTAGCCGCTTACTTTACATTGCGGCCTTTCCGTTATTTTCAGGAAGACTTTGAGACTTCTGTGCAAAGTTAGCCAGACCTCTCTAACTGACACTGCCCAGTAAGAATCCGTATAAATCTGCCATCAGCTTGGAACACAGACGGGCTTCGGAAAGCAGGCCTGCCTAACAGGAACGGGCAGCACCATGCCACAAAATTAGTCATTACGTAAGCCTTTAAGTCCAATTCTGCAGTCTCTTGACACTTGGGGAATTCTTCAAAGAGGCTAGAAAATTGGCAGTGCATCCCCTGTCCTCGTGGGCATTTTTATTAAATTATAAGCGGATGCATATTCTTATATTAAAACCAGCGCAAGGAAGCAGCTCTGGACTGCTTGGCTCTCTGTGCAAAACTCACTTCCAATTATCACGATCCGTATTGAATTGTCCCACCTCCCCCCCCCCCCCGCCTTGGCATCACAGCTTCTAGGAAACATGAGGCACAAAAAGCAAGAGCGATTATTACACCATCACCCCAAACATAAATCAATAGTCACAAATGATCCCATGTTCTTATGTTGTTGTTCCTGGCCCTTGTCTAGACCATGTGGACTCAAACTTGGCTTTTCTTCCTTTGTTTTAAAATGTTACTACTGCATAAAAACCATCTTTGTAATTAATTCAGGATCTTGGGTCTCCATTGACACCTGCTAGCATGCACCATGCCCAAGTCCTTGAGGTGATGGGGTCTCCCGAGGAACTCTTTCCAATGCCCTCCCTCTCAGCCAGGCTGACTTCTGAAATATGATCATCTAAATGTGTAGGTCACCACATTGGAATGTTTAACAAGTCCACGATCTTCATGGTAACAAAGACTACGAACATTCATTGTACTGAGCTATACATTAAGAAATGTGCTGAGCACGTTTATAAAAATCTCAGTTAATCCTAATAGTTTACGAAGCAGGTGATTTTTACTTTCCATTTTACATAGGAGGAAACTGACATTTAGAAACTCGAAGATCATAAGCCTGCAGTAGCAGAGTTAGAATTTAAATTGAGCTTTATAAGCCCTTCTCTTCACCACCTTACTACTACCCTATACAATTAATATGAGCTTCTAGGCTAGGAGTTTTACTCAGATGTGGTCCTTGTTGGTAACAGGTTCTCTAATTGGGAGAATAGACAAACACAGATATATTCTGAATTACCAGGATATACAAGAATTTGGCCATCAGCTGCAGGAGAATTTAATTTGTTATTGTCCCACACTGAAACCCACTGTTTATTGAGCATTTACTATGTGCTTAATAAAGCCACTGTGCTAGGTATTTTTGAATTATACACTATCTCCAATACTTTACTTCAAGTATGATTTCATATTTCAGATGAAAGGAAACAAACATAAAAATGTTAAGCGATATGCCCAAGGTCATATAACTCGTGATCCAGGTCAGGATTTGCTAGTTCCCACACTTTCCATATGCCCCCTGTGCCTCATATACATCTGTGAGTTCTCTCATTTTACGTGTGTGAAGTGAGCACCGCTAAGTGCCCACCAGTCTCTATTGGTGGAACACAAGGCGGGGTGGGTCTACATGCACCTGATGCCCTCTGCGGGCAGCATCCATGTTCGGAGCCAGGGACGCTGGGTGTGGAAGGGCAGTCAACACCAAGGTGTTTCACTTTCAGGTAGTTGGTTGCGGTACAAAACCCAGCCACCTAGCCCACTCTGAAGCAAACTCCTGGTCTTACAATGGTACGTGCAATCCAAATGAGCCAACCTGTAGAAACCGAACTCTTTCAAGACCACAGTGTTGTTAATCATATGCAAAACCATGGAACAGTGGAAAGAATATGGGCTGTAAATTCATACAAACCTCATGGTGTCCTGGTAAAGGTTTAATAACCAGCTCTCCAGTAGGGAGGAGGTTCTGATTTGTAGCATTGGTCCATTTCTATAGTATAAATACTCCCATCGTGGCTCATGTCAAGATGTCAAGAGAAAGTCGCTGAACACAGAGTTGGTCAAAGATGTTAATAATTGGCTCTCGGGAGCTGATGTTAGCCAGCACCAGCACACCCCAGCTTGTAACCGCCCAGTGTAAGGTCTGGGGCAAACCATGGAGCCTTTCTGGGCCTCAATTTCCACTTGTAGATGGTGGGGAAGATAATGCCGCTAGACAGGATAGCACAACAGAGAACTATTAGCAGGAGTAGAAGATCATCGTTCCCCACTTTCTGAAAGAGCTGCACACACAAAGCATTCTGACAAGAAGAGGCAAAGGAACATTTGATTGTAAACACAACCTATGCTTCTGAACTCAATTAGGAAGAATTTGATAAGATGCGTTGTATCCTGTGGCCAAGGTTAGTATCCTATCCCATCCCATCACATAACATCCCATCCCATCCTATCCTACCCCATTCTATCCTATCCCATCTTATCCCATCCCATCCCATCTCATCCCATCCCTTCCATCCCATCCCATCCCATCCCTTCCATCCCATCCCATCTTATTCCATCTAATCCCTTCCATCTCATCCCATCTCATCCCATCTTATCACATCCCATCCCATCCCATCCCTTCCATCCCATCCCATCTTATCCCATCTCATCCCTTCCATCCCATCCCA
>NC_064813.1:57379450-57443708 GCF_023721935.1 Panthera uncia
CATCCCTTCCATCCCATCCCATCTTATCCCATCTCATCCCTTCCATCACATACTATCCAATGCCACCCCATCCTATCCCATCCCATCCCATCCCATCCCATCCCATCCCATCCCATCCCATCCCTTCCATCCCATTCCATCCCATCCTATCCCATCTCATCTTATCCCATCCCTTCCATCCCTTCCATCCCATCCCACCCCATACATCTCATCCTATCCTGCTATCTTAAGCCCACATCTTAGGATCTGCTCACCCTCTGCCAACCCCATGAAGGAGAGAGAGAGACTGAAAAGAAATGAATAGGGCCAAAATGTGCGGCCAGGCCTGCCCTATGCTAGCAAGATGTAGGCCAGCCTGGTAGCATGAGTGCAAGAAAGGAGCAAGAGGACAGCAAGGTAACCAGGCTCCCTTGCTTGGCAAAAAGGAACCAAGCCCTCTACCCTTCCTACTATAAAGAAGGGGAAGCACAGGAGCACCCCCACACTCAATAACTTTTAACCCGCAGTGATTCACATACTGGCACTGAGGCCCACTCAGCACTCAGCTCCCTTAGATTAGCACCTGGGAGGATAGACGATCTGCTTGACCTTTGCACTTAGGCTGTGTGGTTGCCAGGAAGATTAAATGACATTAAGTGAAGCACAAGGTTAGGGCCAGAGTGGTGCTGCCCTGTTTCATCACCCAGCTTTTCCTCACCTGAGTGGGTCTGAATGAATTTCTGGCTGTTAAGAATAAAAAGAGGGCACCCAGGTGACTCAGTCTGTTAAGCATCCGACTTTGGTGGCTCAGGTCGTGATCTCACAGTTCGTGAGTTCAAGCCCCACATTGGACTCTCTGTGGTCAGCAAAAAGCCTGTTTTGGATCCTCTGCCCCCCTCTTTCTCTGCCCCTCCCCTGCTCATTTTCTCTCCCTCTCCCTCTTTCAAAATAAATAAATAAACTTTTTTTAAAAAGAATAAAAAGAAAAGAAGTTAAGTCTATTTGTGGTTACATATAACCCTTGTAACCAGGACCCCTCCACATCGAACCCATCATCAAATAATGAGGTTGATTTACTATTTTGAAGAACTTTCAAAAGGACGTGTTTACTATGTACTCAGAAGATAGACATAAAAGTGCGCTTAGCAAGGGCCATTGTGTTGAAATGAGCCACTGAGTCCCAAACTGCCCATTCTCAAGGGAAAATGGATTCTGGTGTTTAAGTTCTTACATGGTTGTGTGAAAGTCAGTCACATTACTTAGTACTAATGACTTTTTTTTTAAGTATGAGTCACATTAGTTCAGAGCAAATGAACCATATTAAATTAAACACGACATGAAATTACGTTCATTCTGTGTCGAGAAGCCAATGAGTATGGGGATGTTTTTAACTCTGATTTTGCCTTTCACCTTGTCTTTCCAGCACCTGCAATTCCTTACATCTCTGGTCTCCCTGTCATGATCTCCATGATGCAAATGTGTGCTGAGATCCATCAACTGGAAAGAAGCTTTCTGGATTTGTGTGTGTTATCTCTAATTTGCTGGGGCCGGAGGGTGGCAAGTCCCAGTTCTGTTCAACAGAGCTGTGACAGCGTGCCACACTGAAGAGCAAGTGGGGGATCTGACTGACCTCCTTCCATGTTCCCTAAGTCCCGAAGACTTTCTGTCCTTTTAATTTCCACCACAGGTGACAGGGAGGAAAAGATAATCTGCCTGCCTAAAATACATCCAAAAATGTCTAGGCAAGGAACCTAAATAGAATATATCTCCCTTGGCACAAAGAACTAATGTCACAGCCAAAGGAAATGGGATTGTGACCAGGCTGACAAGGGCAGAAAAAGTGGGGAGGTCCCAAGGGGATCCCTGGCAGGGATCCTTTTTCTGTCTGTGATGCACCGTCCCATGCCGAGGTGTGCTGTCTCAGAGCCCAGTGAATTTTGGGAGTCTGAAGAATTCTAAGTGAATTGCATGAAAATAATGAATTTAAATAACTGAAAAAAGCCACCCATCTTTTCTGGACTAATATCTTGCATGTGTGCAGACATTAGGGAACTACAAAGAGGGTGGAGTGAGGTCTACACAGCAGACACACTTTCCTACAGCCAGGCCAGGAAGCAAGGTTGCCAGACCGTGAGATCACTCAGGCTCTGGGTCAAGTTTCTAAAGATGCACTGTCCAATATGGTAGTCACTAGCCACATGTGGCCATTTACATTTAAATTTAAATAAATTAAAAGGAAATGAAATGAAAAAATTCAGCCCCTCTGTTGCACTAGCATATTTCCAAGTGCCCAACAACCCCATGAAGCTAGTGGCTACCATCTTGAAGAGCATAGATACAAACATCTTTATCATCACAAAAGTTCTATTGGACAGCACTAGTCTAAAGTACACAAATGTACATAAAAGTCCAAGAACCTTCCAATCCTTTACGGGATGCTGTTTCTAGACTAAAACCCCCTACTCAGGTTTTCAAACAGTTGATCTGAGCAAATAGAGATAAACAGGATTTGTTCTTCTTTTGTGGCCGGCCGAGACGTGTTTTAGGAAATAAAGAAGTTTTAATGTTAATTTCATGCAATTTACTTTTTTTTTCATAGGAAAAGGTAAGGAAACCCACCCATATAAATCCTCAAGCACACAACACTGCAAAAATTTGCCCAGCAACTCCTTTCTCTATAAGCAATGCAAATTTACACATAAATTACCTCAAAGAGGCAAATTTTTAAAAATCTGATTTCAACCACTCTCAAAAGACAATTAAGAAAAAAAGAGTGCTGGGCTAATTGCTTATCGCCGACAAGGGTCCTGGTGGAGCCTTGCTGGGCTACTTAGGCTAGTTTGAGCACAGAATGTACTCAAAAACTACTATTTCAGGACCGCTTCATATACGTGTGTGTGTACGGAGACGTGTTGTGTGTGTGCATCAAAGTTCTGCTTTTCAGAAACAGACTGTGCCCTTTTCAGTGGAGTTAGGTTACTTCATGATTCTTTTAGCACTACTTTTCTTCAAGAGGGAGAAGTCGACAGCCGGGCCAGATTTTCTCCTGGAAGGTTCCACAGGGTGGGGCAGCCCTCCTTCTCCAGTAATTGGCATCCTACATCTCTGCTCTGGGCTTCTTAATGATGCCCGGTTGGCTGGAGTCACAAACTACGTAACAACTCTCATGACCGTCTGCCTGGGCTCTCAGTGCCTGGGGGAGACACAGAAGGCCCACCACACCCTATGTGAGGGTAGTGTTGTTGTGACTTGTGGCAGTCTCAGGGCTGCTCACCAAATGTTCTCAGCTCTCTGTCTTCCAGACATATGGATCTCACACCGGGCCCGTTATGACCTGGAGGGACCCGAATCATAAATCGTGTGGCGCTTTCCAACCAGTGACGTGTGAGGTGTCATGTGACCACATTGGGCCAGAGCACTTCATGGATTTGTGGGACCCTTCGGAGGTCTGTTTCCCCCCATCAAGCCACAGAGACCATTCATATTTTAGACAGTGACTTTTCTGTCAGCCTGAGCCCTAGAAAGATAGTAAAGCAGAAAAAAACACTTGTTCAATTGCAGTAGACACATAGTACGAATCAAAAATCAACTTCTGTTAAGACACTGAGTTTTTGAGTTGTTACCACTGCATGATCCAGCCCAACCCCAATGACACATGGGATAAGTAAGAGTAAGGGGTGGGAGATGTAGACGGACACCGTTTCTAACACGGGGTTGTGCAGTGGGTGTTCCCACTCGGCCAACAACAGGCAGGTGTCCACTGCTCAGCAAATGCCACTAGGCCAGTATTGTGGGCGGTCTGGAAGGTGGGTCCTCTTCCCTCCAGGAGCCTGTAATCTAGTATAGAGACAGAAGCCTAAAATAAACTCTATTTTAATGGGATGAATCCTATTCTAGCCGTATACACAAAATGCTATAGCAGCTCAGAATAGACTTCAGTAGTTTATCTTACAAAATTCACGGACGGTTGCCACTAGAGGTAGGTTCCCCGAGAAGCAGACTCTGCGACAGAGATCTGTATGCAGGAAGTTTGCTTCAGTAGGGAGCGCTTTGGGGATCAATACCCGTGGGAGAATGGAAGACGATCTACTTATAACGGTACTCTAGTTGGAGAGGAAGATGAAGGAACCACATAACATAGTCACAGCAACCAAGGGAGGGGCAAAGATCAAGAACATGGATGTGACAGATGATGAAGCGTTCGTGGAGGGTGGAGGGAGCAACGGTTCTTTGGATTCTGTCATAAGGATGTCATTCCTTTCCATAGGGCAGGGAACGGGTCTAAGAAACAATAGGGCAGTGAGGAAGGGTTCATATGGGTTTCCCAAACCTTCCCACATCATAGCACGTATAGGAAATCTTTATTTTTGTAAGGCACACTGGGGTACATAGACACGGGCCATGCTTGCGGTCAGATATGAAGATCCCAGTGATGAGGGAGCCTAAGGCAAGCTGAGGGCCAGGCACAAGCTAACAATGTCCCCCCTCCCAGGGTGGGATATGTGCGACATTCCTCAGGCACTCCTGGCTGTCCAAGGACAAAGGAAAGGGGAAAACAAATGGTTGACTGATAGAGGTCACAGTCTTGCAGGACCTGAGTCTCCATCACTTTACATATTCTTAGAAAATTACAAGAAAAAGGCAATCTTATCAACAGCCCCATCTCCAGGAACCTATAGATTCAGTTTCCTGGAGCTCTAATGTCACCTTCCCCTCCATACTGATGTGGGAACAAAGGCAAGAAGGAAACGGCAGGTAAAATTAAATTTCCTTATTACCTGCAGCCCATTGACAAATACTTGAGGCAAATACAGACTAGAACATTTCTCCAGGAACCCTCTACTGTCTTCATGTTACTGTCTCACTAGAGGGAAAACAACCTTAGCTTGACAATAGCAAGGCCTCCAGTACCTTAGGAGTCCTCTTTAGCATATGAAAGTCCTTCTGGAGGCCTCCCTTTTGCCATTACCTCCCCCCAACTCCATAGTATAGAACCACTCACTCTTCACAGCTCTTCCTGCCCTGAGCCCTATCCCTGGGCTTTAATAAAGTCACCTTTTTGTATCAAACACGTCTCAAGAATTCTTTCTTGGCCATCAGCTCCGGATCCCCACCACTCCAAAGCCCCATCGCCAGGAGCCTCCTGGCCACCTTGAGGGTGAGGGCAGTGGAATTGGGGGCTCCTGGAGCCCTGCCTGGTAAAACACCAGCATGCCAAGGCATACCAGGCAGGCCAGCACCATTGCGTGCCTCATTGGAGGCACTCAAGATCACTCACTGAAGATGACTGGCTGTGGAAGAAAGGCCAGAAGGACAAGGGATAGAGGAGGTGGCAAACTAAACAAAATGATCTTTGTTTTCCCCCAAATTAAGGAGACCACGCACCTACTTGGCAATAGGAAGTGCGGATCCCATAGCAATGGTGGGAGGGCAAAACGTCCGAAGGAACGAAGCCCATCCAGGTTTAAGGAAGAAACAAGGCCCTTTGTAGGCTGGCTGGTTTTTTGTTTTTGTTTTTTTAAGTTTATTTATTTATCAAGAAAGAGGCGGGGAGGGGCAGAGACAGAGCGAGAGAATCCCAAGCAGGCTCTACACGGTCAGTGCAGAAGGCCGGCTACTTTAAAGACAAAGTCTGAAAACTCTTTCTATAAAATTGAATGAAAACATGAGAGAGTTGGTAATTCAGAGGGAAAAAAGCTTTAATGTGAGAATGAAAGAAAATTAAGGAAGTGCAAGTAACTTGTTGTGAGAGGCGGCTATTTGGGGAGGTTCAACCTAAGACCCAGGTAGCGATCTGTTCACAAATCATGTTGTACGCAGAGCTGAAATAGCCGGGTCCTGGGGGGCAGGAAGGGGAGCCCCAGAAGCACTGCAAGGAGAATTCTGTGGTTAGGTAAGTGTCCTCGTCCTTGGCAACTGCTACAACAACCAAAATGTGTTTCTCACGGTTCTGGAGACCGGAAGTCCGAGATCACGGTGCCGGCCTGGGCCCTCAGCTGGGTTCCAGACTGCAGTGTTCCCCCCCCCACCCCCCGCCGTGTCCTCACAGGGCAGAAAGAGGGCTGAAGAGCTCTCCGGGGTCCCTCTAACAAAGGCGCTAAGGGCCATTCCTGAGGGCTCCAGCCTTATTACTTCATTACCTCTCAGAGGCCCCAGTTCCAAATAACCATCACACTGAGGGGAGGAATTTCAATATATGAACAGTGGGAGGCAGGCACAGACAGCCCACAACACTAAGTCCGGTGAGAAGAGGAGACTCAAGACAAGAGAGACAACACAGAGGACGAACCGTGAGGATGCCAAGTGTCCTCCAAGTGAGAAACAAGAGCCTTAGGCATTGGTGTTGGGAACTGAGGGGACAAGCATGTGTTCAGAAGGAATCTGGCGGCATATGAAAGGGCAGACAGCAGAGAGAACGTTGAACTGGCCCACCAACGCCACAGTGTGAACATACTGACCCGGATATACTATACCATAGTAACTATAACATACTATCTCAGGACTATACTAACCCAACAGCATATTACAAGAAAGGTATATACTTCATAGGTTCCAGGATATGTAACTATTGGCAATTCTGAGACTCAGGGGAGATCACAAAGCAACAGGACAAGACCCTGTGGCTCATCCCACAGTCACTGTTTGCACTCCAATTATTCCTTCATTTTCAGATCCTCCTGGATCTCCCTGCTCTTTAAATTTAACTATTACTGGGGCGCCTGGGTGGCTCAGTCGGTTAAGCGTCCGACTTCGGCTCAGGTCGTGATCTCGCAGTCTGTGAGTTCAAGCCCTGCGTCAGGCTCTGTGCTGACAGCTCAGAGCCTGGAGCCTGTTTCAGATTCTGTGTCTCCCTCTCTCTCTCTGACCCTCTCCCATTCATGCTCTGTCTCTCTCTGTCTCAAAAATAAAGGTTAAAAAAAAATTTTAATTTAACTGTTACAATTGATGCATGCCCATGCATACAATTCCTACACAGTCTCTTTCGTGGCTCCAGAAAGAGTGCGCACTTTGTTTGGGTTTTTTGGCTTCTTGGGTTTGGGGTTTTTTTTTGTTTTTTGTTTTTTGTTTTTACCAAGGGATGCTTTCCAACCAGCAGTCACATTATTAAAAGGGGTGGGGGGGGGGGGAAGCCATGAGGTTAAAATCCCATTGGTTTTTTTAAAGCAACTGGAAAGAATCCACGTACATCTGCAACCTGTTTCCAAGTGCTCGTGGAGAGCCCTGTTTGGAAATGTCCTGCCGTGACCCAGGCGGTCCTCACAGAAGAAGCTGTTTTGGATCCATGCCTGATAGGAACTTATCACAGACTGAATGAGCAAATGAAAAGGCAGTTGTGTGCCGCCCTTTTGAAGCAGTCAGCTGTGATCCTCAAGGAATAAGTGAGCAGAAGTGGAGACCACAAATTTCTAGGCTGCTCTGATCTGTAGTTTCAAGAGGAAGCCGATGTACGGCTCAGCCCTGCACGCTGTGATTGGTGTGCTTGGCAGGGCTCTTCACGTTAACACTGCATTGATCTTTAGATTAAAGCAAGAGCCACCCATTTCTGTTTCCTTTTCTCCTTGGGACTGCAGAAACTTTAATCACAATGCCTTGTCTCCTCTTCCAAGTTTTTACCAGAATGAGTTGATTAAGCACCGCGTCGCTCCCAGCAAGGAGGGTATTAGAGTTGCAAGATGGCAGGCGTTCCCGCTCAACATGGATGTAGGTGTAAGAAGGCAGTTGAACTAACAAAAGCTGCTGGCACTCACAGAACCTCCAGCTGCGCTCAGGACACTTTTCCTATTCCACACAGGCTCCTACCACCTTCCAGGATCAGCCCCGGGGATGGGAGTTCATGGGGGCCACTGGGTGCTTAAAACTTACCCAGCACCATTCCTGGCCCAGAGAAGACCCTTAAAATGTACGTATCCCCTTGCCTCTCCCTTTCTGGAAAGAAGGATTAGGCATCAACAGCCAGCGTCTGTCCCCTAAGAAAGTCCATCAACTAAGGCTCCTTACTACCCGGAGCCCGAGACAGACCAGGTTCCAATCACACTCCACTGGATTAGCAAGAGCAGTCCTTACACCACGTCCTTCTCAAACTCCCTCAGAAATTGTTAGATTCACCGACGTCATCAGCACCATCACCACCCTCACCAACATCACCATCCAAAGGATTTCTATTTTGACCCTTTTATTTCCATAGTTCTGTTGTTAAAACGATCTCAATCCCTTGAAGCTTGCGGATGGAGCCTCAGGAGATGAGATGTAATTTTTGAAATCTTACACTGAATGTAATACAAGGCCACGTTCAGAAATTCCATTCTTACGCACAAGATAATATATATTTTTGTAAAGGCCTTAAATTTTGCAAAGCATCTTCATGCATGTTGTCTATTTGGTCCTCGCCAAAATCCCCTGAGATGTACAGAACACAAAATGCTAATCCCATTTTGCGGGCGAGGAAAGAAAGGCTTGAGAGTTCAAACCTTTGCCCAGATTCACAGAACCCCAACCAGAGCTCAGCTCTGCGGCCACGCCTGGCTTCTTTCTGTGGTGCCAGGCTGGGATGGACAGAAAGAGAGAAGAAGGGGTGTCCCACGGCTCCGGACAAATCCACTTGTGCACCCTCACTTCCGTACATATGTAAATGTCCTGGGAACTTTCTACCCTCTCCTCCAACCCTCTGTTGCTTGTCCTTCTAGAGCCCAAGAGTACAGCAGCCCTCACCAGGAGACAGATTCCAGTTCCTTCTCTTCCAGCCTCCCAAGTCAATCTCTCATTCTCCATTTCAAAGGGTCCTTTGCAATAAGGCCTTTGAATCTTTTTATTAGGCTGTTCCAAAGCCTCTCTTTACATCTTTTGCTTTCATATTTCCTTAAATGAGAAATTCACTAAGAAGTGAATTCTGGGTCACCCAAAGGTTAGGAGGGAGAGGGGAGGGGTATGATCAGTTCCAAATCCCAGCCTGCAATAAACTAATCAGGTTATACTCATATTCAGAGGGTCCCCCCTCCACTTAATTAAAGATTGGCTATGCAGTACCTAAACGCCCATAGGAACACAGCCCAGTGCTATTGTTGAGAAGCAAAAATAATTATTTACAAGCAGCAATGAATTCCTTACATCTATCCGAACCCCTGTTGGTTTACAACCATAAGGTAATTTGCTTCAACTAACTTAATTTCTGCTCCCCGCTCAATTCCCTTGTGCCTTTTAACTAATGTTTTAATTCTCTTTTGCACTCTCTGTGCCACCAAATCAAAGCAAAATTTATCTTTCTTTCATTTGCCAAAGCTGAACAAATTTGGAAGGGAAAAAAATTACTAATAAAGGACAAAGGATTTTAAAGAAAATGTATTTTTCATTTCAGTGAATCAGAACAGAGTACAAAGAAGCTTAATCATTATATTAAATCAAAGGAATGTAAATCACATTATTCATATTCATAAATTGCTGACAACATGTGGCCTTTGAAAAGCTTGGGATGAGAAGCCTCTTGGCAGAAGGGGGAGGGAGGGACATACTTTGGAAGTGAGGAACCCTTGTAGCCAGGATTAATTCTTTCCCTCTATTGGGTCCTTTTTCTCACAAGGCAGCCATTTTACAATTAAATTCCAGCCTGGCTTTCAAGCCATTGGCACTGAAGCCTCTCAAGAATGGAAGACGAAAGAGATGGGTTGAGTCCTGAACATCCAGCTGGTCTGGACAGTTCTAATTGTGGGTGACAACCCTGTGTCATCTTGATGGCCAAGCTGCATAGAACATCGTAGTTGCTCTCCATCGCTCAAAGATTTTTTTCATGCCAGTTAATATGAGATGAATTAATAATAATAATAAGGGTAAACCAAACCTTACACATTTCTAGAGGCTTCCAGAGGCGTCACCTCGCCACACTGGCTCAAGGGTAGGCCATCTGTGCAGAGGTGAAGGCTCTGGAGCCCAACTACCCGTGTACCAGCACTGACTGCCTCCTCCCTCTGCGCTGTGTGACATGAGGTCTGATATGTAACTTCCTCGTACTTCGGCATTGTCACCTGTAATATGGGTATGATGGTACCTAACGCATTGTGTTTGCAGTTAAATGAGGAAATGCCCCTAAAGTTCTTAGCACAGTGCTCAATAAAGAGCCATGTTCTAGGAAGTCATCACAAAAAGTGAATTCACAAACAACTGAACCACTGCTCCTGGGTAGGTTTCTGCCTCTGGTAACGTTTTCATCGATCAGTCAATATACAACCGCTTTTAACAGTATGTCTAGCTAAAGACACTTTCTTTAATAGATATTGTTGATTCATTAACATTGAACTCCCAGCCGTAAGCACTACTCACGCCTGAATGAAGCCTATCTAAGACACCTATTTTGGGGGTGCCTGGCTGGCTCAGTCAGTAGAGCACAGGACTCTTGATCTCAGGGTCATAAGTTCAAATCCCACACTGGGCAGAGAGCCTACTTTAAAAAACATTGTAAAACGCCTGTGTTCTCCATCAGGCACGTCACAGCCTTCTTATGCTTTGGATCACTGAAGAGCACTTCAGCACTACCTTTGGGGACCATATTAAAACTGAAGTCACAAACAAAAAGCACAAAAATGAGAAAAATGTAGGGCTCCTGGGGTGGCTCAGTCGAGCATCCGACTGCCGCTCGGGTCATGATCTCTTGGTTCATGGGTTGGAACCCCACATCGGGCTGGCTGCTGTCAACCTGTCAGCATGAACCTGTGTCAGATCCTCTGTCCCCCTCTCACCTCCCCACCCCCACTTGCGTTCTCCCCGCAAAAAATATTTTTAAAAAATGAGAAAGATGTGGCACTAATTAGACAGCAGAAGGGACACTTGTTTACAGTACGAGCTAAAACAAGAAGGCTCGCTCAGCCTCATCCGGGGGTCATGTGCATCAGGGACTTACGCGTTTCCCTGCTCTGCACATACCCATGAATGGCCGTGAAAGCACAGCAGGTATGGATTTGGAGAGCTACAAATAATTTTAGTGAGTAGGCAAATTTGCAAACATGGAATCACGAATAAGGTCAGCTGCATTACAATGAACCAATCACCCAATGGAGCAAACAAAGCAGTTAATATTTACTTGTTAAAGTACAGTGTGGTTCTTAGGAAATAGAATATGATTTTTCCTGTGGCCCATATGCTGTGGTGTGGACAAATGATAAATAATAGATCTAATAAGATACGTGAAGGCAATAGAGAAACCTTTGCTTTTTTAATCACCCATAGGAGAGTAGGGGTGGGTCAAGAAGGACTTTCCATCCTAGAGGGATAGAAAATGAATAGCAGATAATAGAGAATATTAAAAACCCCAGGAGAAATGCTGAGTGCTATTTTCAGCCTCCATTTTGATAACGTATTTTAAAAGGTCAACTGTGATATGGAGTTTGCATCATTTATGATGAGAAGGAGAAAAAGTGAATTGGACTGGAGAAGGAAGTATTTCAAAATTGTTTTTTAAAATGATGTGTTCACATCAGCAAAAGGCGATGACACGCACTTTGGGGTGGGCCGCTTGCTTCAAAGCTGGCAGTGAAAGGCACTTCTTTAAAAGAGGTGGCTTATGATTCGCAACTGAGAAATAAAATGAGCCGCTGATACTTTTGATAAAAAGAAATAATGACAAAATCTTAATTGGCAAAAAAAATGGCAAGAAAAATAGAAGGTGTAATTAGCATGGCTTTGTCAAGAATAAATGATCAGTCAACTTCTTTTCTTAAATTTTTTTAAATGTTTATTCATTTTTGGGAAACAGAGACAGAGTGTGAGTGGAGGAAGGGCAGAGAGAGAGGGAGACACAGAATCTGAAGCACAGAATCTGAGCCATCAGCGCAGAGCCTGATGTAGGGCTCGAACCCACAAACCATGAGATCATGACTTGAGCCGAAACCAGATACTTAACCCACTGAGCCACCCAGGTGTCCCAATTATCAGTCAACTTCTGGGGCAGATTGCAGAGTAGAGGATCCTGGTCTCACCTGTCCCCTGGACACTCCCCCAAAACACCTACATCATTGTAAATAACCCAGAAAATGACCTGAAGATTGGCAGGCAGCACAGACTCCATAACTAAATGTAGAGAAGAAGTCACATCAAAGAGGGTAGGAAGGGCAGAGACATGGTCAGAAGCCAAATGGACCCATAGTACCGTCCCAGTACTGTCCGTGGGAGGGAGGGACACCATGGGCATGGAGAGGAGAGAGAAGCAGACCCCACACCATGCCACCATAGGGGACCTGCATTGGAAAGACAAACATCCATAACATTTGACTTTGAAAACAAGAGGGCCTTAACTTCACAATTTCTTACAATCAGTGGGTCTTACCACCTAGAACTTTGAAAAATCAGTGGGCTTGGCTCTGGGAGAGCCAGACGGTGACAGGAAGCAGAGTCTCCATCCTTAAAGGGACAGCATGACAAGCAGCCCCACTGAGATACAGCCTAGAAGTAGCAGTTTGAAAAACACCTGCAGTACACAGGAGGGAAATTTGTTTACTAATCTCAGAGCATGTGCTGGAGGGGTGGGGATCTTTGGGAGACTTCTCCAAGAACAAAAGGACTAGAGGGTGCCATTTCCCTCTCCCAGCACCCCCCTTCCCCCCCAGCCTGCCTGCGGGAACCAGTACAGCACCAACATTGTCTGCCTAGCTTGCTGGCAGTATGCCCTGCCCCTGCACTCCTCTGTGGACCTGCCCCCTCCAACCTGGCCCGGGAGGAGTTTTCCCAGGCAGCCGAAGGTTCCCTACCCCAGCGGGCCACTGCAGAACCTGCTGGCACTGCACACCTCACCTTCATGTGCCCACGCCTTTGGTAGTGATCCATCCAAAGTGGTGCCACATGTGTAGTGGGTAAAGCAGCCCTGACAGGGGTCAGCACCACTCCCAAATGACTTCTGCTCCAAGACAAGGGGATCAGAAGGTCCATTCTGTCTGGTTTTTTTTCCTTTCCTTCTAATGTTAGCCGCCATTGCTATTCAATGACTACAGCCCTCGATAGTGATATTCTACCATTATTCTCTTCCTTTATTCAATGGAATGACTCTATAATAAAACATTTCTATATGTTATTTGGTTACCATTATTATATTTCATATATGAAAAATATGAAAAATACTTTATTCTTTCTCTTGTCAGATTGAAAGGCAATAAATTTGTTCATATATTCATATTCATGGACTCATACAGAAGTACATGGTACTTCTGATATATAGTTCACAGGTTTTTGTCTTACCTTTCTATATGTGTCTCCTTTCCTCTATACCAAGACTCCTGGTTTTCAATGATACAAGAGGTGATAGAATTAAAGTAACCCACCATTACTTATGTACTTTACCATATATTGATTACTGAACAATACCATTCTAATTCTAAGATAGTTAAAACTTCTTTTGCATTTGCTTTCTCCAAACTTCCCCCATTTTATTTATATTTTTTTATATCTACATTATGGGATTATACCTAACATATATAGTCATTGTGTATTATTATATTCTCTCCCATCTTAGTTCACCTTTAGTCTACAGTCTATAAGTAAATATATATTTAAATATTGCCATCAACTATTACCAGTTATGTGGTCTGTAGTCATTTTTATACTGGAAGTTTGTTTTCTAGAAGATTTCCCAGAAATGCTAGACTACAACATATTCCCTGAGTTCTTACATGTTGGTAGCATTTTTTTCCATGCCCATTGTACTGAAATAAGTTTTTTAATGTTTATTTATTTTTGAGGAGAGAGAGAGAGAAAGTGGGGAAGGGTCAGAAAGAAAGGGAGACAAGAATCTGAAGCAGGCTCCACAGCTGTCAGCACAGAGCCCAATGTGGGGCTCAAACTCACAAATCCAGAGATCATGACCTGAGCCAAAGTCAGACACTTAACTGACTGAGCCACCCAGGCGCCCTTGTACTGAAATAAGTTTTAATTGATATAAATTATTTGGCTCATATTTTATTTCTTTGATTATATTAACTATGTCACTCCATTTTCTTCTAGCAAAAGGTGCTGTTGTTGAAATTCTGATAATAATCTAATTTATTCCTCATAAATCACTTTCTTTTTTTGTCAAGATGTCAAATTTTTGCTTTATTTTTTCATTGTCACTTCAAGCAATTTTAGTAGAATATACCTTGGCATGTGTGTTTCTCTGAGTTGATATTATCAGGTATTATTCAATTGGTTTTTCAATATCTATTTCAAAACTTTTGGGAAGGGGGGGGGACACCTGGGTGGCTCAGTTGGTTAAGCATCTGACTTCAGCGCAGGTCATGATCTCAGGGTTCACAAGTTCGAGCTCTGTGTCAGTCTCTGTGCTGACAGCTCAGAGCCTGGAACCTGCTTCAGATCTTGTGTCTCCCTCTCTCTCTACCCCTCCTCCACTCATTCTCTCTCTCTCTCTCAAAAATAAATCAAAAATCTTAAAAACTCTTTTTTTTAATTTCAGGAAACTTCTTCACTTACAGTTTAACATTTGCTATGTTGCCTCATTTTTGGTTTTCTTTTTCAAGGGCTCTAATTATGTGTATGTTGGACCCTCTTTGCCTATCTTCCATATTTGCCATTTTCAGGGAGTCCTTTTCATCTCAATAGCTGTTTCTCTTTCATTTTAAAATTTTTCCTGTTTTTCAATTTCCATTTACCTTAAGGTGTAATCTTTTGTGTTTCTTCTAGTCTTGTTTACTGACATTATGATTCTTTAGTTTCTAATACTTTCTGAGTTCTAGCATCATATTCTGAACTCTGGTTCTGATTTGTGTTGTTCTTTCATGTTTTGTATCCATTTGTTAATGTTACTCAGCTTGTTTTGAAACAGTAAGTTACAGTTTTGATCTGTTTTGTAAACATAACTTTCAGCTATGCTTTCATTGTATTTAGAGATGTTATTCTGCTTTTGCCCCTTTTTGCTCATAGCTTTGTTTCAGAATTGATCTTGATATTTCCCTGTTGTTCATTTTTATGTGAGGTTAGTTTCTTGAACTTTAAAAAGATGTGTGGTTTGAGGTAGCTTTTCTAAGTTATAGAGTTTCTTTTTCTGTTGTCATCAGGTAATGTTTAAAAATATAAAGCTTGCTATTTGAGACTTCCTGGTCTATTTCCCCATCCCCCTTTTTATCTGTACATTTCTATTGTTTCTACTGCCCTTATCTCAGCTAAGTTTGATCCCAACCCAGTGATTTCTCCTCCGTATCAGGTGTTGTCCTGAAACAGATGACAAATTTCAAGAATTCATGGAGCCTAGACTCTTCCACCCCTTGGAGACCTCACATGAGCCCACTGCCAGAAGATGACAAAAGTTGCCCAAATTTTTTTTTGCTCTTCTCAAATTAGACTGTGAGCTTTCCAGTGAATACTTATTGGCTATTTGGGGTTTTTTTCTTCTCAGATTTATTAAGTGTTCCATTGCTTTCCTTTGCTTCCTTTGCTTCCTCCTGAACAGACACTAAGTTTGGGACCTTTTGCTAGTTTCTCCCTACCCAGATGAATTTTGGAGTTCAAGAGAACACCCTGTTAGCTTTTTTTTGTAAATGTTGTACCTAGGATCTTAGTTTTTTTTAATCTATTTTCTCTGTGCTAAAAATGAAATTCAAAACTATGCTGCTCTCTCCATCTTCTCAGAATGCCTTTGATAATGAATACATATCTTGACCTATAGAAAGAATCTAGACCATGACCACAAAGATCCAGGGGATGTAAATTTCAGATGATGTTTACAATTCCCCTACACAGAGACTATTACACATGTAGGTTAAGAAGAGCAACCATGAGGTGCATGAATGTCTACACAGACACAGAAACCACCAATAGTCCCAACATCTTACACCACCAAAGCTCACCCTCTTAAAATTGAGAAAAATCTAGGGCCAATATTGGCACAGATTTCTCAAACACACACACACACACACACACACACACACACACACACACACCCATACACATATGCACACATGCATACACATCTGATCTGTTGACTGCTGGTCTAACCGCTGGAGACCACCCATCAAAAAACATACCAGAGAACAATAAAGAGATGATCCAAGTGCATGTTAACAGGTGCCCTTTTAAACATTCTGATTAGCGACAAATGAAAATCAAGGTATTCAACGAAGTGGCAGCATCTCACCTAAATCTGAGTGAATTTTGTTATGTCTTGGTATTAAAAATGTTCAGTCTGATATATTAAAAAATTGAACAACTAGAATAGCAAAGTCAAAGATTCATTTAAAAACTGCTGCAAGAGGGGCACCTGTGTGACTCAGTCAAGCTTCTGACTCCTGATTTCGGCTCAGGTTGTGGTCGCACCGTTCATGGGTTCGAGCCCCACATTGGGCTCTGGGTTGACAGCACAGAGCCTGCTTGAGATTCTCTCTCTCCCTCTCTCTCTCTGCCCCTCCCCTGCTCTCTCTCAAAATAAATAAAGAAACTTAAAAAAAAAAGAAACAATGAATCAACATTGGTTTTAAAACTTCAAAACAAAAACAAAAGAAAAGAAATTAAAACTTCTACAAGAGAGGCACCTGGGTAGCTCAGTAGGTTAAGCATCTGACTTTAGCTCAGGTCCTGATCTCATGGTTCGTGGGTCTGAACCCCACATCAGGTTGTCCGCTGTCAGCACGGAGCCCACTTCAGATCCTCTGTCTCCCTCTCTCTGCCTCTTCCCTGCTTTCTCTCTCTCTATCAAAAATAAATCAACATTTAATTAATTATTTAATTAATTAATTAATGCAATCTGCTACAAGAAAACAAGATAAAAAGGTATCCCTACAAACTCTCAAATACAAATGATGTGGAGACAAACCACAGATCGCTCCCAGTATCAGCACTTATGTAAGACAAAGTGGAGGGAAGGCAAGCGAGCTCTAAATAGCCCTGAAAACAGAACTCACAGCCACCCACAGGTACTCATTGGAAAACAGAAAGCATGGTGGGCCCATCTGAGAACAGCTGTCAAACTAGAAGTGATTTCTGCAGAATCTAATTCATTATGGAAACTCTACAGCAAAAGCAGCCAGTTTCTTCAACATCAAAGACAAGAAAAAAAAAAATGAGACAGAGAGGAAATCTATAAAGTAAAAGACATTTAAAGAGCCATATCAACCAATGAGACAGTTGGAACATGTTTTGGAATCCAATTCAAATAAACTAAAACAATTTAAAGATGGCCAGTGAAATATGGGCAATGAATGCATATTTAATTATATTAAAGAACTCGCATTGATTTATTTAGGTGTTGTAGTAATGTTGTGGTTATGCTTTTGAAAGTAGCCCTCATTTTCTGGAAACGCATATGAAATATTTACAGATGAAATGCCATGATATTTGGAATTTACTTCAAAATCATTCTGTTGGTAGGGGATGGGTGGGAGTATAGACGAAGGAAGATTGTCCATGTAATGATCACTTTTTTAAATGTTTATTTACTTATTTTAGAGGCAGAGAGGAGAGGAGGGGCAGAGAGAGAGGAAGACAGATAGTCCCAAGCAAAGCTCCGTGCTATCAGCACAAAACCCCACACTGGGCTTGAGCTCACGAACCGCAAGATCATAACCAGAGCTGAGATCAAGAGTTGGATGCTTAACCGACTGAGCCGCCCAGTTGCCCCCACGTAGTAATCACTTTTGAAGTTGATACATTGGCTTTATTGTAGTAATGTCTCTACTTCTGTATATGTTTGAAATTTTCCATAATGAAAAATCAAAGAAGAGGTTTAACAGAAAAAATATTTTAAAACTACACCTATGATGAAGGCAGCAAAGTAGTACACCAACTGAGGGGGGTGTGTGTCTTCAAAGAAGCAGGAAGAGAGTCACAAACACAGGCATCTCATAGAAAGCCATGTGGACCATTCAGGGTCCCTAGGGATGCTAACTCATCTCTTGATCTTGTACAACCTAAGTCTAAAAAGAAAGAAAACTGGATGAAGATTATATTCAAAGAGGCAACTAATTAACTAGTTTTAGACACTATTAGATCCTAGAGACAGGCTCAAAAAGAAATGGAAAAGCACAGTCCAGTCATTCCAATTGGACAGTATTTTTTTTTTTTATTTTAGAGAGAAAGAGTGCACGGGGGAGGGCAGAGGGAGAGAAAGAAAGAGAGAGAGAGAGAGTCATAAGCAGGCTCCACACGGAGTGCAGAGTCCAACATGGGGCTCGATCCCATGACCCTGGGATCATAAACTGAGCTAAAACCCGGAGTTAGACACCCAAGTGACTGGGCCACCCAAGTGCCCCTTGTATGTGTTTATTAGCAACATACAAAGTAAGGCAGTTCAAACTGACCCTATTTATGCCAAGAAACTCAATTCAAAAGAAGTATCAGAAAGCACCAGAATTTCCTTTCAAGGCAGGTTTGTCATGGATGAAAATGAGATGGGAACGTTATACGGTACGAATGAACTCCGTGCATCAGTCATGAAAGAGCAGGAAGGAGTAAAGTTAGCCCTCAGACGGGGAGCAGAAGTTCTCATTTGAGTCCTGTCTTTTCCACCTTCTAAGTCTGTATCTTCATTTTTCTGAGCCTGAGTTTCCTGCTCTCCTACGGACGCTGAGTTGGATCCAGGACTCGGTGTAGGGATTTATGGAGGCAAGTGTGCCTTGTCAACTGTGTAGCCAGCACTTTCCATCAACCACAGGGCCTGCAGTGCTGGCACATACAGGTGATTAATAAATTGACACCAGTGCTGGCCGGAGCTCTGGGTCATTAGAGTTTAAAGACAAATATGAGACAAGTTCTGGCATTCTGTATTGCACTTCAAATGCTCCTTCCACACTAAAGACTCAGCAATTTTCGCCAAGCATTGCCAAGGCCAAGAAGAAATCAGGTTATAAATCAGCCTTTGGCCTTTTCTGGTCTTATTTTCACTCTTGTTGGAAAAATTGGTTTAAAAAAGAAAGACCATGTCCCGTAGTCTTAACACCAAAACAGATTAAAATCCCAGCTCCATCATTTCCAAGCTCAATGACCTTGGGCAAATTACCTGACCTCTCTAACCCCTGGCACCTCACCTGAATAACATGGATACCGATATTCCTTTCTTTGGACCGTTTTAAGGATTACATTCAAAAAATTTTGTGAATAGGGGCGCCTGGGGGGCTAAGCATCGGTTAAGCGGCTGACTTGGGCTCAGGTCTTGATTGCACAGTTCACAAGTACGAGCCCCGCCTTGGGCTCTGTGCTGACAGCTCGGAGCCTGGAACTTGCTTCAGATTCTGTGTCTGCCTCTCTCTCTGCCCCTCCCCCGCTCGTGCTCTGTGTGTGTGTGTGTCTCTCTCAAAAATAAATAAAAACATGAAACTTTTTTTTTAAAGAAAATTCTGTCAATAAAGCACTTAACCAGTCCTGGAACACAATAAGTAGTTGCAATAATAATAACAATAATAATAATAATAAAGTTAATATGGTGTTACTGTTATTACTATTAACAGCCATGCCAGGCAGTTTATCTGAGCTTTCTTTTCTCAAATTTGTCTCAGTCTTAGGTACACTGTAAATGTTTATAACATATTTTCACAGACAGTAATTATTTGGCCATTTGTAACCTGCCTCTATTCAGGGGTCTTCGTATCTCACTTGCTCACAGTTTGAGAATTAGATACTTAAGATTTACACAGATAACAGCCTGTATATGAACAGAAACGAAGAGATACGTGCCTCTGTTTTCCCAGGCTTGGGATGTAGAAACAGATCACAAGATATTTCTCACACGCTTAAAATTGAGGAAAGCAGTTTGTTTCAATGGAATTTGATATTCAGAAGGAATACCATTTCCTTCTTTTTTTCTAAGTTTTTTTTTTAATGTTTCTTTTCTTTTACAAGAGAGAGAGAGCGTAAGCAAGGGAGGGCAGAAAGAGCGGGGGCCAGGGGTGCCTGGGTGGCTCAGTCGGTTAAGCACCAGACTTCTGCTGAGGTCACGATCTCACAGTTTGTGGGTTCGAGCCCTGCGTCGGGCTCTGTGCTGACAGCTCAGAGCTCAGAGCCTGGAGCCTGCTCTGGTTTCTGTGTCTCCCTCTTTCTCTCTGCCCCTCTGCCACTTGCGCGCGCTCTCTCTCTCTCTCTGTCTCTCTCAAAAATAAACATTGAAAACATTTTTTTTTTAAAGAGAGGGGGACAGAGGATCTGAAGCAGACTTTGCACTCACAGCAGTGAGCCTGATGCAGGGCTCGAACCCCCAAACCGTGAGATCATGAGCTGAGCCCAAGTGGAAGCTCAATCGACTGAGCCCCCCAGCCTCCCTGAATATCACTTCCTTCTTAATGCTGCGCTAATTCTCCCATAAGGTCTCACCTCCCTCTGCCGCTCTTTATGTGACAGTCATCACAGACTCTGGCTGCTCAAGAACCGAGAACTACATTGAGGCCTCCTCCCCTCATGTTTATGTCCTGACAACACACATCGTCGAAAACTCAGGGCTGGCTTTCAGGGGAGACCCGTAAGACCAAGGCTCTGCCTCGGGGCACACAGCCTCAGATTCTCAAACTCCAAGGTCGGAGTTGGATTGTGAGAAGGAGCTGCTGTCTCCCGGCTCTCCGGGGAACCAGTTCAGTTCTGAGGAGGCTGAGGAAGGAGAGCTTGAGGAAGGCCACTTCACCCCTCACTCCTGCAAGGCCCCAATGACCCTGATCACTTTCCTCAGCGCCGTGTTTTCCAGTCTGCGGCCCGGTGTCTCTCTCGTCTCCCCGGAGGGAACCCAAGGCGCAGAATGACTACAGAATAAACGGTGCCATAGAAATGTAATGTGCTTGGTTCACTTATTTATGACAAAACAGAGTAGGGCAAAAGATAGCTCCTTTCTCTTCTGATCATGATATTCTTTCTTCTCGTTTGCAAGCAAACCAACAGGGCTCAGCAAGAATCATCTCCTCACAAATATTCTTCCCCTGAAGTCAGCTTTTGGTGCATATCCCTAACACCGTTCAATTTAGTGGCCTGAAGGGGTCGGGTGGTCCAGGCTTGCCGTTTGATTAAATCATCGGGGTTGGAGCTACGTGACCCCATTTCGTCTAGGCTAAATCACCCGTTCCATCACAAGTGGACGCTCCAGGAGAAAGTCCTATTAGGGAGGGTTGCTGAAGAAACAACAATCGTCTTGCCTCTACTGCTCCAGTGCCTGGTGAGCTCAGATTTGTTTGGGCATGCCAGGCTCTTGAGACACTAGCACTGCATTGCCTCAAGCACAGACTTCGTGCAACGACCGCCAACCACACAGAGGTACTGTCGGGCACAGGGCAGGAAGGTACGGATGGATCCGTTTACCTGAACCCCCCGTGTTGATCTCCCCAACCCAACCCATCCCCAGCCCCAGCACACAAGAAGACAATTCATAATCCCCGCCCTAGTCACCGCTGGATTGTGGATTCCACAGTCCTCTTTCACAGGCCTTGCAGACATAATGTAACTGGCAAACTATTTACCCCTTCTAGACACACGAGGCTGTGGGTGAGGCGAGCCATCTTCTTACGTGGAAGTGAGCACTGGGCAGCAGACTACGGATGGAGTAAGAGGGACAAGGGATGACTTTATCCTGCAGGCCAGATCCTGACCCAGAGCAAGTTCCTCTCTCCAAGAGAGCTGGTGCCACTTCCTTACCCTTGCAACTTGAAAGCAAACCAAAACGGCCTACACACATGCTCACAAGGCGGCTAATTTGCTAGCAGGCTATGGACAACCTCCAAATACTCCTACTCCAAATACCCTACTCCTACGTAGCCACTTTCACTGAGACAACCATTATTCACGTGGCTGGCCCTTTCATTTCCCGTAAGGAAACGCATCTGCCCTCAACTTAATCAGGACATTCCTGAATTTCATTTTTCAAGTCTACAATTCTGAGAGTGTCAAGAAAGTTAATGGAAAATAGAGTTGTCATATTGTCATTTTAAAACAGCGTATCAGAAAGGGAGCCTCTCCGAGCTACTGTTCCAGACTAGAGCCGAGCAAAAAGCTCACGTGACCGATCTCCACTGCTTTACCAAACAAGCCACACTGACCTTGTGCTCTGCTCAGCATACGGACTGACACCACATCATCCAACGGCACAAGGCAGGACTGTATGTTACCCGTGGATTTCTGGTCCTACAAGTTGAAAAGTCAGCATGTCAAAATCCAGGCGTGCTTGTTCTCACACCTGATTGTGACCCTTGTTCTTACTATAATTATGCAACTTCATTTCGTATTAAGTACAAGTAAGAAACAGGAGTCAAAAAGGAAAGAGTCTCTGTGAAAGCATCACTGAGTGTTTTACAAAGAATCAATAAACATAGCTCTCTAAAGCAGCACCATTCAAAAAAGGTATAATGCAAAACACATGTAATTTTACATTTGCTACTAGTCACATTTAAGAGAAACAGGTCGACCATAAGAGACCCTTAAATAACAGAGAACAAACTGAGGGTTGCTGGAAGGGAGGTTGGCAGGGGGATGGGCTAGATGGGTGACGGGCATGAAGGAGGGCACTTGGGAAGTGCACTGGGAGTTATATGGAAGTGATGAACCACTAAATTCTACTCCTGAAACCAATATTACACTAAAGTTGGATTTAAATAAAATATAAATAAATAAATAAATAAATAAATAAATAAATAAAATTATTAGGTTATAATTAATGATTACTCTGGATATGTTAAGTTTGTAATCTACTTTTTCCTTTTCTATTTGTAGTTTTTTGCCTCTACTGAAATATTTTTTTAAAATAAATTTCTGGGAGTAAAAAAAAAAAAAAGAAAAAAGAAACAGGTGAAAATAATTATAACATTTTATTTAACCCAAAGTATCCAAGCTATTATCAGTTGAACCTTTAATGATATAAAATTATTAATGAGATATTTTGTATTCTTTTTTACTGTCTTGGAAATACAATGTACATGTTGTACTTCTGGCACATTCTACTTCTGACTAGCCACACATACAGTGCCCAATAACCACTCATGGCAAGTGACTACTGCATTGAACAGCACAACTCTAAAGAATTGCAGCTCAATTAAAAGAGACAACTACTGGGCGCCTGGGTGGCTCAGTCGGTTAAGCGGCCGACTTGGGCTCAGGTCATGATCTCATGGTTTGTGAGTTTGAGCCCCGCGTCGGGCTCTGTGCTGACAGCTTGAAGCCTGGAGCCTGCTTCAGATTCTGGGTCTCCCTATCTCTCTGCCACTCCCTGATCACACTCTGTCTCTCTCTCTCTCTCTCTCAAAAATAAATAAAATAAATAAATAAACTTTAAAAAAAGAGGCAACTATAATAGACTGGGAGAAACTTTCCATAGGTAGTTACTGAACTCAGATTAGACTGAGTGTCTGAAGTTCTCCCTCCATATTGAAGACACTGAACTTGGAAATTAAAATTATTTCACTATGGGTATTATTCATGCAAGAAAGAAAACCAAGGACTCAAATCAGTGAAAAACATACATATAGCTTTTTTTCTTTAGTGACTGTCTATGTGAACCTACCTTAAAAAAAAAATTAAGACTTTTATTAATAGGTGCTTACAGTTTGTTTTGTTGTTGTTTTGGGGGGGGAAAGCTAAGTTGTAAATTTTAATTACAAATTAAAAATGAGGTTCTTAGAAATCTCAACTTGGCCAGATATGAAAGAATTTAAAAACTGTTAAAGGCGTATTGAGAGAAATCAGGCTTTTTTTCCCCCCCACAAGCACATCTGTCATTACCAAAAAGAGAAGTTCTTTAGGTGAAAGTAATTTCTAAAACCACATGCTGCATAGATAGTGCAGCTAGTTCTAGATATCTAATACATGGGTAAAGAGTAAGCATTTAAGGCCTCCCGTGCCAATCTTTCGCTCATCTCTTACTGGGATTTCGTGTTCATTTCTTCCTACCGCATGGCTAAACCGGGCGATATGCAGGAGGCCTGCGGGCTCTAGTCTGCCCGGCCCGCTCCGCCTCTCCGGGTGGAACTCAGCTGGCCGACCGGCTGCTTTGCCTCCTGGGGGTTTTCTGGGCATCTGGGGCGCAATTGCCGGGTACCGACCTAGAGGTAGCTGTAGGCCTTGGGCCTCCTGTCCTTCATTTATCTCCACTGTGCTCCTGCACAGGCCCCTGCGGCCTGGTGGCCTGTAACCGCATACACATTCCGCCTCACCGGCCCACCTCGCTGCCCTGCGATGGGCCCCCACATCCCCTCTCCCCGCCCAGGAGGCTGGAGGACTGTGTGGGCAGGTGGGGCTTGGCGCAGGAGTGTCTCCGCACAGGAAGGAAGGCACCGGCCCGTGAGCTTGGGGCCTGGCCTCGGAGAGCTCCCGAACCCCTCCTACTCTCCCACTCTCTGTTCAGGTCCTGCTGCTGGTAACCACGTGGGGCACCTGGCCACCTGCACAGCGTCTAGAAGAGGCCCGGTGGCCTACATGTTGACTGCCTTGCCCTGGAACCCCCCAGAGCCTGACTCACTCGCCCCACTTTTTCCTTCAACCCAACCTCAGGTGTCCCCACCTCCTGCACCGCCAAGGTGCTTCCTGGGGTTGTTCTTCGTGGCAGCCTGGTGCGCCAGTACACCTTCACTGGGGGTGAAAATATATCTGTTTCTTCCTGTTCCCCAAACCCTCCTGTGGCAACCATCTTGTTCCCCCATTGGGGGGGCGGGGAGGGTCCCAGCTGCAGCAGCTGTGCCTCTCCCCGCCCCTCACCCAATGACAACCGGGCCTGCCCCCTGCAGCCTCCCAGACTTTCCAGGGTCCACCCGCTCCTACTTTTTCCCTTAAGCAAAAAAATACTGGGAGCAATTGCATTGGATAAAGGGCTTCCATGGTACTTGAAGTGCATTCAAACATTCATTTCAACCGAATTCAACAAATATTTACCAAGCATCTATTTGTGAAACTCTTTGTCGCTACTGATCCCAAAGATTACAGAGTAGTAGGAACCATGAGAAAAATAATTGCCACAGAACAAGTAACAAAAATGTCAAAAGATAGATCATGTTGTATTAGAGAATCAGAAAAATACTCCATGAAAAAAATGACATGTGAGCTAAGCCCCAAAGGATGAGATTTTCAATCACAAGGGAAGAAGGAGGTATGCTCATGAACCGAGAATTCAGCATTTTTCTTTCTTCCTTTTTTCTTTAAGTTTATTTATTTACTGAGAGAGAGAGAGAGGGTACATGAGTGGGGAAGGGCAGAGAGAGGGAGAGAGAGAACCCCAAGCAGGCTCTGCACTGTCAGCGAGGAGCCCTATGTGGGGCTCAAACACACAAACCCCAAGATCATGACCTGAGCTGAAACTAGGGGTCTAGGCTTAACCGACTGAGCCACCCAGACGCCCCCTTGGCATTTTTCTGATAGGCAGTTTCCCTCTCAATATTGTCAGTGCTTACGGTCACATGACCAAACGATTTATAAGCTCTCTTGGAAAAGATGCAGGGATTTTAACGGATCACATGTTCAACAAAGGCAAGGAAGGTATGCTGTCCAGGGTAAGAGAAAACCAGTGGCCAATGGTTGGTGCGCACCAGAGGTCTCCGAGGATTTGGAATAAAGAGGCAAAGGGAATTAGCATTCTTACGGGAAGTAGGGGTTTATGGGATGATTGTTGTAGCAGCTGGATGCAAATCAGATCAGAACAAGGAGAGCCTGGGGTGCCTGGGTGGCTCAATCAGTTAACACCGGCTCAGGTCATGCTCTCACAGTTAGTGAGTTCGAGCCCCGCGTCGGGCTCTGTGCTGACAGCTAGGAGCCTGGAGCCTGCTTCGGATTCTGTGTCTCCCTCTCCGCCCCTCCCCCACTCACTCTCTGTCTCTCAAAAATGAATAAACATTAAAAAAAAAAAAAAAGAACAAGGAGAGGCTAAGATCACAAACACAGGTTGGGAGTGTTGCAGTTGGGCCTTGGGCGCCTAATTTAAGGTTCAGCCCCACTTACTACCGCTGTCACCCTGGGCAAATCACTTAACCCTCTGAGCCTCAGTTTCCCATCTCACGGGAGCCTCTATAGGGATTCCATGAGACAAGGTAAGAAAAAGTCCTTAGCCGACTGTGAACCCCACCCGGATTTTAGGTATGAGATACTGCTTATTATCGTCATTACCGTCAGGAAGGTGTTGAATTTATCCCGAGCTTTGCTTTTGCTGGAGAAACACATGCAGTCTGGTGGGCTAACAGTTACTGTCATTTATCAACTCCTCCTTTCAAGGACAGAGATGACAAATGGAACGCTGCACCACGGTTACTTGTACAGATAAAATATGCTCTAAAAATTGATAGGACGCACACCCACCATTCTCCTCGTGGCCGGCCACCAATGTGTCAACTGTCACCAAGTGATAACAGCCCACAGCCGCCAGAGGCTAGATATTGATTTGTCCTGTAGTCACCAGCTACTGAAGTTGTGCACACACGCATGTGCACACACACACGCAGAGACAGCACCTGAAAGCTGACGGCCAAGTGAATTAAGTACGGTTCTCTCAGAAAAAGTATTTTTGTTTGTGAGGCCAAGAGGTTTTCATCCATTAATAAGAAGTAGTTCTTAAATAAAACCTGATTAAATTGCTTATAAGGAGACAGAACCACCCCAACCCCACAGAATAGAAAATCTCATACAGAAAAGAAAATCTAGATTGAAAGAAAATTCTTTCTCATACAGAAAAGAAAATCTAGATCGGCACTGATCATATGGCTTTTCTCAAGTCCTTACGTGCCATGAGCAAGCTAACTTCCAGAGGTAGGACAGGTAAGCCATCCACCAGATGGTAAAGATACCAAGAAACAAACATTATATCCTCTGCACATCCAGTTGTACATACCTTTCAAGGTTGCCCGTTGTTTTTAATTATGCTGTCCAACTTTCCTCCATTAGAGTGGATAATGGAGCATGAACTGTATCTGGCAAGATCTATGGTCTAGGAGCAGGCCAGGTCCTAGCAAAATGATGAAGTAGGAAAAGTTATATCTTTAATATCTTGGATCTCTCTTTTGGACGTCTTCCTTCCCTCGCTACCCAACCCTCCCTAACCCCCTGTGATCTCTCTTTCAGATATCCTATCTCCAATGATATCCCACAATCAAGATCATTCTCATCTGATCCTGAGTTATCCACATTAATATATCCTGTACTGTATTCCCTAAAGGACATGGCCTCTGCTTGTGAATGTTAAAAAGCATTTCCTTGGTGGTAATTTAAGGCCTGTGGCTAGCCAAAGAGGTTTGCCATACTCTTCAAATCACACTCAAGGTACTGTGCAAGGAAAACAAAATATATCAGAGTGCTTGGGGAACCACAAACAGCCCCGTAAGTCAAAGGAATTATTATTGTCACAATTATCTCTCTGCCTGCCTAAAGGGCCAGAGGTGTTTGGGCTGGCTTGTACTGGCATGCAAGGGAAGATGGGGCAAATCTCTTCATCCAGTTCCATGTTCAGTGACGTCATGTTGGTAGCCTAAAATCAACCATGGTGGGAGTATTTACACCATGGCAACTGGCAAATGCTACGATCGGGCCTTCCCTCTGCACCCCCCCAGAGAACCAAGTTACCGTCATTCCCTGCATAACATCAACTGGCCCCCCATGTCTCTCCTGCCCACTACACCTACATCGCCTGAGATAGAGGATATGAAACACATTAGTTAAATGAGCACACCCCAAGTCTATACATGTGCACACACATGCATGCGGGCACACACACAGACACACACACGTACTCACGCACCTCAATCTGAGTTAACGTGAAAGATATGTACAAAAACAGACTGCAGCAATAAAGGACAATTTTATTTTCTATTTCACAATATTTAGTTGGTTTGCTGCCAAAGGCCTAGAATTCCTGGAAAAGCAAGTATTAACAACTGTCAGGATAAGAAGCTATTTAAGTATTGCAGAAAGGCATATTATGGTACTTTTCACTTTTAATAACCTCTTAGGAAAAAAGCTAAGTTTTGAAATTGCAAGTTGTCCAAACAAGTCCTGTTAAGCTCTCCAGTTGTACCAATAAGGTTAATGGACGCCCTGCCTAACCTTCTCCCACTCCCGCCTCCAAATTGACAATCAATGCCTCTCTTCTCCACCCCTCACATTCCGGCCACTCAGTTGAGCCCCAAAGAAAACATTCTGTGAAAGGTCACCAATGACCTTCCAAATGGCAATATCCAAGCCATTTCTCAGTCCTTCTATTCCCTCTGTGACATCTGGCACTGCTATCCGTCGGGCTTGGCCTCATCCTGGCTATGCCTACTTCCTGCGGACGCATGGGACACATATGTATTGCATAAATGAACACCTATTCCATAGCCACACATACACACAAGTGCGCACGCACACACACACTATCAGCACACCCATGTCCCTCCCTAAGGACACACTCCTTAGGGCCCACCCACCGGTAGACTCCCCCTGCCTTCTGGCACCACATCAGACTCTCTTTACTGCGATGCCCCCTCTTTGCCTCTAGGAGGCAAGCTGTGCCTCAGTCCCAACTTGATGTTGAAAAACTCCTTCCTAAAATTCTCCCCTCTCCTTAACTGCTATGAGCTGCTCACCTACAGTCCAGGGTATAGACCGACCTCTCCCCTGTGTCTTCCTCTTAAAGGCACAGTTTTAGGCCTTCTGTAGTCTCTCTTCCAAAGTTTTCTCATGGAATCCCATGGTGTTGACTTTCATCTCAACACGTGCATAATTCCCAAGTGCAAATGTGGAGACCTGAATTAAATATTTGTAGGTTCTACAGACACCAAAACCTCAGTAAGTCCTACACCACACTTTTTATCTTCTCCCTCAAATGCACTGCACTCCCTGTTAAAAGCACCCACAGTTCTTACTTGCTCCAGTGAAAATTCTCGGAGGCACCTGCGATTCCCGTCTCTGCCTCCCGCAAATCCATTCCTTCCCTAACTTCTGTCCATTCAAGCTCGGAGAGCTTTCTGCACTTGATTCTCTGCATTGCCACAACCTGCTGCCATAGGTGGAGCGTTTCTCAGGTGAGCCTTCACAATGAATTACTAACTGACCACCCCACATGGAGACTTTCTTCCTCAGTTCACCTGCCATACTTTGTTAGACTGGTCTTTCTGATGTCACTCTTTGGTATTTCCCATTGCGACATGCAAAACAGCCATATCTGCCTAAAGTGATTAGCAGCCTGCCTACATCAGAGTCACCTGGGAAGGGGGCGCCTAGGTGGCTCAGTCGGTTGAGCATCTCGACTCCTGACTTCAGCTCAGGTCATGATCTCACAGTTTGTGGGTTCAAGCCCTGCATCAGGCTCTGTGCTGACAGTGCAGAGCCTGCCTGAGATTCTCTCTCTCTCCCTCTCTCTCTGCCCCGCCCCCACGGGCACTCACGCTCTCTCTCTCTCTCAAGATAAATAAACTTGAAAAAAAAAGAATCACCTGGGAAGCTGGCTCGTAATAAAGATTCTTGAACCCCACTTCAAACCCACCGAATCAAATCAGTGGGTCCCAGAAAGCTGTATATTCAGCCAGCTCCATGGATGAGCCTTGAACCCAATTAAGTCGGAGAGCCATTGGCTTGCAGCTTCCTCCATAGGACATATAAGGACCCTCACCATCCAGTTCCTGCCCACCTTTTCATCTTTATTTTCACCAGCCCCTCCTTTATTTTCACCATCCCCTTATTCAGGCTGTTCCTTCTGCCTGGAATGTCCTCTGCCCTTTTGCTGGCAAATCCCACTCGCATTTAACCCTACGTTCACCTCTGCCATGGCGTCTGTGATGTGCTGCTTATGACCAATTCCTAGCTCCTCAGGAATTGCTCCTTCCTGATTATACCTTTATGACAGGGTATAATCTCACTGCATTAAAGTGACATTTTAGGGGTGCCTGGGTGGGTCAGTCGATTGAGTGACTTCAGCTCAGGTCAGGATCTCACAGTTCGTGGGTTCGAGCCCCACATCTGGCTTTGCACTGACTGCACAGAGCCTGCTTCATATTCTGTGTCTCCCTCTCTCTCTCTGCCCCTCACCCACTCTCTCTCTCTCTCTCTCAAACATAAATGAACATTTTTTAAAAAGTAACATTTTAGTACCGATTTCCTTGTTAGACCAAGTACTTCTTAAAGGCAGGAACCAGATTTTACTTATCTTTTACCCCCAGTTTCTGACACATGGTAAGTACTACTCAGTAAAATGAGTTTTGAATAAATGACTGAATAAATAAATCTTGCCTTCCACCACCACAATACAAACATCAGACCCTGCAGACAGCTGCATTTAGGGGGGGAAAAAACCACTTAAATCTAACCATAATGGTGCTGACAGATCCCTGATGAGCCTGAAAGTGTTATACAAGCCATCAGACCAAGAGGATGCCAAGTTTGTTCCTGAAATCCAGAGAATATCACAAGGAGATAGTTATATCTGGATCATTCCACCAATCAAGGGCATGGACATAGATTTAGCCAGTTTGTGTAATAGAGCCAATCAAAAAAAGGGCAATGGCCAGGACCTAATTACCAGACAAGTGAGTAAGTAAAGATATGTCTTAAGGGTGCCTGGGTGCTGAGTCGGCTAAGGGTCTGACTTTGGCTCAGATCATGATCTCATGGTTGGTGAGTTCGAGCCCCGAGTCAGGCTCTGTGCTGACAGCTCAGAGCCTGGAACCTGCTTCAGATTCTCTCTCTCTCCCTAGCTCTGCCCCTCCCTCATGTGCTCTCTCTCTCTCCCTCTCTCTCTCTCAAACTAAATAAATAAACTTAAAAAAAGATGTTTTTAAAAAGTGGATGGCAGGAACATGGCAAGGACACCAAAAAAACAAACAAACAAACAAACAAAAAACCCAAAAAACCCCAATGCTCTAAATGGGCCTGTCATCCATCCAACAATTGATGGCAGTGTTTGAATAACCCCCAAGTTCATGGATTTGTCCCATCCTGGGGATAAGACCAGAGGGGATATGGAGAAAAAAGTCACATGATTTCTCCTTTCCAGGAGTTTCCAGGCTAGATAGAATACCTAAATGTTGCACATGGCAATAACCCAAGAATAAAAACAAAGTAGCAGGGTGGAAACTGCAAATCCAGCTAATATGAAAACAAAGGCCAGAGCTACAGAGGGAATATGGGGGAAAGGAAGAGGTCAGATTTATTTGAATTCACAGAACGCTGGCCCTGGAAAGGGCCAGGGAGACCAGCTAATGCAGTGCTCTCATTTTACAAATGAAAACGAAATGCAGACTGAACTGACTTTTTTCCAAAACTATTCAAAATAATTTATCCACCCAGGAAAGCTTCCAGGTAAAAGTGAGACAAGCCTGGAAAAAGAGAAGGAGAGCTTTTTTCACAGGGCTACTCGGGAGGAGGAAGTAACAGGTAGGCAGCAAGAAAGAAAGGGGCTTTGAAGAAGGACAAGAGACAAATGGGCAGGTCATGGGAGACAAGAGCAAAGTGTCCTGGGCTGAAGGAGAGAAGCAGTAAGAGGTGAATGTGAGTGTCAGGTGGGAGGCAGGACCAGCCCCTACGAATGGTAAGTCTGGGTCAGGGGACCCGACACGCACACGACTGTCCTGTGCGATCAGTTCCTGTGCTATGAGAATCCATCCCCATTGGGTTATAAATTGTTGGAGCTGCAAGCACCTTGGACGACGACCAATGAACTCATCTCACAGAGAATGAGTCCAAGTTAAGAAGAAGGACATTTGGAGACATGCTGATTCTGGTTGCAAAATCCACCTCTGTGTCTTTGAGCCGTTTATTTGAGCCTCCATTTGGTTTCCTATACGATGCAGAAATACTCATCCCAGAGTCCTTGTAAGGACTAGGTTATTATGTATCCCTAGCACTTGGCCCAGTGCTGACCCCATGAAAGGAGCTCAGTGAAAGCTCCTTCCTCCCCGCTTTGCACTTAGAGTAGAACTGACTTGCCCAAGGTCACACGGCGGGTGGGGAACAGACCTGGAGCAGGAACCCTGTGCTCAGACTTGAAAGCTCCTGTCCTAAAGCAGGCTGCCCCTCCCCGGCCAGGCTTCCAGTCAAAGTACTAGAACCCTTTGGAAGAAGGTAGTTCTAGAATTTCCATAGGAGATTCTGAGAATTCGCAAGGAGAACTTCCATTTTCCTTTCTTTCTGCAGTTTGTCTCTAGTGGGGTTCCAGCCTTGGCGAGGGAACCCATCCCAAACAAACCAAAAATAATGAAGACAGCAGATCAGAGGCAGGTCCTCCATGAAAGTATGTCAGCGGGGACAGAGGAGGAAAGTTTTTGTTGGGGTTTTGGTTTTTGGTTTTTGGTTTTGTGCCAAATGCAAAAGTTATTTTGACTTCATGATTTCCTAGGGATTTTAATAATAATAGTCTGGATTACTAACACAATCCACATCTCAATATGCTTAATATTTTTCACAATTTGAGGACCGGGAACAAACTATTCAGAGCCAATCACCCTTGGCCAGGCAAAGTTGCAAGGTAGACACAGAGACTGCTGAGCTCTAGGGTAATGTTGGTAAAATGTATCAACGCTATAGGAAGATCTGGCTTTCGTCAGATACGCTTTGGGGTATTTGGGCCTGGGCACTTAAGTTTAGACAGCATGTAAACAATCAAACTTCCAAATAAAAATTTTAATTGGGGCACTTGAGTGGCTCAGTTGGGTAGGTGCCTGGCTCTTGATTTCAGCTCAGTTCATGTTCTCACAGTTCATGAGTTTGAGCCCCACGTTGGGCTCTGCACTGACAGCATGGAGACTGCTCGGGATTCTCTCTCCGCCCCCCCCCCCAAAATAAATATTTAAAAAAAATTTTTTTTTCAACGTTTTTTTATTTATTTTTGGGACAGAGAGAGACAGAGCATGAACGGGGGAGGGGCAGAGAGAGAGGGAGACACAGAATCGGAAACAGATTCCAGGCTCCGAGCCATCAGCCCAGAGCCTGACGCGGGGCTGGAACTCACGGACCGCGAGATCGTGACCTGGCTGAAGTCGGACGCTTAACCGACTGCGCCACCCAGGCGCCCCTATTTTTAAAGAAATAAAATAAGATGACATGACAGTTTAATAGGTACAGCTAATACTTTTATCAATGACCTGGGACAGTGCCATATTTTTTAAATAATGTGCTGCAGTCTGTTCAAATCGATTAAGCATTTCGCATGCTCCAGGGAATATGCTGGCATTAGCACATGACAGAGGTGAATAAGATAGGTCCCAGAGCACCTGGGGGGCTCAGTCGGTTAAGCATCCAACCCTTGATTTAGGCTCAGGTCATGATCTCACTGTTTGTGACATCAAGCCCCACACCAGGCTCCTCACTGAGAGTGAAGCCTGCTTGGGATTCTCGCTTTCCCTCTCTCTCTGCCCCTCCCCCACTCACCCTCTCCGCCTCTCTCAAAATAAATTTTAAAAACTTTAAAAAAATAGGTAAATAAATAAAAACCTGAAATCATTAGGATAGTGTGATCACTTTATCACGCCTGTAATTGATCCTAATCCTACGTCTGTTTTCAGTGCCTCCAGGTCAGCAAAGCATGGAAACTAACTTCAAGTCAAGCAATGATACATTCAAGACAACCGAACAATTTTACTCTCTGGATCCTTGGCCGACGGACACAGGGATACTCGTCAAGTCGAGTGTCTGTCCTATATTCCACCGAGTCCTGCTGCATCCATGTGGCATGCTCCCACGCCGGTGAACCCTCTTGAAAATAAGGGAAGAGGAGTTCTAGCAGTCGGGAGGGACAGCCCCAGTCTCGCAATGGCTAAGGACGCCTTCCATAGCCAGGCAAGAGACCAGAGCCAAGGGAGGCCCACCTGGGAGCCAGCATGACCTTAGCTTCGCCACACAAGAAAACCCCAGCGTGCTATGCCAAGCAGTGGGCAGAGTGAGGGAGAAGGGTTCAGTGTGGGAGGTGATATTTGTGCCGAAGCAACATTTTAAACACCTCCACCCTGTATGGACAAGACAGCCAACACTTTCACATAAGTAGCACCCCCTCCCCAGTAAGTCCAATATGAGCTGACTTACTCCTGCGACCCTGGCACTCCATGCTTTCTCCTCCACCCCCCTATGCCATGGATGCATTTGCACACACATGCTCTCCCCACAGCTCCAGCCTTGCTGCCCTTATCGTCTCTGGGACGTTCCAACTTCAGCGCCTTCTCCTTTAGGCTTTGCCTCTTTTTCTTTTCTCTGACTCAACACATATGCAGATAACCTGTAGGTCAGGTCCTTCTTGGTTTTATCCAGTCCCTAAGATTCTAGGCCTATTCGTTCTTTATACTGCCCAGATCTTGGGGGCAGACCCATTTTCAAGGATCATGGAATCCCTTGTGTACCTAGTGGACACGTAACCTGTCATCAGGGTACATTACAGCATTTCCTGATGCCTATCTCGGCCCATTGCCCCCCAACCAGATGTGTATGTGTATGTGTGTGCATACATGCATGTGTGTATGTGTGTGTGTGTGTGTGTGTGTCTGTCTGTCTGGGGGTGAATCTCAGGGGGTTGAACTGATTATGTCCCTTAGTTCATGACACATTGTCCTCAATTTGGGTCAATCTTCATTTACTTCACTATTCCTTTTTATTTCTGTTCTCCATTACCACCCCTCCATATGCAATCATATCTGTGTGTTTAGTGTTTACCTTTTTATTTGTAAGTGTCCTTGTAAAAACATATTGCTATTTTGTACATCTGTTTTTAAGTCATGTCAATGGTACTGTGTTATATAAATTTCATTTTTTTTCACTCGGCACTATGCTGTTAAGATGCATGTATGTTGGGGCACCGGGGTGGCTCAGTCGGTTGAGCCTCCGACTTTGGCTCAGGTCATGATCTCATGGTTTGTGGGCTCAAGCCCTGAGTCAGGCTCTGTGCTGATAGCTCAGAGCCTGGAGCCTGCTTCGGATTCTCTGTCTCCTTCTCTCTCTGCCCCTTGTGCTCTGTCTCTCTCTGTCTCTCAAAAATAAATAAATGTAAAAAAAAATTTCTTTTAAGAGGCATGTATGTTGTCCTGTGCACTTCTAACTCTATCCTGGTAGGTTTCAAGGAACACTGGAGCTGGACAGAAGAAGCGGAGAAGGAGAATTCTATTCTAGAACTACTGCAGTGGGAGAAGAGAAACCTCAGAACAGAGCTGGGCTCCAGTCCAAACACAACAAGGACAAGTGGGGACTCCTATCCAAGGAGCAGGGTGGAGTCAGGGGATGGAAAATCCCTAAGAGGAAACATCAGAGACAAGGGGATTCTGCTTAAGCCAACTTGATGGGATTCTTGCTGAAGGCAGGCAGGGTGATAAGATACTGCCAGTGAGGGAAGACAAATTTGATCAGATATTGAGGGAAGGGGACCAAGTGGGCCAAAGACAGGGGCGGGGAGTGGGGCTTGGGAGTTTAGAGAAGCCTGACTTGAGTTAGGTCCAGGAGAGTCATGTCATAAGCTGCAACATGCCTACACTGCCTGATGCCCTTCGGCCCTCCCATCCTACACTCCCACCCCCAATGTTGTGATAAATGTCATGACATGTATTTCTATATGGATCTGGGTGAGATTTTCTTTAGGGACATATTCCCAGGAATGAAACTAGGTCCTATGAGATAGATGATATGGAGATACAGAGATGTATAGATATAGATGATATAGACGTTATAAATGATACAGATGATAGACATGATGGACATAATAGATAGATATAGATATAGATATAGGCATAGATGTATAGATGTAGATATGTAGGTATAAATGTATTGGTGCAGATATGCAAATGTAGATGAGTAGGTATGGGTAGATATAGGCTGCAAATATAGAGATATATTTAATTTACACACTTATTTTGATGAAGAACATGCTACATCAGACCGAACCAACCCCTGCTACCTCCACACCCCTCACAAATTTCTAGTGTTGCATTTGCCAGAGCACCCAGAATGGAAGGGGCCCCTGCTCACACATCTCATACTCAAATCATAACCAGATTTCAAAGTTAAAATAACAACTTCTCTACAAAGTTTCCCTTGAGCCACCACCCCCCCCACACACACACACACACACACCCTACCGGCTAAAAACATTGTCCGAACTCTCAGTACTTGGTCCCTGAGGTCTGACAACCCGAAACTTTTTCAGGACACCAATCTCCATGACACAAGTTTCCAACCCCCCTCCACACCTCTGAATGCCTGAGCCAGGATTCCGGTCACTTGGTGGTTAGAAACATGGGCTTTGAGGTCCAACAGAACTGAGGTTGCTTCTCTGCTCTCATTTACAAGTTGTGTGGACTTTAGGCAACGTAAACTCTTAGCCTTAGCTTCCCCCTGTTGATGCTGCTTGTCTTAAAGGTTTATGGAAGAACTAAGTGAAAAGTTGGAAATAAAACACTTAGCCCAGTGCCTAACACGTAATCCAAGCTAGGTAAATGGTAGTTACCATCACAACTGTTGTTCTCATCATTATCGAGCGCCCGCACATAACGTGGCACAGCCCCTTACACAGTGGACACTCAGTAATGTTCAGTGTATAAACGAGCCTCAGAAAGGCCAACCACCTTGCCCAAGGCCATCCGGCTGGTGTCAAGGCAGCACTTGAACCCAAGCCTTCTCTATGGCTTGCTGGGACTTTGGGGGGAAAAATAGCTATTTATAAGGCTTAAACAGCAAGACAAGAGGAACTGTGGGAATTTTCCCATCACTTTAATTAGAGAAGTAGGAATCACATGGACAGTAAGGGGCTGTGTCAGCCCTCTATCTCCTGACACCCCCTCTTGGTGGTGGAGGTGGTGGTGGTGAGAAAATTCTATAAGACAAAATACACATAAAGTACTTGAATCTGTGTCAATACATACCAAGTATATGAATTTCTGTGGTTATTATCACTCCCTGGGCCCACAGGCACTGAGTTTTGGTGTCTTCCCACGTAAAGCAATCACCTCTTCAGCCTAAAGAAAACCTCAATTTGAATAACTTTCCAACCCCTTCCAAATGAGACCATTCAGATTCAGTAAAACACAATCTTTGTGACCCAAAGAACTTTTGGAAGTTCATTACAATGTTCCAAAGTCTTCATAAACTGATATCAAATGGCTTTTTGCAATCAGTATTTTCATGCTCCGGAGTGGAAGAATTGCAATCAAGATTAAACACACTCTGTTTAAAGAGAGAGAGAGAGAGAGAGAGAGAGAGAGAGAGAGAGAGAGAAAGAAAGAAAGAAAGAAAGAAAGAAAGGAAGGAAGGAAGGAAGGAAGGAAGAAAGGAGGGAGGGAGGGAGGGAGGAAGGAAGGAAGGAAAGAAATCTAACTGAATAGGAAGAACAGAGGAGTCAAAGAACATGCATGGGAGTGACCAGGTTCTGCTTCCAAGAAAGGTCCAGCACGCTGGTCAATTCACTGTCCACAGGCCCTGGGCTAAGGGAGAGGCTCCCGGAGACCAGACAGGACCAAGCAGTTTATTTACCCAGAATCACCAGATCATGGATTGCAGTCAAGAAAGGAAGAGAAGTATAATATTCACAGGAAGTTTGAAAGAGGTATGAATAAAAGCGTGTCTCCAAAATCAAAAGTCTAGGTGACCAGGAGTGTGTTGCCACACAAGCCTCAGTGAGGGTCAAGTGATTTGGGAGGAAAAGCCCTGAATGGAGCCCAACAACTAAGGACTACTCTTGAGTGAAAGAAGGCCTACAAGAGAAGCTGGGAACATTTGTACCAACTTCAAGCTCTTCTCAAATCCTTGGAAATACAGGCTCTGTTTTCTTGTGGTGGCCAAGATCCCAAAAACTATCCATCCAGAGCACCGAAGCCTAGCTAGGAGATATGAACAAGTGACAATGAAGGGGATGCTCAGTGTCCCACTGAGTCGCACAAGGTCAGGACTGTGTTTGACTTGAGAGCGTGGAGCTTCTTGGGGTCCCTACGTCCTGCAGGGTGAGGGCAACAATGACCTGAATTAGTTCACAGCAAGGGCTGGGGAGATGTTCCAGTTGAGGTGGATTGGCTGAAAAGGGGGAAGGTAGAGCATTGCCAGGCAGGCAGGCAGCACAGATCTAAGAACAGTGAGCTGGTGAGTTCCAGTCATGAGAAAACAGATCAGAAGCTGTCTATTCCTTGTGCTGTGTTGTTGCAGTTGCCACGGGAGACCCACCAGGACCCACAGGTTCAGGCCACGGCCTCAAGGACATTTTAGCTTCCCCAGCAAAGTCTGCCCCCCAACCATAGCAGATAGACCTGCCTGGACTGACAGAGACCCAAACTGTAACAAAGGCCTATTTTGCATGGGATGGCAAGGCCAGGCCTGGGAGAAGGAGCTCTGAAGAGCTCCATGAAACTGTGCTCATTCTTGCAAAGGCAAACCCTACTGTAATGGGGAGTCCTCACTGGTGCCCTCCCCACTTCTTGTGAGCTGTTACCACCCACTGCAGATGGACCCACTCGCCAGGTGGCGTGGGTCCCGGGCACCAGGGGGCGTGAACAAAGAATCCTGTTTCTCTGCTCCTTTGCCCCATGAATGCCCCGCACATTTTTGTCTCAGAGGCTCCATTCAGGCAGAACCCTCCAGACCCACCTCCCACGGGGGTGGCATTACCAGCCCATCCATCTTAACACAATGCCTGAAGTCGGGGCACAGAAGGACTTAGATTGCACTTGAGCATCAAGCAATCGATCCAATCGTTGGTGATAAATCCAATTCAGGCATCTTAATGACTGAGAGCAGTTAAAGATACCCAGTGGCATTGCCTAGTCATGGTTATTTTAGTCCCGACTGCCTGCATTTGTGTTCAAGGTGGGGGAGATTCTGGGTCCCACGGCTGACCTATAAGCAGAAAAAAAAAAAAAATTTAACACCAACGGTGGCATTTTGCTCTGTTCCCCAGGTAAATGTTCATCACAGCCTCTTGCTGCCCTCAGACTTTTTGCCTAGATTGGGAGAGTGGTATCCAAAGTAAATAATGAATTTGCCTCGAGCTGGATCAGGAGGCCGGGCTATGATTTACTGGGTAAAATGTGGGTGACCCTTCTGAAAAAGCATCAATGCCAGGTATTCTTAGCCTCTATGAAGACCATTGGGAGCTTCATGCCAGATCTGACCCCACTAGACCCCTTATGCCCCCATCTGCCTGCTTTGTTCATCCAAAGGATTCAATGATGCCCAGTGAGTCGTAAGTGGAAGGTTGGGGGGAGGAGGAAGTCATCTCACCATAATGGCAGGTGCTTCGGTGATGGCTGCTTCTGCACCAAACGATGACATCACCATCATCCGGGGAGTGAAAGAAAGCACAGCTTCCTCCCTCATCACAGGAACTGTAGCTAACGCACATGCCCAAAGTCCCACTTTCCTCTGGTTCTGGTTCTCGTTCCCCCCACAAAGGGCAGGGTTGTGACCTGCTCTAATCCAGAGCTGATGAGAGGGATGGAGACACCATCCCTCGTAAGCCCACACCCACCCACCCCCAAGAAGAAGGTATGAAGCCCAGGGAGGGGCTGGCACATGGGATTCACTGCAGACCCACACCTTATTTGCAAGAAACAGGACAATGTGAAGTGAATGGGGACAGGAATAGATCCAGAAACGCCCCAGCCCTGGGAGGCTGGAATCACCAGCAAGGAAGATCGGCCACACACCTGAATGGGAGGATCGTACATATGGTCCAGGAAATATGTTAAAGCACCTAATCCAGAGGATCGGGGATGCACCACCTGGGCAGAATCTGCTACAGTCCCGTCCTGCCTTTTGGTCCTCACTGACCCCAAGCAAGGCACACAGAGTCTGAGCCTTGGTCTCCTCATCTGGAAAACAGGATCCCCTCATTGAGTTATTTGTGAAGTGTTTACGCACTGCCTCCTGGGTGTCACGCATTGGTTATCCGCACACAGCCAGAAGAGACAAAGTCCCAGCCCACCAGTGGCCCACGGTCTACTGGGGAAGTAGATAATAAGGAAAACACATAGATCTGTGTCCGGTAGTGCTATGTTCTCTGAAGAAAGATAAAGCAGTGGTCAGAGTGACTCTCTACAGAGTGTTTCAAGAAGACCTCTCCAAGGGTGCTACATGGCTATGCAGGGCAAACGCGCTTCAGGGAGAAGGGAAGTCCAGACGCACAGGCACTGAAGACAGAAATGAGGTTGACCGGCTCAGGAATCGAAAGATCAGTAACGCCTTCTTCACTAGGCTGTCCTAGAGGTTGAGTGAGGTTATCAGCGGCATCACACCCTATGAAAATACGCACGATTTCACTTTTGGCAGCAGCTTGGGCTGACAACTCAAGCCGAGTGCGGAGGAAAGAGAAGACTTCAGAACACGGGCTACAGCCTTCAGAATATCCAGATAAGGTGGGAAACCTGGCGTGAAGAGGTTGGGACGTGATCAGTAACACCCCCCGTTCCGGTCGAGGCTCCGCTACCTCCAGAGATGCGACCTCAGGTAAGTCACAAATTATCTGGATCTCAGTCTGCTCATCTAATAAAATGGAGTGACCACACATACCTCAGGTAATAATGATAACCTTCACAGATTTGTACGCTATTTTGCACTGGAACTATTCATATAGTTCACTCAGTCCTCACAATGGTAATGAGCTACGTCTCAACTTATAGGTATTTTGAGGCTCCGAACAATGAAGCAAATTTCCCCAGGACGCACCGATGTCTAAAAGGGAAAACAGAATAGTTAAGCTTTATATCCACCCCCACCTCCCAGCAGATCTTGATGCCCAGGCTTTCACGGGCTATGGTTGGAAAACCACTCGTCTGGTTTGATCTTTCATTTGCCACAAAAAAACTGGAGCCCAGGGACACGGTTGCTACAACAGAGCTCCAGAGGTTCCAGAAAAGGAAGGAACAGAGGGAGAAACAAGTTGAATTGGTCGCATGATGCGCAAGCAAGAAGAAAGGTTAAAAACCACCCTCCCAGGCTTTCCCACTCACGGGGAAGAATGGGGAGACAAAATGTGTCCAAAGAGCAGAGCTGGGGAGGGTGAGCCATGTGAGGGGGTGAACTCGGCGCCTGCCACCTTGCTCCGTCTACCACATTGAAAACATCTTGGTGGGGAGTCGTCCCACTAGAGATCATCGGGCTGGTGGATCTCAATGCAAGGCCAGGCTGAGGAGGAGAGTTCACAGTGAACAAGTAAATGTGTGCCGTTTGTAACCAGGATTTGCCTGCATAGAGCTCTGTGCTGTTTACAAAGCACTTTCACGATCTCATCTGCATTCAGAGGCTTGCTGGGCAGGGTGCCCTGGGCAGGGATGATGCTGCCCTGGAGTAATGTCAAACGTAGTCTGTGAAAGATGCAGTGCACATCCTCAGCAACACCCCAGAACAAGGAATCTGGGCCAGACAGGGTGGGCTTGGGAACACTCACCTGGCTGCAGTGAGGATCCAGTGACTGTGTCCCCTAATTGCCCACCCTTATTCTTGCAGTCCGAGGCTTAGTCCTGGACACCTCCAGCCAGCCTGTTCAAACCTCTGCCCTCTGGGTTTGAACAACAGCGAATTTTATAATCCAAGGAGTTTGAAGTTAGTTGTGTTGCCCTGAAGGAGGCAGGTAGGTGTAGCCATCGGAGTGGAGGGCAGTCTTGCCATGGGCACTGGGACCACTGTCAGGGTCTGGATAAAGGCCCCACTGACTATGAGAGACAAATTCAGGGCACGACTCCAGCCCCAGCAGGGAACAGAAAAGCAAAGAGATGTCACACTCTACAGACCACAGAGTGGACTGACAGGGAGGAGGGGAGGGGCCAGGCGAAGTATACAGGTGGCCTGCCATCTTGGCTCTTTCTGGCCTCACCCTTGATGCTTCTGCTCTTCTTCCTGCCCTGGACAGGGTAGACTGGGGCCAGGGCCAGGGCCAGGGGGAGCCTGTGATGTCTCCCTGGAGAGGGCAGGGGCAGCGGCCAGTGGCAGGACAAGAATCACTCAGAACTTGGCTTTTGGTCTCTGCCTGTGAGGTTCTCAGACTCCCCGGGTCCAATCACATGGCACCACTGGCCGCATCTGCAATCTCTTCCAGGTGTCCCTGTGCTGGTCCAAGGGCCTCAACTCTATATCTGAAACATGGCTCTAATTGCTTGACTACTCCACAACATCCTTTCCCTTCCTGCTGCTGATTAATTTTGCTCATTTTCTTCCCTTGGCAACTCAGCTGTTGTAAGAATACTCTGGAGCATTCCATCTGTCTCGGGTTTGTGGTAAATAATAGGTTGGCTCTTCAGACATGGTCATCACCCTCTGATCTCAAGGACCTTCCTTTGAATTCCAATGTGGAGTGGAGAAGTGAGGATTTCTCCCAGGGAAACCACGCCCTGGAGTCAAGGTCAGAGCTGCAAGACCAGTTTACAAGGGAACAGGTGAACTCCTCCCAGTACTGAGGAGCAAAAGTATCTCCCCCCTTCAGGTGGGCAAATCATGAAGCAAAGTGGATCTCAGCCCTGGGTACCCACTAGAATCATCTGGTATGGTTTTTGAAAAACCAGCGTCCAGATCCCATGCCCCTCTTGACTGATTCAATTAGAATGGCTGGGATTTAGGCCTATTTGTTCATACTTTAAAAAAAAAATTCTCCAGTTAATTTCCAGATAATTATAACAGATAGGTAATTCCACTAATCTCAGCCCATACATTACTTCCTTCCCATCCCTCCATTTATTATTGCACCTTACAATCCCACAGTGCAATACATACAAATGCCACTATCGTGGGATAAAATCAGGTGCTCCTCCATCGCACCTGTGAAGGGGAGGGACTGGGTTGTAGTTGGGTTTAGTTCTACCATCTTGCACAACACCTAGCATGAGATGGGTATTCAAAGCCTATTGAGTAATTCTATAAGACTGTTATATTATAACTTCATTATCACCCTCTTATTATTTATCATCATGATTTCACAGTTGAGAAAGCTGAGGCCAAGAGAAGTGTCCTTGCCCAAGACTGTACAGCCGGTAAGAACAGAGGCCAGGAGCAGAACTGAGGCCTCTGAGTCTGGCATGATTTCCATAGTCAGCCCTCTTCATCTCATCATTCCTTGACCAGGCCTGCCCATGGTCTCCCTTCAGGAGACCTGCTCCTGTCCTTCAGGAATATGAAGGTTTATAAGCTCTGGGCCATAGAGAAGCACTGAGGGCTCCGGCCACAGTTAAGGAGCAAGGCTAGAGAGCCCCAGACAGAACAAAGAGCCTTTGTGTCTGGCCTCCGGGCTGAAATTAGATAGGAAAGAAAGCAGAGTGACCAAATCTGGATCATATACTTGACCATAAATGGTTGTGGATCACAAGGATTATGGCAGTGATGGTAAGAATGAGGCATTGAAGCACCAACCTTCCATGGATAAATCAAGCTCTCTGTTCTGTGTGGTAAGTGGGGTCACCAACAGGCAAGGTTATGAACAACATCAAAGGAAGCTCCACAGAAGGAGGTTTCTAACTCATGGATCCCCTCATGGGTTCAGTGGTTCCCAATATATGGCTGCTGGACCATAATAGCATCAGTATTACCTGGGAGCTTGTGAGAAATGCACATTCTCCAGCCACCCTAGACATACTGGTCAGTACTTCTGCTCTGGGGGTGGAGACCAGCAATCTGTGTTTTATCAAGTCTTAAAGCATTATACTGAATGAAATAAAGCAAATACAAAAGACTATGTCATCTATGGCTCCATTTATATGAATTTCTAGAAAAGGCAACTAACTATACCAACAGAAAGAAGATCAGTGGTTTCTTGGAGCCAGGCATGGAGGGGGAATTAACTCCAAAGACATCCAAAAGATCTTGAGTGAGGAAAGTAGTCCGTATGTTCACTGTTCTGGGGTTTACAAATGGGTATAGGATTCTAAAATTCATCAAGTGTACATTTAACATAAGTGAACATTACTGTGTATAAGTAATGCATAAGGCATAACACCTAATAGCACAGTAAACATAATGACATAAAAAAAATGTAATATTTAAAAAACTGGCCAAATCAGCTCCAGAGGGGAATCTTGATGTGGAAGAAACTGGTGGGGACAAACTGACCAGGACAACCTCTAACCAGGAGCCAAATTCCTAAGCCCGGGCACACATCCTTCTCCTTCCTCCCCAGTTCTGAAAGTTAGTTGAAATATGAATGACAGGAACAAAAGATTTCAAATTTCAATTATGCCAAATCAATGACTATTTGGGGTAGCCCCTGCTGTGTTTGTGTGTGTGTGTGTGTGTGTGTGTGTGTGTGTGTGAATTCTAGCTATTCATCTTTTCTGAATGATCTCCTCATAAGTCTGTGAGTGGGGGTGGCTTTAATTCAGAATATTTGATTATTGAGTATTATTGTGCTTTATGTTCAAAGGAGTTACTGTTGGAAATGTTTTTTAAGTATCAGCCAAAGACACTGCAAAAAGGGATCTTGCCTTTTTCACCTTTGCTCTCTCTGCATTCACCAAAGTCTTGATTACTCTGGAGGTTTTCAATAAATGTGTAACAAATAAATAAAGACCAACCTGAATACCTAATGACCCAGGAAAGACAGTTGGGTCTGAAGAAAATCCTGTGCTGGACCTATTTCCAATGCAATCATTCATTCATTCTTCCAATGAGCCTCCCCGGTAAACAGACAAGGTGCTGAGGTTATATACATAAATAAGACAAGGCCTCCACTCTTACTGAACCCACACTTGGCACCCACATGGGATTCCCCAGGCTGAGTATCCTAACAGAAAGTACAAGGAGAGTGACTCAGTGAATGGGTCCTGAGGAGTCCAACTCTCCAACTACATACTGCCACTGCCTTCCAGAGAGAGCTTTCCAAGCATTTCCTTTTTCTCTCAAAATTAGATTCCTTTCTGATGCTCTTATAAAGCCAATGACTCCAGGAAAGCTGGAGACAGAGAGAGAGAGAGAGAGAGAGAGAGAGAGAGAGAGAGAGAGAGAAAGGAAGGAAGGAAGGAAGGAAGGAAGGAAGGAAGGAAGGAAAGAAGGAAAAAGGAAGCAGGAAACGACAAGAAAAGAGGAGCTATCCAAATCAATAATGTTTTTCCCCTCTGAGAATCTAAATGCTTCCCCCAAATACGGCAAGGAAACCGTAGGCAATGAAAAAATAGATTCTATGTCTTGGTCTAAGAAATGTCATTCTGGAATCCACTGCCTTGGCGAGATAAGCTCTACATTGGCAAAGGACCGGAGCGTGCCAGGAAATTGAGGACGGGAGGGTATTTTCCCAAGCTGTATTAACACTTCTTCTCATGCTTTGCAGAGATTAGAACTTTTATCACAGGCTCACACGCCTAAAAAAAAATGTATTAAGCTGTAGTTTTTTAGGGCAGAATGGACCCAAATTGTTCCCTTTCTCGGGATGCTGTGAGATGATGCGGATGAACACTGACAGGGAAGCCAAACCCCACTAAACCAAAGCTCTCTCGAGTTACAATGGGGGCACCTTCTCACGATGGGCAAAACTCTGGATGAGGCTGGATTTACAGATATATCCATTTTAAGGAATGGGATCGAGGGGTCCCATTTGCCCTCTGCTGACCTGTCCCTGGGCAGAAGAGAAGCAACAGGCACCGAGACAACGCCAACTGAAAAAGGTGGTCCAGGAAGTCAGGTGAAAAGTGTGCTGCTCCAGGAGGTAAGAACTGGACCAAGAATCCCAGCAGGCAGGACACAGGGGCGAGCAGGGGTCAGAGAGGGTACCTGTCAAAAGGTACTAAAGGCCAAGGCCAAGATGCTGTGAAACAAGAGCATGGTGAGTTTGACGCAATCCCTCTAACTACAGCCTGGACTCACAGCCATTTTCTTCCCCAGCCCCCGAACCCCCACCCCCACCCCCGGACCCCCTCCCCCTTCCCCCCACCTGATAGAGAGCATCCATGCTCTGGTGCAAGCAGATGATCAGCCTGAATCTTTGGGCTCTGCGTGATGACACAGCAAGGCTCTCCAGAGCAGGGACGACGTCTTAGTGTATTCTATTTCCCTAGGTCCTGGCCTGCTGGAAAGGAGGGATCCAACTGCCATGTCCAGTGCTCCCAGAATACCCATGCAGGTGAGTGGACAGGTTAAGGAAGCTAGACCACGGGGTTGCCCGCTGGCCCAAGCCATGGCAGCGATGGCAGAGACCTACGACTGCCACTTAGCCCATCTGCTGCCTGATCGAACTCCTATAAATCAGAGACCCTGTTTAGTGCTGGAACAAATGAAGCAGACTTTAACTATCTGTGAAGAACAATTAGGCATCCCAGAATAGCCCCACGTTTCCAGATCTGATGCGAAAGAGGGGCTACCATCTGTACCTAGGACTAGTGGTTTTCCAAGCAAGAGATTAAAAACAAAAATCACAGTCAGGGTTGGCTCAATCCATGGAAGGATCTCTTATTAAGTGTGGGTCACTATGCCAGGTATGGGGGAGTTAACAAATGAAAGGAGAGGACTCAGGGTTTGTACAGGCTCAGAGTTAGTCCAGAGCAGGGAGAGATCACAACAGGCTGGGGGAGTCAAGAGAGTCCCTGGAGAGGGGCGCCTGGGTGGCTCAGTTGGTTGAGTGTCCAACTTCAACTCAGGTCATGATCTCGTGGTTCAAGCCCTGCGTCAGGCTCTGTGCTGACAGCTCAGAGCCTGGAGCCTGCTTCAGATTCTGTGTCTCCCTCTCTCTCTGCCCCTCCCTCTCCAAATAAACAAATACATGAATACATAAATAAATACATAAATAAATACAAATAAACATTAAAAGAGAGAGAGAGAGAGAGAGACCCTGGGGAAAATGAGATCTGGGATGAGCTTTTCAGGATGAGCAGAATTCTGGTCAGTAGACAGGAGGGAAGGGACAATGTCGATGCGGGAAGCCACGAGAGCCAAGGCACACACTGGGGAGCTACAGACAGAAGTTTGGAAGTTGAAGGAATGTCTGGAGCCCGCACATGGCAGCCTTGAAGGTCAGTCTGAGGAATTAGGACCGAGAGCTATGTGCCAGCTAAGACTGAACCAGAAGCACACAAGTCCAAACACTGTCACCACCTGCATTTCTGTAAACATTTCTGTCCCTACATCGATAATGTGACAATTTCCAGGTTTCAGAGAAATACTAGAGTCCTTGGTTCTCCGAGCCTAGAAGCTGCATCTCACATGGTAAAATTCAACCCGGTCCCTTTCTGGAGGGTTCTGAGAGGCATCAGCCACTAGATAAAGCTTCCAGGGAAAACGGTATATTCTTAGAAATAAGTGTGTCTCTGGATAAAATGGAACATAAAAGAAAATGCTACGAAAGGAGAAGAAAGAATCCTGTATCTAGAAGAAGGAAAATAACATTATAAATTTAAATTGCACATAAGAAGATATCTACTGTTCAAAGGCAAAAGGAAGAAAGTATGACCACAGTTGTGTAAAAATTGAAACAGGCCAGGGCTGAAGGGTCCACAGTTGTCAAGAGATAACCTTAGAGGGTGAAAAAAAAATGTATTAGCTTCCTCTGACGTCCATAATGAATTATCACCGACCTTGTAGCTTAAAACAACAGAAGTTTATTCCTTCAGAGTTCTAGAAGCCGGAAGTCCAAAATCAAGGTATCGGCAGGGTCTGTCCCCCTCTGAAGGCTATGGAGGTGGGGGGGGGATTCTTCCTTGTCATTCCCAGATCAGGGTGACCCCAGGTGCTCCTTGGCCTGTGGCTACAGGACGCCAGTCTCTATCACCATCTTCACATAGGCTTCTCCCTTGGGTCTATGTCTCCCCTTCTGTATCTTTTAAGAACATTGGTCATTGGACTTAAGACCCATCTAGATAACCCAGAATGATCTCATCTCAAGTTCCTTAACTGAATTACCTCGGCAATGACACTTTTTCCAAGTAAGGTCATATTCACAAGTTCTCAGTTCTAGGGGTTAGGATATAGACATATGGGGGGGGGGGAGGGCATCATTCAACCCACTACAGAAAATATAATTCATTGCCTCTCTTTTATTTTCTTGGTTTAAGTTAGATTGTACTTGGCTTTGTTTCCATCAACAGAGGAGAAAGATTAATGGGAAATATAATATTTTATTGCTGGCAGGCTCCTGATAGCCAGGGCACCTGCTGAAGCCTCTGAACAATATGTTGAAACATGGTTACCCTTCCAGCTCATAGAAATTTCTGGGGCGCCTGGGTGGCTCAGTTGGTTAAGCCTCTGACTCCAGCTCAGGTCATGATCTCACAGTTCTTGGGTTCGAGCCCTGCGTCAGGCTCTGTGCTGACAGCTCGGAGCCTGGAGCCTGCTTCAGATTCTGTGTCTCGCTCTCTCTCTCTCTCTGCCCCTCCCCTGCTCATGCTCTCCCTCTCTCTCTCTCTCTCTCCCTCTCTCTCAAACTTAAATTTAAGAAAAGAATTTAAAAAAGAAAGAAATTTGTGATACTTTGTTGCACTCCTGATGCCCAGCAGCATCTCAGGAACTGACTGTTAAACTGTAGGCTTAGCTCAAAGGTTTACAACCGGGATTTCTAGTCTGCTTCTGGCTCCCCTTTACAATATTCTCCCCACCATTCTTTTTGATCCCTCCACCTCTTCCCCCATCCCACCCACTAGAGCCAGTATCAGAAAGGGCAGAAAGGGGGCATGATTGTATTTCCCGCCAGGGTTTCTAGTTCCTGCTAACATCCTCAAAAGGCAATCTTTAAACTTTCATCAGCCGCAGTGGCCCCCAGATACCAGTTTACAGAGGAGCTCTGGTGTGGCTTCCTAAGAGTCACCAGAGAAGCTTGTTAAAAATTCAGATTCTCAAGTCTACTGGAGATTATTACTAAACTGTGGGGTGAGGCCTATGACTACATTTTTAACAACCTCCCCAGGTAGTTTGGATGAGTGCGGCGAGGTTGATGTGTTCCCGCAGTATACAGATGTTACGAAAATCCTACAAAACAAATTGGGGGGTCTCGTGGGCCTCCAGACCTCACTCTCCCCCTTGCCTGTCTTGTTCCAGCCACAGTGCCTCTTAGTGTCTCCATGAACTTCCTCCAGTTCCTTCCTCCTCGCTGTTTCCTCTGTCCAGGACAATCTTACCTGGTTATCTGCATTTATTAACCCCTCACCTATTTCAGACCTCTGCTCCAATGTCACCTCATAAGGGACCCTTCTCTAACTACTCTATATGGCAAGATGCACACACACAAATGTGCACTTGTGACTCCCTAGCCAATTACCCTGCTTTGCTTCCCAGAGCAATAATTAGTACCTGTTGGTTTGTATGTGTATTTATTTATATTTGTCAGTCTCACAAGAAACATAAGTTCTCTGGGAGCAGGGATATTGTTTGCTTATTAGCTTGTTTTTCATTTCTATTTTCATGCAGTTCTGGTGTCTACAACAGCACCTACAGGGTATGTATTCAAGAAAAATTTGAGGGATTAATGAATAGAAGAAAGGCTCTCCGTCTACCACAAAGAGTTGGTAAAAAGCCCAACTTCTTAAAATATCTTCAGAAATTTAAATAAGATAAAATACTTTAGAAGGCTTCTAGCTTAAGAAATGGGAGGGAGAGAAGAAAGCAAGCTAGTCCTCTGTTTTCTTAACCTTAAGGAGTGGGGTCCTCCAATTCTGGCTGAGTTGTTAAACCTTCATCAGTAGAGTGAAATTGAAGGAACTCAGCTCTGAGATTCTGGAAGTTCTCAGCATATCCTGGGGGCTTTTGCTGTTCATGGAAGAAGGGCCAGGAATGAGAACCGGAGAACTGGACAAGGCCAACATGTCCATTCTCCCAAACTGACCTCTCTGCCTTCCAGAAGCATCCAGAACCTGTGGGGAAGGAGGCAGTGATATTCAGTCTCGGGATCTGGGGGCCAGTGCCAAGCCTAGAGGAAAGATTGATCTAGCTTTCAAAATGTGGAGCTAAGACAGTCACAAAAGCAACATTCAGGGATGATGGGATGGGGGAATCAAAATGATGCACAGACCAAGTAAAGTGTAATTCAGAGGGGCCAGACAGAGAAGCAAGACCTGACTCTGGGCTGTATGAATAAAGGAATGTCAAGAGAGACCAAGCAGGCTCAAGAGTGTGGAGATGAGTAGGAACCAAAAAGGTTCCCCAGGGGCCCTGGCAGGGACCTCTCACAGGTAGGAGGGAGGTTGTTAGAGCACCAAGCAACATTATCTATTGCCAAAATGGAGCCCTGACATGTTGGTAGAGAATAAGGAGCCTTCTATAATAATCTCACCTAGAAAAAAGATTTTTGGAAGCAAAGTGTGACTAAAAATGGAGGAAAAGTTTGCAAAGAAATTTAATTCTAACAATTCTAAAATGGTACATGTATGGGGCGCCTGGGTGGCTCAGTCGGTTAAGCATCCGACTCCAGCTCAGGTCATGATCTCGCGGTCCGTGAGTTCAAACCCCACATCAGGCTCTGTGCTGATGGCTCAGAGCCTGGAGCCTGTTTCAGATTCTGTGTCTCCCTCTCTCTCTGACCCTCCCCCGTTCATGCTCTGTCTCTCCCTGTCTCAAAAATAAATAAACGTTAAAAAAAATTTTTTTAAATGGTACATATAAATCCATATACATTGGTACTCACATTAATTGTAAAGGGACTAAATTCTCAAGAGAAATACTGTTGGACTATATTAAAAAAAAATCAGTTACATGCTATTTATAAGAGACCCACCAAAAAACTGAGTAAAATTAGAAAGGAAAGGATAGAAGAAGATATTTTAGGATTATTGCAAGCCTAAAGAAAGCTGGGGAACTATTGTCCTTAAGACATAAAACATCATCAGTGACAAAGTAGGTTACTTCAAAATGAAAAAAATGTTCTATTCATAAAAAAGATAATCCTCTTTCTCCTCCCCAAAGCAGACCAGCTGGAACAAGATTTCGAGGCTAATGGTTATTGAATTTCCCCTAAATTAACTGAATCACTTATTTGCATTTATGTTGACAGAGACTAGAGTATTTTTCTTAAGAAATTGACTGCTTTTGCCAAAAATTTATATATACTCTTACTGTAAACAGAAAATGCTCTTATTGTAGATAAAACAATCTGGACCTCTTTCCACCACTAACCTTCTATCTTTAAGAAGCTAAAAACTCGACAATAACAACAACAAAGAAGCTGAAAACTGCTTTCAGACTACACATATTTCCTACTCTAGCTACTGAGTAATTATAAGACAACAGAATCAGCATTTCAAGGCATTACTGTCTCCAGCCCGACAAAAAAGGACGCATTATGTAGACATAAAATATTATTAACACTTCTGTGGATTTTGACAAGCCTATGTGAGAAAAACCAGAGTTTTGAATTTGACTGTTCACCAAGACCCAAGAGAACGATTAGATCCAGAGAAATCAATACAGTACGATTTTCTTTTGTGTAGTTTCTTTCATACACACTGCATGAGAGAGGTTTTTACCAAATTAAAATTTCCAAAATAGATGACAGTGTGTAATACAAATTACAAAAACCGCTGGTGTAATGGAAAGACATTTCATGATAACTAAATTAAACCACTCAATCATGAGGTTGATCATAAAGACAGAGAGGCAAGGCAACGAGGCAGATGGTCAAAAGATAGTTCGATGAGATCTGAAACGAGAGGTGCTTCGTCACAGCTCCAGCCAGAGAAGACTTCAGAGGGGCAGGCTCATTTACCGGTGTGCAAGAAGCGTCTAGAGCAACTCTGGCACTTTTCTACGTCCGGCAGAATTTCCAAAGCAGCCGGGATCTGTGGAGTAGCTTGATTTTCAACAGTGGGATTCCTGAGACACAGAACTGAACATGATTTCATTTTTATAGTTTGGGGAGACTCTTTGTTGAACAATTCACAAATCAAAAAAATAAACATAAATAAAATTCAGGCCAACCACAGCATCTGTATTTTATTCAGAAGCTATGGTTATGTTCAATCAGAGTAAACGGTACCAGTGGTGTATCTGTAAACTTAGATCTTTGGATCACTTTCCATACTCCTGTAGAAATGGAACCACTGCATTGTTACAGATTCGCTGGATGTGAAAGTCACACAATTCTCCTATGTTTACCCTGACCTTCAACTATATTATCCAAGGCAACTAAGAGCCAATCCTTTTTTGTTGTTGTTGTTAGTTTTATTTATTTTGAGAGAGATAAAGAGAGACAGAGAGAGAGAGAGAGACAGAGAGAGAACAAACAGGGGGAGGGGCATGGAGAGAGGGAGAGAGAGAATCCCAGACAGACTCCACACTGTCAGCACAGAGCTCAATGTGGGGCTCAATCTCACAACCGTGAGATCATCACCTGAGCTGAAACCAAGAGTCGGATGCTAAACCGACAGAGTCACCCAGGCGCCCCTTTGTAAGTATGCTTTCCCTGCCAGCAAATATTACCTTGAAAATGTTAGCAACGTATTAGAATTTTTAAACTTTCACTGATGGGAGAGTCTTCCTTGGGTCTAACAAATTTTTAGATTCTCTCTATATAATTGTCGAAAGCAATGGGTTTCCCTGGGTTTACTAAACTCTAGCCATACGTCAGTCCTTGGACAACTTCCCTGAGTCTCAGTTTCCTCAGCTATAGGGAAACAAAGGCAGTGGACGGGGGAGTAACAATAGTCCCCCAACTGAGAACTGAAAGAAGTCATCCACGTAAAATACCCACTGCAGTTCCTACGACACAAAGTTCTTTGTGCATGTCACTATCCATGCTAGCCACGGCCATCAGCAGCACCTCAGCCCTGCACCAAGCTGAGACCACTCCTCTGCATCAAGCCCCCACCGTCCCGTCTTACACAGGTGCACTTGGTGTCTTCTTCTGCAGACTGAACCATAACACCTTCTCTCAAATGTTCTCAAGTAGCTTAGCTCCTCCCCTTCTTGAGTGGCGTCCGTTCGTTGTGCATTTTTTTAGAGTTAAAATTGCCATCCTATCTTCTTTTCGTCCAGGCAATGTCAAGCCTGCACTTTCCCTTACATTTTATTTCAGGGCCATCCTTGATCCATAATTCTAGTCGAATCATAAATAAAACATCTTGTATGGGTTATACCTGATGTTAGATGATGTTAGATTATCTCCTGAAAATCTGTGTATAAATTACTCGCTTTTCAAATGGCAGCCATATTTTAAATATACCAGGACAGGTGGTATTTAATGTCCCCTATGGTAAATTACTTTGCAAAGCAAAGCGTTCATCTTCGATAGGATCATTCACTCCCTAATCTGTTTTATAAGACTGAATTTTTTATTTATCATACTTGCTTAAAGCATGACCTCTTTGTAGATTTTATCACTTAATCGTATGTTACACCCAGATTGTAAAGCATATTTACTTTTAAATCTCTGCCTTAATGCCTTCTCTCTCCCTTGAGCTATGTTAGATGCCTCCATCTCTGACGAGTAGAGGTACTAGATAGACAACTGAGACCATTGCCATTTCAGATACAAAACCTACAATAGAAATCAGTTGAACAGGTGATTCAAAAGGTTTAGGCTATGTCTCTGTTGCTAAAAGCCAAGCTTTCAAAGAATTCTAATTCAGTCTTCAAAACACATTCCTTGGAGGACAGCCAGCACTATAATTGTGTTTAAGAGTATGCTGATTGTGTCATTTCCATCTGTTTTGCATTAATTTGAATAATGCGTACAAGTGGCCCTAACCTCACATATGTAACAATTAGGGCAATTAATTAGTATAGATGTATTCCGACTCTGTATCCCGGGCAAGACACACATGAAATGTATAACAGGGTATGAAATCTACCAAATAAATTACCTCCCGGATAAGATTCCACAAGGACATACTGTGCGACATTGTCTTTTATTCCTGGACACTGAAGTGCCCCATTAAATGATCTCACACTTCAGACAAGACTACTCTGGCCAGAGGGTTGAGACGTTGAGAGCATGCCCAATGCAGCGGCATCAGACTGGTGGTGCATGTGATTGGGGTAAAGGGGGAGAAGACTGCTGGTTCACATAGTGGTAAGCGGGTGCTTCAGTGGGGGTGTAGAATCTGCCACTTCCACAAGCCCAAGACTATACAACCTCAGGCCAGCCTGATAAAGGGATCTAACATGCACTGAGTTCTAACTCTGCCCAAAGCATTTTGTGAAGCGCCAGGCATGCGTTATCGTCTCTGCTGATGCTCACAACGCTACCTCAGGAACAGGTGCTATCATCTCCGCCACTCAGAGGGGGAAACTGAGGCTCAGAAAGGTTGGTTCGCCCAATCCCATGCTCCTTCCCTACCAGCATAGTACCTGGCACGCTGCTGACACTCTGTGACTATTTGTGGGAATGAACTGTCTCAATGCCCAGGTGCCAGATAATCTACTCATTCTTTTGAATTTCAGGTTTAGCCTGTTTGTGAAAAGGTATCCACATTGACCTGAATGAGTGGTCAGCATTTTTCCAGGAGATAGGAAGCCCTTATAAGAGTGAGGAGTGTGCCTTGGAGATGCATCTCGCAAAAGGGCTGAAAACCAGCCTGGGCTCCAAGGCTGTGGTGCTGATCTGCCGTTTCTTGGTCATGTGGCCTTAGGCAAGTGACTTCTCCACACTTTTTTGCCTTATTTTCTTTACTTGTAAATGTGTTCAGCAATACTGCTTCCTTTACAGGTTTGTTTTGAAGTCAAATAGTCTCAGCAGGAAGCCATCAAAATCCTAGAGGAGAAGACAGACAAAAACCTCTTTGACCTGGGCCGCAGCAACTTCTGACTCAACATGTCTCTGGAGGCGAGGGAAACAAAAGCAAAAAGGAACTATTGAACTATTTTATCAAGATAAAAACTTCTTCATGGCAAAGGAAATAATCAGCAAAACTAAAAGGCAACCGAAGGAACGGGAGAAGATATTTGCAAATGACATATTAGGTAAAGGGTTAGTATCCAAAATCTATAAAGAACTTATCAAACTCAACACCCAAAAAAACAAATAATCCAGTGAAGAAATGGGCAAAAGACATGAATAGACACTTTTCCAAAAAAGACATTCAGATGGCTAACAGACCCATGAAAAAATGCTCAACGTCACTCATCATCAGGGAAATACAAATGAAAACCACAATGAGATATCACCTCACACCTGTCAGAATGGCTAACATGAACAATTCAGGCAACAACAAATGTTGGCAAAAATGTGAAGAAAGAGGAACACCCTTTTGCACTGCTGGTGGGAATGCAAACTAGTACAGACCATCTGGAAAACAGTATGGAGGTTCCTCAAAAAACTAAAAATAGAACTACCCTGTGACCCAGCAATTGCACTACTAGGTATTTATCCAAAGAATACAGGTGTGCTAATTCAAAGGGACACATGCAACCCAATGTTTATAGCAGCACTTTCAACAAGAGCCAAAGTATGGAAAGAGCCCAAATGTCCATCAACAGATGAATGGATAAAGAAGATGTGGTGTATATGTACAATGGAGTATTGCTGGGCAATCAAAAAGAATGAAATCTTGCCTTTGCGACAATGTGAATGGAACTAGAGTGTATTATGCTAAGCAAAATTAGTCAGAGAAAGACAAATATCATATGACTTCACTCATATGTGGAATTTAAGATACAAAACAGATGAACATAAGGGAAGGGAAGTAAAACTAATATAAAAACAGGAGGGGGACCAAACATAAGAGACTTAAATATAGAGAACAAACTGAGGGTTGCTGGAGGGGTTGTGGGAGGGGGATGGGCTAAATGGGCAAGGCCATTAAGGAGGACACTTGTTGGGATGAGCACTGGGTGTTGCACGTAGGGGGATGAATCAATGGATTCTACTCCTGAAATCATTATTGAACTACATGCTAACTTGGATGTCAATCAAAAATAAATACATAAGCGAATAATTCACCAATTAATTAATAGTCTTCGAACAGTACCCAGTTCATAATACGTCTTCAAACAAATATTAAGTATAGTTTCTCCCAAAGAGAAGGTCAAGCTAAAGTTGACTTCCAAAAACATTCTCAATTTCGAATGAAAGTAAAATTTTGATCTTCCAGTGTCTCTTTAGCTGCCAATGGAAACGACTATAATTTACAATTTCACTAGGAAGATGGAAAAGCTGACTGTGAAATGCGGAGAGACGTCGGTGCTGGCGTGGCAGGTGCCCGCTCCCCTCCAACGTGCCCCCGCGCTGTCTCCACCGCGCTCTTACCCCGCTGAGCGGCACTGTAGGTATCTCCTGCATTCACATTCTTGCTGATGTTTCCAGTATCCATCAGGGAGCCCATTGGGACAGGCTTGCCAACAAGTGTCTTTGAACCTAGCTAGTATGCATGAGACCCTGGGCTAGGTGTGGAGATTAATACAATGAGTATGGGGACATAATTATACTTATTGAAGGTGTGTCAGGAGACCAGCAGCAAAATAGGATGACTCTCACCCTCTCCTTCCCCTCTCCTCTTTCAGAGCTTGACTGTCACATACACACGCATGCCCCACCAACACCACTGCCGCCGCCACCAGGAAGTCTTCCTGGCTTGATGCTAGCTGAAATTAGAAATACGTGTTCATTCATGTGGCTCTCAAATTCTGCAAATCAGAACAGGACGATGACAGGCCTTGAGAAGAACAGCTCGGGGTGTGTCTCCACCGTACCCCCCGACTGAAGCTGTGCCCCTAGGTTTCCTCATTCACCCACAAAGGCAGCTGAACCACTGACAGTGACTCCCTGTTCGACCAAACTTAAGTCAGGTGCCTCTGAGCTCCTCAGCTAGTCCTCATCCTTGGCAAAGTCCTTCTCTTTAACAAAGAGCCCAGCTAAGCACTGAGACTCCCCTCGCCCTGGGCGTCCAATCAAGCTCTTCTTCTTCCACGTTGGATGTCTACGCAACTCGCTCTCAACACCTACCCACGTCCCCCTTTGTGATTTTCCATCCACTCACCTACCCTACCAGCTCAGCCAGATCTCTACTTGTCCTGCTGTGTTCGGAGACAAGCTCACTCTCTGCCCCCAGGGCCAGAGTCTTGAACAGTGTCTTCCTTGGAGTCCAAACCATTTCTCAACATTGTCTTCACTGTGTGTTCCAGGCCCCACACATGGTCCTGAGCATAGACAAGGCACAGGGCTTGACTCCACCCTGTGTCTGGAGAACCCCTGGTTGGTCCACCATTTCTTGGTTGTGTGGCCTTAGGCCAGTGACCTATCCACACTCTTTTGTCTCATCTCCTGCAGGACGCAGCCTGCCCAGCCTTCACGCTGTGACTTGAGTGGTCAAAGCCAGAAGCCGTGCACTGGCACCCCGTGCTCTATCTTGGGCCGCTCCACGGAGTGAGGGCAGTCTGGAATCACCAGCCCAACACTCTGCTCCAAGTCCCAAGTGAAAATAAGACAATTCAATAGAAGAATCCAGGGTAAGATTTTTCTTACCCTTCATACTTTCACATTGTAACATCAAATGTGCCTGCTTTGACCCAAAAGTCCGAGGTTTGACGGCCGAACTTGCTTTAGGTAGCAGCTGTTAATATCCAAAGTAACTCAGCAGAGGTGCTTCATACACTAGGAAACAAGCGATCTTTATCACTTTTATAGTGAATTGCCACCCTATATCCTGTAACAGCCAACTCTCCTGTGTCTTAAAGCCATTTGATTTTTCATATGGAGAAAACCAAATATCCAAAAATACACTGCTTTCAGTGACTCTTTTCCCACGTCAAAAATTCGACCAGGGAAGAAGGGGGTGGAGCCTAGACGCAAGAGTCTGGTTGGCAAAAGATGTAGGATCTGTGGTGTAGCTGTCCCTCCCCAGGCCACCGCTGTCACTAACTCCGCATGATGAATCCCATTACCTTACGGGGTAAGAATTCAGCTTTACGGAATAGATGTCACATTGGTTCCCATCCATCCCTGCACAGGATGGAGCTTCTGTTATATCCACAGGCCCCAGGGACAGGAGTCAAAGGGAAGGTTCAGGGAAATGTGCATTAGCCCCCAGCCTGAGCCCAGAGGCTCAGGAACTCTGGGGCCTCTGGCTCCTTGGGCAAGGAGAGAGGGGTCCGATTCTTGCATTCATCTGGGTGTAACCTGCAGCCAGGACAGTGAGGGGGGCTGGCAGGAGATGGGACTCTCAAAGGAGTGCCAGACCAGGCCATTCTCCATCAGGTGTCAGACCCCCACATGGCCAGGCATCTGGCCCCCATGACCTTTGCCCTGTTACATCCCCCTTGGCTTCACCCACTCCCACCTCCCAAGAAACTTGAGTCAATGTCCCCTTTGGCTAGACATCAACTACCCTGCTGTGCCCAGGGGGACATCCCCCTGCCTTCTACTCTATTTCCTCTCGGGGGGCGGGTGGGGGGCGAATTTCGACCACAGCCTGTGTCACAGGAAAACATACTTCATCGACAGAGATTCTGCAGCTGAAAACCCCTACTGTGTACCGTGGTGAGCACCCCCTGGCAGGGTCATCTGGATGCTGAGTGGTCCACCGGGCTCTGTCAGCAGAGGCACTCGGACCCCACCTGCAACACCCCCCCTTTTCTGACACAAGTTCTGGGTCACCCCCACATCACTGCTCGGTCTGTGTGACATAGAGCATTTTATCCAGGAGCTTAGGATCCTCCTCTTGAATCAGAAATTCATTTTCTTATAGAGTTTTCCCCCTGACAGTGGTCTATAACCTCATCCCTTTAGAATGTTTGGGCTGTGGCCAGAGTTCAGAGTATCCCGGGGACTGAGCTCTGTGTCTTTGCCCAAAGGGAGGCACCTCCTTGTATACACATGTCCAGCCTGGTACTCTGGGAATGTCAGAAACTCTCAAAGCCGGTGGAAGTCTGTTTCTGCTTGCTGCTAACAATTCAGCCTTTTTGAGCCTCAGTTTCCGCATCTGTAAGGTGGGGATAATGTCACTTTACAGGGCTGCTTGGTAATCAAAAGCAAGATCACATGGGAAGGCAGCTAGCGTAGTCCAGACACACTATAGATATCCAGTAAATGTTACTTGACTCAGAACCCTGTTTCCTGGCCATCAGAGTGTGATTGGAGAGCCCCCAATGGAGCATGTCGTGGGGACACTGATGGGCTCTCTAGCGCCATCAGCTTACACACAGTAGGCTGTGAGCAGGTTCATAAATTTCCCTGGGACTTTATGTTTCAATCTTTCTGCATCATTCTTGTTTATTTTTAGCCAACGTCACGTTTAAGAGAAAAGCACTGGGTGAAAATTTTCATTAAATTTATTTCATTACGACCCAGATCAGGAGCATCCCAAGTAGGAAAGGATGGTTTCACTGGAGACTTTGTGACTTTAGGCTCCAACCTGAGTAGTAGCCTTTTTACATATTATCACAGGCACCTTCCATTTACACAGAAAGGCAAGCCCCAAAGGCAACAGAAGCTTTCCTCCATTACCCATGTGCCTCACATATGCACATAAGCACACATTTATTTTTATATCTGTGCTTACAATGTTATGACTTCAGTATGTGTGATTCTCTCATTCAAGATAAAAGTTGCGGGTTTGAAATGGTTTGAAAACCAAGGCACTTGCTTTCTGAGGGCCCTGTGGCCACACCGGTGGGCGGGGAGACCGTTGGGAGGCTCCACCCCAAGCTGACTCTGCTCCTGGGTCCCCTGGCAGACAGAACCCTGGGGCTCATGCTGGATTTGGGCCATGGGTGATCGATCAGTCCTCCAGGGGCGGGGCCGGGGGGGGGGGTTGCTGTACGCCGCACCCTGGGGACCGCATTTGCCTGTGCGCTTCACGGTTAAATTCAAACATCAGTGAGATGTGATGAGCATGACCTGGGCCACTGAGCCAGGAGGTTATCCAAGATCCCCAAGTGAGTTTGCCCACATAGCGGGAGGGGGAGGTCTGAGGGTGGACCCTTTGGGACCAGCTCCTGGGCTTCCTCCCTCCCTTTCCGGAGCCCTCTTGGAAAAGGCTTTTCATAACATGGGGCTTAAAATATGTATAGGGTTTGGATCGTTGCAAGGAGCAGGGAAAGCGTTCCATGCTGCGTTTCAAAAGCGCAGTTTGATAATTCAATGCCTGATAATTAATTTACATGTTCACCTTTACTGCCCAACAAAAACCGGGAAAGAGGACCCTAGAGGGGAGGGCAGAGTCTACCTCCTACAAGTCTTCTCTGCTCCCCAAAGCACCCAGCTCAGGGCTGGACACACAGCGAGTTCCTAATAAACATTATCAATTATTGCTCTGCACTTCACCGTGTGGGACACATGTACACACAGAAGATGGGAATTTTGCGATTTTCCATAAAGGGGGCTTAGTTGGGGGTGCCTGGGTAGCTCAGCCGGTTGGGCATCTGACTTCGGCTCAGGTCATGATCTCACCATAAGTGAGTTGGAGCCCTACATCGGGCTCGCTGTTGTCAGGGCAGAGCCTGCTTCAGATTCTCTGTCCCCCTCTCTTTCTCTGCCCCTCCCCTGCTTGTGCTCGCTCTCTTGCTCTCTCTCTCCTTATCTCTCAAAATAAGTAAACATTAAAAAATGGATAATGATTTTTTAAAAAAGAGTGCTTCGTTGTTATATCGAATAAGCAATGTGAACATACTGAAATATAAGGGAATCAAATTATGTCCCGATTGCCGCCTGTTCTCAAATGGAAAACCAGCAAAAAAAGAGGATGACTCATCTTAAATCCACAATCAAAGGCACAACGTTTCTCTATTTTCCAAGCTCCACTCAAGAGTTACAGTCCAGGATGGATGAGTGTATTCAGACGGTGTCAAAACAAAACTGAAGGACATCAGCCACCAAGACTGAGCCTGGTGAACTGTATCTGGAAGAATTTGCTGTTTGGGGTGGTGTGGGGGTGCGGGGGGGGCGGGTATCCCATGTTATTAAGGTGGGGGTCGTTTTGCACGGAAATCGGATCACCTAATGTCTTCAGCTTTCAGGTCTTGTCTGGTATGCATTGTCCCTAACACATGGTGCCCCTTCCTCCTTACAATAGTGAGTTTCGAAAATGCTCCACAAATTAATAATAATATCTGCCCACCGTTGAGTACTTGATTCTGTGCCTATCATGATTCTAACATTTTAAGTGCATTTCCTCGTGTAAGCTTTCCGGCAGCCCTCGGAGGCAGATGTCATTAGACCCAGTCTGTAGATTCAGAAACCCAGACATCGCACACACAAGCAGTTGGCCCAGTTTTGCCCTTTCGGGGCCCACCTCACCGAGCTCATTCTGCTCTCGGCCCATGTGGACACAGCCGGAGTGCCTGCAAGCCAGTGAAAAAGAGAGAAAAGCCTTCACTGCATCCCCCTGACTTCACTCTTCGTTTTCATGAGAATTCAAACAGAAAGTAGGGAGTTTGAGAATTAAGCCTGGCTTAATCCCTCCGCAGGGAGCCGTTAGGTTAACCAGACAGCTTTGAACTTTTCCCGTGTTCGCTGCAGGTTCAGGCTGGACTCTTGCCATTTAGTGCCAAAGTTCTCAAAGTGTGGTCCTGGGGCCGGCAGCAACAGCATCACCTGGGAACTTATTAAAAATGCACATTCCTGGGCCACCCAGGGGCTCAGTCGGTTGGGCGTCAGAATCTTGATCTCAGCTCAGGACATGATCTCACTGTTTGCGGGTTCAAGCCCCATGTTGTGCTCTTCGCTGACAGCACAGAGCCTGCTTGGGAGTCTCTCTCTCCCCCTCTCTCTCTCTCTCTGCCCCTCCCCCATTCGAGCGCACGTGCTCTCTCTCTCTCTCTCTCTCTCTCTTAAAATAGATAAATAAACTTAAAAAAAATTTCACATTCCTGGGGCCTCCTCAGACCTACTGAATCAGGAGGTAGAGCCCAGCAACCTGGGTTTTTAAAACGCTCCAGGGGATTCTGACCCACACCAAATTTGCAGAACCTCTGGGTAGCATAATAACACCTTGACCCAGAAAGGAATTAGCAATGAAGAAAGTGAAAATACTTGTCAATTTCGTATTTGGAACCACAATTTCCTAATATAAAACTGGACAGAGAATTTGGAGGGTTTCTAACTCAAACCACTAGTTTTATACTTGGGAAAACTGAAGCCCAGAGAGGGAGAGCATGCTATTCCTCGTCACACAGCAAGGTCATGCCAGAGCCTCACGCCCAAACCCAGACCCCCTGCCCCCCGATTCTGAGTCATCTTCCACAATTGAGCTTCCCTTCCAATTTCTAACTACACCGTCCTCAACTGTTCCTTCTCCCAAGTCTGTGTTTAGAGGTTGTCTAATAGTCTATTCATGGAAAATAGAACTTTCTTCTTATTCTGAACATAAATTAAAGTACACTTTCTTTATATTTCTATTCTGCATCAATATTTATATACTCACCATCTTTAAAGCAATTTATCAAACATTTTATTTAAATTGGTATAATAATTTTACTCCCTCTTTTATCTCATGGCTGGGCTAGAATTGAAGGTGTTACATTTTTAGGTTCTTATTATGCATGTGCATAACATTTTCTGAAAAACTCAGAACTGTGTTTCTTCATCCCTCTGACAGATAATCATCTCCAATTGCTCTAATCATGATGTGCTCGGCAACGCTGTTGGACTCTCTTTGCTGAGCTGTGGGAAGCCATTTTTCTAAAACTCTGCATCCTTATAATCAAATCTACTTTTTCCCACTCCCATATAGCAAACCAGATGGCCAAATGAAAATCCAGTCCAAGTCATTGGTTTGCGAAAACAACTAGGTAATTGCCATTCAAGGGAATGGGCAGTTGTCAGAATTTTAATATTTCCACCCAAATATTTGGAATCTCATTGGTGAGCCATTTGCTGAGTTGTTTGTGCTTAGTACCCTTATTTCTCACTTTTCTTGCTAAGTGTTTGAGAAACCAGCCCGTTTAGAGGTCATCTTGACCACAGCCAATGCCCCGGAACACAGAGAGCTGGGCGCCCTCCCACTCAGGCAGGAGACATGGTCATGACTCTTTAGCAAGGACCCTCGAGCTTCATCTCACAGAGGCCACCAGCTTTTCTTTTCAACCTATTTTAAACTGTCTTTATTTCAAAAAAAAAAAAAAGCAATTAAGTACTTGTTACCCAACTTTTTAGGAGGGAATCATGGATAACCACAGAGAATTAAAATAACGTGTTATGAATTCATGCCATAAGAGCTTGGGATCCAAAACCAGTGGTAACAATATGGACATTAGACCATGCACTGGAACAAGTAATGAAGGAGGAGGTAGGAAAGAAGGCTAACTTCTTCTGCTTGTGGACATTTGGACTTTCAGAGCCCTTGATGGACAGTGGAAGACATGAAGGAGGGAAGGAGAGATGGAAGTAGGATTTGGGAGCTGGAGGGGAAGGACAAGAGGTCCACGCAGGAGCTGAGGTGCCATCAGCCAGACAGCCTCTGGTCCTGTGCCACTGGGCGTCCAGAGATGAGACCAGTGTGAGGACACAGGGGGAGAGGAAAAGGATGTGGCCCAGAAAGCTGTTGTACTAAAGCAAGGTTGGTCACTCCTGTTCGTGAGCCTGAGGTTTCCTGACACTGAATTCACATGCCGTCCTTAGGACAAGTAAGAAGAGAAGCAATTCCTAGAACCAGCTCCACTAACACAATGATTAAGAACAATCTGTGAGTTGGGGCTCCTGGGTGGCTCAGTCGGTTAAGCGTAGCATCTGACTCCTGATTTCAGCTCAGGTCATGATCTCACGGTTCGTGAGATCAAGCCCCACGTCAGCCTCTGAGCTAACAGCATAGAGCCTGCTGGGGATTCTCTCTCTCTCTCTCTCTCTCTCTCTCTCTCTCTCTCTCTCTCTCTCTGAAAATAAATAAATAAACTTAAAAAAAAAAAATAAAGAGCAATCTGTGAGTTAAAACCCCTAGAATCTTTATGCCAGTTTAAAGCCAGTGAGCTTAAAACCTAGTCTTATGAAGAATACCCAGGGAACTTTTAAAAATACAAAATACTGAGTCCAACACAGACATTCCTGGTCAGGGTTGATTACAAGACCACGTGTTTTAGAAGAAGAGGATGTTTATGGGGCACCCAGGTGGCTCAGTCGGTTGAGCATCCGACTTCGGCTCAGGTCATGATCTCACAGTTTGTGAGTTCGAGCCCCACGTCGGGCTCTGTGCTGACAGCTCGGACCCTGGAGCCTCCTTCGGATCCTGTGTCTCCCTCTCTCTCTGCTCCTCCCCTGCTCACACTCTGTCTCTCTCTCAAAAATAAATAAAGATTAAAAAAAAATTTTTTTTAAAGAAGAGGATGTTGATGCACATTTAGTGGTCTGTGCCATGCAACTTAAAAAATATATTACAATTTTGAAATTATTGAGGCGCTTTGTCAAAAATGGTGGCAAATTCTGACTCTCCCTCTTCATTAGGTCGGCCACCCTTCTGCCTCCAGGCTTCTCAAAGGCTTTCCATCTACTGGTTAATACAGGAGGAGAAAAGTATGTGTGGAGAAACCCCACACCTCCCCCGACATTGCTACTGAAAAAAAAAGAAAAGAAAAAATACAGCACCAGAAGAGAAACAAAAATGTCTTCATTTCAATGAAGGAAGGATCAAGGATCAGAGCAAATTATTAATAATCGACATGAAAGTCAAGACTTCACCCCCACCAAGGGATTCTA
>NC_064813.1:57443718-57511176 GCF_023721935.1 Panthera uncia
AATGCATCATCCATGCCCAGTGCCCAAAAAGGGCCCTGTCTTCCCTGCTAGCCTGAGCCTGACTCATATCCCACATACTGGGTGGCTGGAGAATTAGGGTTTTGAGAAGTGAGTCAAAGGCTCCAGATGCCCACATATTAATTCCATTGTAAGACAGGACACTCATCATTAGACTATCTTCCAAAAGAACTGGGTTGGTCAGTTGTTCATTTCGGTATCTATGATCTAAATCACAATCATTTTTAGAAAGTGTATAAGCGGCCTATTAAAAAGTCAACCTCCAAAGTCATAATAGATTTAAAACTTCCGGTGTTGAACAGGTGCTCAGAAAATCAATCTATAGCAAGAACAAACGAACTGAAAAAACCATTTTAATCACCCCCAGGCTATTTTTATTCAACACACTGCTGCAACATGACCCCCAGGAGAATGAGGTTTGCTTTTTTCTTTAAAGAAGACAACAGAGGCCAGGAAGAGGAGGCAAAAGGAGATCACTAAATTATTGGTCATATCGATTATCCATCATCATCAGTGAATGTTGATTACACAGACAGTTGGATTAGCACAGTATGCGGAACTATTCTCTTCTTTCTTAGCCTTATGTGTCTGGGCTTGAGGTCGTGAACCATGGATGACCCTTTTCTACCAGAAAAATGCTCATGAAGCACAGCTCTGATCACCTCTCTTTTGCTCAAAACTCCCCGTTGTTTTCCCCTTGAAGACCAGAACCTCTGTCCTGGTGTGCAAGTTCCTCCATCCTTCCCTAACCCCACTCCACTTTTCTGCTTCGTGCGCTGTCCTCTAGTTTCTTGGCACTCCTTACTGCTGCCCGCACAAGCTCCAGGATTTCTCCCCTGACCCTTTGCCTTTTCTATTTTCTAAGCCTGGGAAGCCTCATGCTCCACCCCTCATAAACCTCACCCACTTCTAATGCCACCTTCTCCACTGTGTCTCCCGTTCCACCCCACTCTGCCTATGCAGACTGAAAACTAAATATTCACATGGTCCCCTGTCTCCTCTTTCTATAGGACACATCCTTTTTCCACTGTATTCTTCTTATCTTGTTTCACTTACTAGACAATGGTCTGCAGGGGACTGGTTGTGTTGGTTTTGTCTTTGTACCCTGTGTCTTCTGTGCTTCTGGGGCCTTAGTGCGTGTCTAATATGCATTTGTGGGTAGAAGGAAAGGAAGAAGAAAGAGAAGGAAGGAAGGAAGTGTAGAAAGATGACACAAAGGGAAGGGAGGAAGGAATTCAGTTTGTACTAGCACAGCCGGTGTTTAGGAAAGTTGTGTATGTGTCTAGAACTTCCTATAGCTACTGTCTCACATCCTATTTTTTGCCTCAGTCACCTATACCCGAGCTTTCTCCCCATCCCTCCACTGAAATGTTCTTGCTAAAGGCCGTCCACAAAGCCCCTCTTACCAAGTCTGGCACTCACCTCTCAGGCCACCTTACTCAACTAACTTGTGACTTTTAACACCTCCCTCACGCTTTTCTTGAAAATGTTGGAAATCTACACTTGATTCCTGTGATGCCTTCACTCTTGCTTTTCCCTGTATCTCTTTTACCCCCTTGCATCTCAAGCCCCCGTACTGTATTCATTTCCTCCAGCCATCCTTTAAATACTGGTGATTTCCGGTGTTCTTCATCTTTCCTTTCTGTTTTCATGCTACACACTCTCTGGTTAAACTTATTCATCCCCCTAGCTTCAGATTAGTTCCTCTCTGTTGATAATTCCCAATCTATATTTCTTGGCCTCCCTCCCCTCCTGAATTCCATCCAGAATTATGTGGCCAACCTCCTACTGGACATCTCCCCTCAAGAGCTACCTTAAATTCAACATTTCTGAACCAGAACATTCCATGCCCCCCCCAACAGGCTTGTTCTTCGTCCTGTATTTTTATGTCAACTAATAATGTCCCACACTTGGGGTGCCTGTGTGGTCCAGTTGGTTAAAGGTGTCCAACTTCGGCTCAGATCATGATCTCACGGCTGGTGAGTTTGAGCCCCACATTGGGCTCTGTGCTGACAGCTCAGAGCCTGGAGCCTGCTTCAGACTCTGTGTCTCCCTCTCTCTCTGACCCTCCCCTGCTCATGCTCTGTCTCTCTCTCTCTCAAAAATAAATAAACATTAAAAATTTTTTTAAATAATAATGCCCCACACTTAACCAGCCCACAAGGCCAGAAAGAAAAGAATCTTTTGAAAGCCACCTCTATTTAGCACATCCAGTCACTGAAGTTCCTTAATGTTTTCCACATCCTCATATCACCGTCTCCCTTGGTGCAGAACATTATTCCTTCACATCTAGGTCGCCACAAAAACTTCCTGAAAGGTTTACTGTCTTCGGTCTTTGTCATCCTCTAAACTTCAGCCAACTCAGCTACCTTCCTAAACTGTAAATATGTTCATTTCACACCTTTCTTATAACCCTACAATAGTATACCATTGTCTTCAGGACAAAACCCAAACTCCTTAACTTCACGTGTATAAGTTTATCTTACTTTCTCTTTGCTGGTCCATGCAATGTCCAACAGCCATGGCATTTCGTGTCGAAATCCCTGTCAGGGAGTGGAGTCAGGGACTGATGATCATCCTAGCTCTCATTCTTGCAGAACTCCCACAAAAAAAAACCTAAGTGGAAGGTGTTATTTTCTCTTTCCTGACAAATAATAAACTACCCATCTCATATGAAGGAAGGCTATTCTACCAGTTATCCCACCTGCCTCATTGTTGACTCTTTTATCTTGGACTTTGGATGCAAACATTTGAGTTCATTGTATTCCCCCAACCTCATAGCCCCTCCCCCTCATGAAACAATAAACCTTGATTTATTATTCTAAGAGCTTGCAACTCTCCTGAGTCTGACCTAAGTCACAAGCCTCATATCACCAGCTGTAAATGGCCCTACGAGTGAATCCCCCCTCTAATTGGTCTCCAACAATTCCACTTTAACTTTACCTCCAGCAGACGGAACGGATGGAAGGTTTGCATTCATTCAACCCAACTACAGGATTTTCACCACCCGGCACCTACCAATTCTCCAGACTCACCTTCCACAACTCCACCCCACGAGGCCCCTGTATTAGAACTACCTGCAGTTTTCCTAAAGCATACCATGTCCACTACTGCCTCTGTGCCTTTGCACATGCCATCATATTCAGCTTGGATGGTCTCCACATGTATCCCTGCCCCTCCCATCCCTATGCCCTCACTCCCTACTCCTTGGATAGCTTGTACTCATTAAATCTTGGAATCTTTTTCAGACTCTGTTTTCCTCTTCCAATTCGCTGGCCTTCCCCTGTATTCTCACACTGACTGAATATAAAAACCTGTCACAGCATTCACATGCCACAGGGCCACTGTGGGATGTTTGTTTAGCTCAGCCATGAGACAGAAAGCTCCTCGAAATGGAGGATAATGCTGTATGTTTCTCTGTAACTTTAGGGTTCTGTAGAGTGTCTGGTTCAGGGCCATTGCTCCTCTGTTTTTGACAGAGGATTGATGGATGATAGATAGATGTTAGATGATAGAAGATAGAAAGATGGATAGATAGATAAATGGATAGATAGAAGAGTGAGCCTCTTTTCAGAAAGAGTAGAATTTCTGTAAACATGTTTGATTTTGTCTCCCATCCAAGTACAGTAGCATATAGCACTAAGAAGCAGTCTCATTCATTGCATGGAGCAGATACTCTCAGGTTTTTTCCTGGCATATTTGCAAATGTGACTCTGAGGAAAATAAAACCCAACAGTTGGGGCAGAGGGGTGTGTGTGTGTGCGTGTGTGTGATGTTAGAATGGAAGAGGACAGACGCATGGACCAAGGGGAAGTAAATCTTGAATGAAGAGTATCAGATGGATGAGAACTTCTATTGGTAAGGGAATAATCTTAACCAGCTAAGCGAATTCCTTTCTCAGATCAAAAAGCACAATAGAATCCATTTGCTTGGCACTTTTGTTATTAGGCATCTCCTTCTAGCTGGCCAGTCCAAGTTTTACCACTTTCTACCCCAGAAGGTAACACCAATATTCTTCCCTCAGCAACCCCCTTAGCTGGATGCTGAGCCAGGAACATAGGTTTCTCTGCAGAAAAAAGAAAAGGACCAAAAAGGAGAGGCAGAGAGCTTTGAATTTCATCTGGACTCTGTGCTTGTTTTCTTTGGACCCAGTATTTGACTTCTTTAGGAATTCTGGTTCAAAGGCTAATTAATGCCTACACTCACAGATGATATAAATAAGTCATCAGAAAAATCAGATTGGATCCATGTGCTGGAACTGAACAGAAATGCTCAATACACTAGAACAGTGACTCCCAAACATGTTTTTTTTTTTTACCAACACACACACACACACACACACACACACACACACACACAGAGGCAAACTGAACCACATTTCACAAAGCAAGAGAGAGTGTCCCAAATGTCCTACTACAGTTCTAAGCTGTAATAACCTCAGAAGGTAAGTGCTACCAACTTAGAACAGCATCATGTGACTGTTTATTTAAATTTATTGTATATTTATTTAGTTTGGTGACCTTTGAAAGATACATCTTTAATTTTTTTCAGTCACTGTTTGCCATCTTCAATCAGAGGTACTGAAACAAAAATTTAAAATTAAAAATGCAGTTTTGAGAATACACCTAAAACCAAACTAAGACAAAAGCCTTAGTGCCCAAAAGGGGCACGATACACTTGTATTACTCTTTGTATTCTCTGGTGTTTTCTGGTCTGTTCAGTTATATTCTCTATTTTATTATTTCTGTGCCATTTTATTCTATTTGTCTTTTCTAAGTGCTGATCTCACCCCCAATAAATTAAGTTCATGACCCACTAACAAAAAGCACAGCCAAGTGAAGGAATAGTCAGTCCTTCCTTGATTCAAGAGCTCAGTCATCCTGGGCTTGGGTGACATACAGATCCATTCATTTTCTAGAAGCCGATAAGTGAAAGCCATCGAAGCAAGGGTAGGTTGAGGCGTGTGGAGCTCCTTGGTGAAGAAAACAATCCCCGTCACTACCCAGTGGTGCTGACAGTCCCCCCACAGCTGTGTGTCACTGCAGGAGGTCACCACTTTAACAAGGTCTGAAAGAAATGGATTCCTGGGATGAAATGACTCTGTGACATAATGGAACATTTTCTGCACCCAAGGAACATCTGAAAATATTTTCCTTGTTAACAGTGAATCTTGTCCCCTGCCAACCCTCTCTGTTCCCCATTTCTCATCCTCGGTAACAGCGTAATGATCTTAATGAAAAACACCCAGAGTGAAAATGACAAGCTTTTATGACAGCAGTCACCACGTGTAGAAGCCCAAAACAGAGGAGTAATAAAATCGCATCCTTTGTGACGTAGTCTCAGGATAAAGATGCCTGGTTCTGATCATTACAGTCATTACCAGCCACCCCAGCATACGATACAATAAGGCTACTTATATTTCATTCATACGCAACTATTTATAGCCTTAATTCCTTAGCTCTGGTCACATCTACTTTACTTCTCACTTATATTAAACTGTAAGTATTTCAAGGGTTCTGTCTACTATCTCTTACATGTCTCTCTGTATTTTTAGCTACAAGTAAGCAGATAGCTAAATGATAAATGTCGGCACATTACGAACATCGTTATCTCTTGTAGCAGAGAGGATGAATTGACTCAGTGGCACAATGATCTCATCAAGAATCCAAGGGCTTCCATTCCTCTTCTCTGCCTTCCTCAGTATAGACCTCTTCATCCTGAGTCTTATGACTTCATGGGCTCAATATGGCTGCCAATGGCTGCTGCTCCATATATCTCATCCTCACATTAGCACCATCCTGAGTCAAAAGACAGGAAAGGGGTTTTCTTCTCACACTTCTTGTTCTCAAAGTTTTGCAACAGACTTCTTCTCAGGACCCATTGGCCAGGATTAGATGCCATGCTTATGCACGAGTTATAAGGGAAGCTGAGGCACGTGAGTCTTGGTATTCTCAGTTTTTACAGTGGGAGACAGTCTTGACCAGCAAGGAAGAGATACAGCACTTGGTGTTCTGCACTCAGTATTGCCCACTGCATTTTTAAACTGATCACTCTATGATCGCTCTCTACTCTACGTGAGAGTGAACATGCAGATTTGGTCTCATCGCTATGTGAATAGGTTAACAGCTCTGTCAGAGGGCAATCGACTTCTCTTGCCTGGGGAGGAACCATTTCTCATAATTCTGGTTACTATCCATAGCCAAACCTGCATGGGAGGGTCCGCAGAAGGATCACTCTGAAGCTATTCCCAAGCTGTTGAAACCAGTGATGACAACAGCTCTCTGCTGCTGGGTCAGTTGGCCAACAACTGTTTTTCAACCAATAGTGTAGATTTCCCCATTTCTGTTACCCTCTCTGTTTTGCACGCGAGGACACTAGCAATAGAGAGGTGTCTCTAGACCCCCAACAGCGCATCTCCAATTTGTGCTGCATCTGAGAATCAGAATGACTTTTCTTAAAAAAAAAAACATTTCCGGGGCGCCTGGGTGGCTCAGTCGGTTAAGCGTCCGACTTCGGCTCAGGTCATGATCTCACGGTCCGTGAGTTCGAGCCCCGCGTCGGGCTCTGTGCTGACAGCTCAGAGCCTGGAGCCCATTTCAGATTCTGTGTCTCCCTCTCTCTCTGACCCTCCCCCATTCATGCTCTGTCTCTCTCTGTCTCAAAAATAAATAAACGTTAAAAAAAACATTTTTTTTAAAAAAAAATTTCCATCATGAAATCCAATCAGCAAAACTGCGTTGGAAATTTATTGTACCAAAAGCTCCGTGGCAGGGATGAAGTGGTAGGAGGAAGTGATAGTGTGTGTGTCTGAGTGTCTGTGTGTGTGTGTGCATGCATGAACTCTCGTGTGTGAATGCATGCTAAACTTCTACTTCTCATTTAGCTCCTATCTCTGTCTAGAAGTCCAATGTGCTATCCATTGCACCACAGAGACAGGCATAGCTCCTGATCTCTGAATTTCGATTCCGAATTTTATTTGATGAAATTATCCATTGACATCTATTACTCAATGTTGGCCTATGTGTGTTGGTTTTATATCTTAGTATAGGAAATATCTATATTTCCATCTTTATACCTTCTCCACCCAGCCTGGCACCTGGCAGCTAACAGATACTTAAAGAATATACTGAGGGGTGCCTGGGTGGCTCCGTCAGTGGGATTTCGGCTCAGGTCACGATCTCACAGTTCATGAGATCAAGCCCCACATTGGGCTCTGTACTGACAGCGTGGAGCCTGTTTGGGACTCTCTCTCTCTCTCTCTCTCTCTCTCTCTCTCTCTGTCTCTGCTCCTCCCCTGTTTGTGTGCACTTTCTCTCAAAATTAAATAAAAATAAATATTAAAAAAAAAGAATATATTGAGTGTGTGAGTTCCTTGAGGGCACAGCACATATTACGTTAAGTTTTGATTCTCCTTAATTTCTATTCTAGAATAGAAATAAAGCAAAGAAGAAAAGATATGGATAAGAGAAAGCTCCTACCTTCTTGGGAGCAATCTCCAAAAGGTATTCTCCAAAAAAAATTTTTTTTTGAAAATGTATTCGTTTTCTTCAGGCATACGTATTCCATGACGACCATGGAACAGCAAAACACATTCAAATGTCTGGAAGTCTGGCCCAGCCAGATGGGTGGACTTTGAGATGAAAGAGTGGAAGGGAGGCCCTCTTTGCTTTTGCTTTTTCTTTTTCTTTTTATTCCTCTCCATCTGAATCCCACTCACCCTCCCTCCTTCATGCAAGTACCAGTGGGTCCTCTTTCCCTCGCCACCTCCCTCTTCCCCTCGCCACCTCCCTCTTCCCCATTCTAAACTTCATCCACTGCTTGCATTCTCTCTCTTCAAATAAACCAGACTTCCAGAAGCTCCCTCCGGATATTTTTTTTTTAATCTTTTTTATGTTTATTTTTTTTATCTTTGAGAGAGAGAAAGAGAGCACGAGCAGGGGAGGGGCAGAGAGAGAGGGAGACACAGAATCCGAAGCAGGCTCCAGGCTCTGAGCTGTCAGCACAGGGCCCGTCGCCGTAGGGCTTGAGCCCACGAACCACGAGATCATGACCTGAGCCAAAGTTGGACGCTTAACCGACTGAGCCGCCCAGGCGCCCCTCCCTCTGGACATTCTAATGGACCACCTGGACTGTCCCATCAGGAACCCAGAGCCACACCTGGTGAACAAGTTTGCAGTTTGTCCTAACTTTCTCTCCCACCCCACACTCCATTCGTACCAGGTTTTGCTTAGACTCTGGCATTTCTCCAACAGCTGCTACTGGAATCTTCTTGTGTGACAATCAGGCTTCCTCGCAGCCTTATCAGCTCAAGCATAACAGAGCAGAGGCTGCCGTGTACGAAGCCCCTTTTCACTACTCACAGCCACTTCTCCTATGGGATCACATGGATTCGGTGCTTGTCAGATCCAACTGGCATTTCTCAGCAGATCACGGATCTTCCCTGGAGCCCCCAGTTGGATTTTGGTGCCTTCTTCGAGGACGCCTCTCCTTGGTTTTCGAATCCTTTCCTTTGGTTCACTTTGCACTACCTGCCCAAGCACGTTACATCGCAGCCATCCCATAAGCTCAACTGTAGAGAGGGTTCTTTCTTTACTTATTACTGAAGTATAATTGACGTACAATGTTATATTTGTTTCAGGTGTACAACGTACTGATTCGACAATTCTATGCATTACGCAAGGCTCGCCACAGTAAGGGTAGTCACTGTCACCAAATGTTATTACCATATTATTGGCTGTATTCCCTAGGCTGTACTTTTCATCTCTGTGACTTATTTATTTTATAACTGGAAGTTTGTGTCTCTCCCTTCCTTTCCCCTATTTTGCCCACTCCTCCTTCTGGACACCACCAGTTTGTTCTCTGTATTTAAGAGCCGGTGTTTTGTTTCTTCGTTCATTTGTTTTGTTTTGTAGATTCTACATATCAGTGAGATCATATGGTATTTGTCTCAGAAAGTGTTTCTTTTATGCTGGTATTATTGTTGACTTCAAGGTCCCAGGTGTGTATCCATTCTTGCCTTGCCCAAAAGGTGTTCTCATGACAGTGTCACCCTGCCTCTTCTCCTGATTTGTACTGATTGTGTACAGACCTGCTTTCACAGCCCAAGCTTCTATTAACTTTGAGCAGCAGGACATAGTTATGGGCATAAATCTACTTATCATAGATGCTTAGTATATTAACCCTTATCTGGTTTTCCATCAAAGGCAACTTGCCAGGAAACATAGCTTTATTTTGAATGTCTTATCCTTATTAATCAAGGTAATACCCTAAGCATCTATTTTGCTGTTGTTATCCAATTATAAGCTCCTGAGGGGGCAGAAAGACAATATAACATTCATAAGTTTATCCCTAGAACACAGCTCAGCATCTGGCATACACATAAAATAAAGTTGTTGAATTTAATTAAATTGAATCAGACTTTGGGGCGCCTGGGTGGCTCAGTCGGTTAAGCGTCCGACTTCAGCTCAGGTCACAATCTCGCGGTCCGTGAGTTCGAGCCCCGGGTCGGGCTCTGGGTTGATGGCTCAGAGCCTGGAGCCTGCTTCCGATTCTGTGTCTCCCTCTCTCTCTGGCCTTCCCCATTCATGCTCTGTCTCTCTCTGTCTCAAAAATAAATAAATGTTAAAAAAAATGCCTTTTATAAATTGAATCAGACTTTAAACTTTTCAAATAACTTTTAATTCAAATCACAAAGGTAACAATTTCCACTCCTGGCAATGGCAGACTGGGTGAAAAGAATTATAGATGTCCTTCTGAAAACAACCATAGGCAACATTGTGAAAAAAATCTCTTTGAAAGCACGAAACAATGGTAAGTGCAGCATGAAATTGTGGGGACACTATCTGGAAGAGGGAAGAGCCGAGAGATGAGTCTCACATTGGCTCCACTTTTCACCTCAGGTGTCTATAAATTGTGAAACTGTGGTTGAAGGACCTAGAAAGGCTTTGAAAAGATCCTGTGGGGACAAATTAGAGTTTATGGTCTTTCAATAAAGAACCCTGGTAAATTTGCAAGATTAGAAGGGGGACCCCAAGAACTGCATCCAAGGAAAAAATGATGAATCAAAAATAGAAAAAGACTTTTGTAGTAGATATCAGCATCCAGGAAGTTTATTCGTAAGTTCCCCCAGACCAATGCCTTCGAGGAATGGAGAGAAGCAGGTTTGAACAGAGCAAGGAGTCGGGCTCCGATGGAATCTCATCAAATGCTTCACCAAATCCCACCGGAGGCTCTGAAGCTTGCGCAGACCTGTAGAGTTTTTCCACATCGAAGGAAGGGAGCCAGACTGAATCGTGTTTCCCAAAAGTCATGTATTGGGATCCTAACCCTTATTACCTCAAAGTGTGATGGTATTCGGAGACAAGACCTTTAAAGTAATTGAATTCAAATTATGTCTAAATAAGATCATGGAAGTGGCCCTAATCCAATATGTCCAATGTCCTTGTAAGAGGAGATTAGGACACAGACACACACCTGGAAGACTAGGTGAGGACACAGAACATGGCCATCTTCAAGCAAGGGAAAAAGAGTTTAGAAGAAACCAACTCTGCCGACACCTCAATCTCAGATTTATAGCCCCTGGAACTGTGACAAAAGAAATTTCTGTTGTTGAAACCACCCAGTCTGTAGTGCTGGGTTATGGCAGCCCTAACAGACTAATGCACTGGTTACAAAGCCTGTGTCTTCTTGCTGACACAAATAAACTACAGAAGGGATTCTTCGGAATCAAAAGAATCTCCTTTAAGCAAAATGAAGTCAACTTCCTGTCCCCAAGCATAGAGGTTATGGTGCGTCTGAGATGGGCTCACCTGAGACAAAGGGAATGGAGCCTGACTGTCCCCATGCTCCATGTTAACGTAACCCGGCATCCGGAACCCCCTTGCAGAATCTCCATTCCCTTCTCCCGTGTTCTCAACCCACCTCTTCCGCATGTGGGCGGACCCAAGGACCCAGAGCTGTCATTCCACCTCCACACGCACCCCTTACAGCCTGCTCCTACACCTTGTGCTCATGCACAAGGTTTACACAGCTGACAGCCCCCCTCCAGACACCCACGATGAAATTCATTACTGTTAATAACCTCTGCTGGGAACTTTCATTAGAAAGAAGGAAGAGGGGCACCTGGGCGGCTCAGTCGGTTGAATTTCCCACCCTTGATTTCCGCTCAGGTCGTGATCACACGGTTGGTGGGTTCAAACCCTTCATGGGACTCTGTGCTGACAACACAGAGCCCGCTTGGGATTCTGTCTCCCTCTCTCTCTGCCCCTCCCCTGCTCTCTGTCTCTCTGTCTCTCGAAAGTCAATAAATAAGCATTTAAAAAATCAAATAAAACAAAGAAGGAAGGAAGAAAGAATGGAAGGGTAGAAGGAGGAGAGGGAGGGAGGAAGGAGACAGAAAACAGTCCAGCTGAGACAAACATTCAGGTCCTACCACCCCTCTAGACACTTTCTGTTCAAGCAGATATCCCTTCTTTCGTATCTGTCTTTGCTATGAACATTTTCATACATATGTTTTTAAGACATTTTATAAACATACACATAGACATATTAGCCCCAGTTCTCTCACACTTCCCACCCCCGGTGCCAGCTTGGAACCTTGTTCTCTTAACCCTATTGGAATATTGTTTGTCATTATGACTTTTCTGTCAACAGCCTCTTCTCATATTGAGTATCTCATATCTCATCTTCTCATACTGAAAAGTCCTTCAAAAGAGCTGTGGAATGGGTCATTGAGAACTGTCCTCTGTGTGCAGCTAAAAGCCAGAATATAAAGACAATGACCCTTCATGATTAGGGCAGGGCTCTGTGTCACCTAAACATACAGAAGTGAATACAAAGACTGCCTCCTCCAGGGTTTGTGAGAACTTGAAGTTGGAACCACAGATGGACAGTCAGACCGCTTAAGGAACACTGGACTCATGGGCACTCACGCATGCTCAGTGTTACAGAAAGAGGAGCATGTAAGATCCCACCTCAAACTGTGTAACTCGTGATGCACCCATATCTGTGTTGCAACCCTGGTGAATTTTCCTTTTGACTTCAGAATGAGTTCGTGGCCACCTTCTGTATTTATAATTATACATTAGAGAATGTAGCTGCTATTTTAATCCTTGTTTAAAATAAAGCTAGTCGGGATTCGGTAAGCCAGTCGACTCACCGCTATCCCAGATACAAAACACCACGTCTGCAAGCAGTTGTGTGCAAGTTCAAGCTTGGTGCCTGATTGTTAACAGATCATCCTTGCTGTTAAAAACTGACTCAGCTCTTTTTCCCTCAGTGTTTTGTTTTGTTTCATGTTTTTGAAACACACATTGAGAAATTCTCAGAACCAACCTGACAAGGAAAACAAAACATGAAGACATTTCCTAAAGGCACAGTTAACTATAGACTGAGTCAGGTACTGGCCCCAGAGCCCTCTTGCTCCACACTCTTCACAACTATTGATTGGAATAATAAAGAATAGGCGCCTATACTGTTGGGTTTTTCATATTAGATGCACTTACGTTCTCCAGTTCAAGAATTTCTACTTGATGATATCAAGAGAGAATAATTTTTATGTGTGGCCAAAAATTAATTAATAAACTTGAATTGTGTGTCATTTGAGTCAAAAATGAAAGAACTGGTGATGCCACTATATGGGAAAAGGCAAGGGAATTTATGAATGCTGGTTCATCTGCAAAATGGTGCTTAAGGACATTATAGAAAGAGTGACACTCCCCCCATAAGGGCTTTAATGAGCCTCCCCCTTCCTCTCATTATGCTTGTTTACCTGTCCAACTCATACACACAGCACCCCATGAATCAGAGTCCAAGTTAATCTGTGACTCTAGAAAGAAGTTCCCAGGGTCACTTAACAGGATTTTTGTCCCTCTCTGTGTCTTTTTAAGACATTTTTACTTAATAGAACCTCTCCTCCAAAGGAAAAAATCCTCCTGGAAAATGAAAAGAAGCCTTTGTAATGCTTGTCCTGGTATGTCTACAACCAAGATTAACAAATATCATTGGGGGATCACAGGAGATGAGGGGGCTTGGCCTGAGGTTTCCTTTGGGCAAAAAAACATTTTTTCAGGGAAAAATGTTTCAAATTAAAAATAATAATAATAAAAAAATCTACTTTAATGAAAAACTCTTACCCACATAAAAACAACCTCCAGGGGTTTTCTTGAAAACTGTTAAGATAAAATATATCCCACATCTTACTCTTCACAAAAAAAAGCTTATTATGTTCTCCCCCATTAACTTTCTCCTCGGGGTATTTCTGATGTCTGCAAAACATATTACAGCCATTTCCTGCTGAACAGTTTCACAACGTTGTCACTGAATTAAATTCAAGAAAAGACTAACACCATGGACAGGCATAGGAGTATTTAAACGAGGGGCCCATTAAATAATAGACGAGGGTAAATAGAAATATCTACCTGGCCCTGCTAAGCGGCAGGCCCCAAACGAGGCTGACCACGGAGCCAGGGTGTCTGCAGAGGAATGGCCCGTCTGCCTCCCCAGATCCTACTTGAGCCTCTCGCCGCACCCCTGCATCCTCAGCCATCTTTTCTCAGCCTTCCAACAAACTCCCTTTCTCAAAATGCTGACCATCTCTGCTGTCGAAAAGGCAGGTGCTCCAGGCAAGGGCAGAGAGGTCATTGGTGATGATCCCCTCAGCGCTTCCTGTCCCTACGTGAATTCCATCTTCCAGTTTGGCTGGTGAGACCAGGGGTCCTGCCTCCAGGGGAGGAAGGAGGGAGAAGATATGGCTGAGATAATCAACGTGTGGCTATAGGTTCTGTCTCCTCTGCCATGTGTGGTGATTGTCCTGCCCGGGAGTCCTCAACTACACGTTTGAAGAGTCAGTTCTGTGTTGCTTGGCTTCCTTAGAACAGCATGGCTTCCTTAGAACAGCACTTAGAAACAGCATGATCTCAAAAACAGGCCCCCTTTAATTAGGGTTGCAAACCGGGTTCTTTGAAAGGCCATAATTTAAAAGTCACCTTCTGAAAGAAAGAAAGAAAGAAAGAAAGAAAGAAAGAAAGAAAGAAGAAAGAAAAAAAGGAAGAAAGAAAAAATGAGAAAGAAAGAAAGAAAGAAAGAAAGAAAGAAAGAAAGAAAGAAAGAAAGAAAATGATTTATGAAAGTATTATGATCAAAAGTTGGGAAGAAAAATCATCCATAATGTCACCACCCAACGATGGAGTCACATAAGGAGGAAAGGTGAAAGCAACAGGGACTCTGGCCTGGCTTCCCTTAGACACTCAGACGGTGCTTCCCGGGGTCCAAGGTCATAACCTGGGACTGCCCAGGGCCAGGCCTGCTTAGTACTCCCGTGTGACCATCTGCTGTTGAGACCGAGTGCACAGCCTCCAGAGGCTGATTCTCAGACAAGACCGATTGACATTTTTTTTCCATTTTTTCAAATGTTTTTTATTGCCCTTAAAATTCACTATAACTGCATTTAAATTGCATTTATATTGTATTTAAAATTCATTTAAGGGATACACAGAAATAGAACTTATTTGATCACCTACTCACATATTTGGCCATCTCTTTACTTTTGTACCCAAGAGCTAGTTCATTTTTTTCCCCCCATGTTCAACACCTAGCTTTGGTTAAATTTTACCATGTTCCTTCTCACCTGGTTATGCAGCATGAGTAAGTGTTTTCACCCTGTTGGTTTAAGTCACTCTTTCAGTCTTCTCGTGGGTATGTTTTATTGGACTCTGTTGTTTTTCTCTCAACCTCACTGCTTCCATCCCTCATCATCTTCCCATTCTCCCCTCCAGTAAGCAGAGAACAGATACGGGGCAAGTTACTCAGACCGGGGACTGAACGGGGGTCACCTCCAGAGCTCAGAGGCTCCACAGCTCCAGCCTGAATGTCCAGAGAAAGGGGCTGTCACCATAGAGGCCAGGAGAGTGAGACACCAGGACAAAGACCTGTGCTTATGTATCCAAGGTCCCTGGCCTCCCATGTCCATGAACTCATATTCACACTCTCCCCCACACACAACCAGAGGCTCTCTCCACATGGACCAAGGTGAGGGGCAAGAATGCGAGAATGTATCCCAAAGAGATGCAGCCAGGGTAACCAGATGAGAAGACATTGCAATATCCCCTTGACCCACAGGGTAGAGGGGAGGGGGGCATGACAGGAGGAGCTATCACGAAGAAGATTAGGTTAGTTACAGGAAAGAAGAAAAAGAAAGGTACATTTCCTTTGTGCATCAGAATACAGTAAAACCTTGGATTGTGGGTAACTTGTTCTGCGAGTGTTCCGCAAGACAAGCAAACATTTCAATAAATTTTAACTTGATAAACGAGCGACGTCTTGCAATATGAGTACTGCGGGATGCCGAATGTCACATGATCACAACTGAGCCAATGGTTCTTCTCTCTCTCTCTCTCTAACTTCGGGATTGTGGGTGATTGTCTCCTATGCTTGGATGCTCGGTCTCAGGCCATGGTGTTTGGCAGGAATCAGTGATTTTTCAGAACGTTGGAAGGTGCCCACTCTGGCACTTGTGTATTTTTTGTCACTTCAAAGCACCTATGGACAGTCCTTTGCTTTTCCATCCAAGAGTAAGCTTAGGAATGCTTTGCTTCATTCTAGGTCAGGCTGCCTGCAGATATAGACCCTTTCCTCTGCTGCCTTATTGCCAGTTACATTAAATACAGAATATGACAAGAGTTTATTAATAATGTACTATAGCCAACATCCATGTGAGCATATACAATAGCCCCCATGCAGAAAAGGATTCCATTGAGCCAACAGAGAGCAGTGATTCCATTAGTGGCACTGAAAGTCATCCTACACAATAACCCTCCTCTCTCTGGTCTCCATTGCACCAGCCACAAAGATGTTCAAAGGTAAGTGCAGGTTAATTTGTTTATTTTTCTTTATGTTTTGTATTTTCTTCACTATTTTATATTACGGTAATAATTTTTACATGAATATTTTTGGGTTGTGGAACGAATCATCTGAGTTCCCATGATTTCTCAGGGAGAAATTCGCTTTGATATACGAGTGCTGTGGATGAGAAGCATGTTTCCAAAACAAATTATGCTCGCAAACCAAGGTTTTACTGTACTTGTAAGTAAATTGTCTACTTCTCTCTGTAATGTTTCAGTGATTGTCCCAGGCATAAAGCTTTTTCCATGTTTTGGGTTCTTTCTTCAGAGAAAATTCCCAGAAGGGCTGTAATTGGGTTGAAAGCTTAAAGTATATTGATATATTCTGCTAGATTGCTTTCCAAAACAAATGCCACCATTCTGGCTGTTGAGGCGATGCGTGTGAGGGTCACTTGTCCTCTTTGTCCTATGTTCCAGGAAGTCCTTTACTTTTCCAGGAAAGCAACTGAACATGAGACGGGCACTAAGGTCGGGAAAACATACCCTGAAGTGCACTGCAGTCTGAGCTCGGAATTGAGCCCTATTTGTAGTGGGGACCTGGGTTCAGATTGACTGGGCTATAGGCCCAGGAAGCCCACCTCCAAGGTGTGTGAACCTAGCAAGTGCTTTTCTTCCTCATCTATTAATGAGGATGGAAAGACCTACTTGAGGGGCATCCGGGTGGCTCAACCAGTTAAGCATCTGACTCTTGACCTCAGCTCAGGTCATGACCTCACAGTTCCTGAGTTCGAGCCCCGCATCAGGCTCTGCACTGACAGCACAGAGCCCGCTTGGGATTCTCTCTCCCTCTCTCTCTCTCCGCTTCTACCCCACTTGTGCTCTCTCTTTCTCTCTCTTTCTCTCTCTCTCAAAATAAGTAAACTTAAAAATAATTTTTTAAAAAGAAGAAAATACCTACCTCAAGGGTCATTGGCATGATTTAACAAAATACACTTAAAAAGCACACATTAAAAAAAAAGCACATATTATCCAACACCTAGTAAATGCTCAATAATTGTTAGCCATTTTATTTTTAAATTATAAACTCCTTCATGCTTCATCCCTCTCTGTTCCCTGAGGACTAGTAAAATGTCAAGCCTATGGCAATGTTTAATCAACATCTGTTGAACAAATGCTGAATGAATATATGCACATATTTTCATGCTCAAACACACTTGCTGACAGGGCAGGAAGAGCCCCACAGGCAAATGGTGTGAATCCCATGATGTGAAGACTTAAGCAGCAAGTGTCGGGAGCCCCTCCATCCTCACAGATGAGACAGAAACCAGTCCCCACAGGACGCTGACAGACCACTGAGTTAGTGTTGCAGAGGAAGACAAGGACAGGAGTGAGAGGGGTACACAGGGTGTCGGGGCAAAAACTCAAGAGATGCACTGCATGGGGAGAAGAAATCAAAAATACAGAAAGGAATTGGGAGAGGGACAGGAGAAAGTACACATGGTTCCGTGGCTGACGTGGACAGAGAGGAGGACGTTTATGCAACCAACTGGCCAGATAGTAATTTGTTCCTGGTAGTCAAGAACCTTAGTGTATGAACGTCCAAACCGCAGGAAGCAGCCTGTCAGAGGCTGAGGATAGAAGTGAGATATCTCCTCAGGAAGCAAGTAGGACCTAAGAGAAGCTTTCACTGAGGAAACTGGGACACGGTTGTTCCAATGGTCACTGTCTTTGTGTGTGTCTTTAGGCATCAGCTTGAGGAAAATAAAAATGCTGTCCTAGAAGAGACACTCAGATCAATGGAACAGAATACAGCACCCAGAAATGGACCCACAGACGTATGGCCAACTAATCTTTGACAAAGGAGGAAAGAATATCCAATGGAATAAAGACAGTCTCTTCAGCAAGTGGTGCTGGGAAAACTGGACAGCAACATGCAGAAGAATGAACCTGGACCACTTTCTTACACCAGACACAAAAACAAACTCAAAATGGATGAAAGACCTAAACATAAGACAGGAAGCCATCAAAATCCTCGAGAAGAAAGCAGGCAAAAATCTCTTTGATATTGGCCACAGCAACTTCTGACTCAACACGTCTCCAGAGGCAAGGGAAACAAAAGGAAAAATGAACTACTGGGACCTCATCAAAGTAAAAAGCTTCTGCACAGCGAAGGAAACAATCAGCAAAACTAAAAGGCAACTGACAGAATGGGAGAAGATATTTGCAAATGATATATCAGATAAAGGGTTAGTATCCAAGATCTATAAAGAACTTATCAAACTCAACACCCAAAAAACAAATAATCCAGTGCAGAAATGGGCAAAAGACATGAATAGACACTTCTCCAAAGAAGACATCCAGATGGCCAACCGACACATGAAAAAATGCTCCACATCACCCATCACCAGGGAAATACAAATCAAAACCACAATGAGATACCACCTCACAACTGTCAGAATGGCTAACATTAACAACTCAGGCAACAACAGATGTTGGCGAGGATGCAGAGAAAGAGGATCTCTTTTGCATTGTTGGTGGGAATGCAAGCTGCTGCAGCCACTCTGGAAAATAGTATGGAGGTTCCTCAAAAAACTAAAAATGGAACTTTCCTACAACCCAGCAATTGCACTGCTAGGCATTTATCCAAGGGATACAGGTATGCTGTTTCAAAGGGACATGTGCACCCCAATGTTTATAGCAGCACTATCAACAATAGCCAAAGTATGGAAAGAGCCCAAATGTCCATCGATGGATGAATGGATAAAGAAGATGTGGTATATATATACACAATGGAGTATTACTCGGCAATCAAAAAGAATGAAATCTTGCCATTTGCAATTACATGAATGGAGCTGGAGGGTATTATGCTAAGTGAAATTAGTCAGTCAGAGAAAGACAACAATCATATGACTTCACTCATATGAGGACTTTAAAAGACAAAAAAAATAAACATAAGGGAAGGGAAACAAAAATAATATGAAAACAGGGAGGGGGACAAAACAGAAGAGACTCATAAATATAGAGAACAAACTGAGGGTTACTGAAGGGGTTGTGGGAGGGGGGATGGGCTAAATGGGGAAGGGGGACTAAGGAATCTACTCCTGAAATCATTGTTGCACTATATGCTAACTAATTTGGATGTAAATTTTAAAAAACAAAAAATAAAATAAAATAAAATAAAAATGCTGTCCTAGGCAGACAGTAATCCGTACTGTGACCAGGTATTGCTGGGCCCTATACCTTTCCCTCCTCAAATGTGTGAACATCTCCACGTGGAGGCATTTGGGGAGATGACTCCCCAGTGCTCATTCTCATTCCACAGGTCTTCTCTGGCCCTTGGGCTATGGGTCTCTCTACTTCTGCCATTAACCTCAAGTGGTACCCACCCATGTCCACCTGACATATACCTTCTTTTCCATCAGAGTCTAGAAGGTCAGTAGTGTTGTGGTAAGAAACAGTTCCTCCCAAAGATCCCCAGGTCCTCATGTCCAAAAGGTGTGAAGGTTACAAGGTAAAAGAGACTTTGCAAATGTGGTAAGTTAAGGATCTTGAGATGGGGAGATTTTCCTGAATTTTCCAGGTGGCCCTAGATATAATCACAAATATCCTTAGAAGAGGGAGGCGGAAGGAGTCTAGACAAAGGCAAAGGAGAAGGCCATGTGATGATGGAAACAGAGTCTGGGGTGATGTGGCCACGGCCAAGGCATGTCAACAGCCTCCAGAGGCTAGACAAGGCAGGAACAGCATCTCCCCTGGAGTCTCCAGATTTCTCTGGCCAACAATCTCAACCACAAAAAATAACCCAAGAGACAGGAAGTGGGAAAAAGCACACATTCAGAAGATGCCCAAAAACCAGATGCTTCCAGCTTCAGAAATCTTTCTGTTCCTTCTGGTGAATGCTCAGTGCCAAAGGCAGTAGAGTCTGCATCATTCTGAGCGTTCGAAGGGGCCTCCAGGGATCCTCCAGTAATAAAGCAGAGGCCAAATGAATCTGAGCACAGGCTCCAAACACATCTTCCAGCTCAGGGCTTCCTCCGTGGAGGCATCTCTGCCCCCAGCCTCCGTGTTTCAGCAGAGCTCTGGTCCCAGCCCTGGAACAGAGCTGCTTGGATGGTCACAGCCCAGGGGCCCTAAGGAAATATATTAGTGGTGACGATTTAATTTCACTATGGCTTTCTGTTAAAAGTTTTGTTACTTTGGCATATTAAAATATGATATCCTGTGTTTTATTTGGATTTCTATGGTGAACAGCAAATTTGAACATTGTAATAAGCCTTTTCTATTTATTTTGTAAATTGCCTATTCGTAGCCTTTGTAGGTTTTACCACATCGTACACTGTTTTCTTTGGAGTTGTAAAATTCTTTACAAATTAAGCACAACGCGTCGCCATATTTATCAGGACTTTTCCACTTTACGTTCTATGCATACTGCTTATGATACGCAGAGCTACGAAATTTAATTTCTTATGTCAATTCTATCAAACTTTTCACCTGTGATTTTTCAGTAGTCTTTATGCTGTGGGCTACTTTTTTGCTGTTGTTCTAAGAGAAGATACATATTAATTTATTATTTCTTCTAGATATCTATGGTTACATTTGATACATTATTTCTGGAATTCATCTGGAATTCAAAGTGAAGTATGTAATGAGGTAAATATCTCATTAATTTTTTCAAATGCTGATTTCCCACACATCCACAGTTATTGAAAAGCTACTCTCCTTCCCCCATTTGTTTCAAAAACTCAACGAATACTTATTTTTTGTTTTTAATTGAAGTATAGTTGACATATAATATTAAATTAGAGTCAGGTGTGCAACATAATGATTTAACAGTTTATACATTACCAAATGCTCACCACAATAAATATATTACAAAAATATTGACTATAAATATGTATTTTTTACTATAAACCAGGTACTGTGCTAGGTGTAGTTATACGAGTTTGAGCAAAATGGACATGGCCATTAGTCTCACAGAGCTGACAGATATTAAGCAAGCAATTATAATTATACTGGAGATATTATGAGGACATCAGCAAGGGGAATCTAATTTATTCCAGATTGTCAGTGAGGGCATCTCAGCAGAAGTGATGTTAAATGCTTCTTTCCTTGTATTAAGTGTGTGTGTGTATATATATATATATATATCAGTGTATGATTTAGAGCCATACTGACTTTTTAAAAATCAATTTACCCATTCTTATGCTACTTCTTTACCAATATAATTATTATAGCTTAATAATACAGGTTAACACCTGACACATCAAGTTCCCTTCCCATTTCAAAGTGTGTTTTATTTTGCTAGTCCTGCCTGCAAAATTTAAATAAATTTTAAAATCACATCTTAGGTTGCCCTAGTAACTGTCACATTATTTTTATTTAGGATTCTGTTAAATATATTCACTTATTTGGGAAAAACATTGTCATCTTTATAACTGGCAGCTTTTCCACCCAGTCGTCTGATATTTCTCTTCATTTATACACATTTTCTTTTTCTTGAGGCACCTGAGTGGCTCAGTTCGTTAAGCATCTGACTCTTAGTTTCAGCTCAGTTCTCAATTTCACTGTTTATGGGTTCAAGCCTCACATCGGGATTTATGCTGACAGCACAGAGTCTCCTTAGGATTCTCTCCCCACCCCACCCCCTTCTCTGCTGGCTCTCTCTGTCTCTTTCTCAAAATAAATAAATTGATTAAAAAGAAATTTTTTTTTTCTAAATGTTGGCCACGACATTTTACAGTTGAATTCATACAGACCCACTTACTTCTCATTAGGGTTTTTCCTGTGCATTTTGTTTGGGGTTGCTATTTAAAATGGAAGAGGTGATGTCAAGCTAGAAGGAGTGTTTTAGCATTGGCCAGAGTCTGCTGACTATACGTGCATTTCACACATTGTGAGCTCAGGTATCACAGAAGCATTCCGTGCAATTTGTTCCGCATTGCATTCTTCCATTAGGATAATTCAACATGTTGCAATTACCAAATCTTTAAAAGAACCTGCTGACAAATGGAAGTTCTAACCATCTACTGTAAAATACATGATGGAGATACATGGGGGTTCATAAAGCATTTTCTATATTTAAATATTAATCTTGAAACAATATTTACATATTCCCTTCTGCAGTTGATGAGACTCTGCTGGGGAGAAAAGAGAAACCCTCCCTATGTTTCTAAGCGTTGAAATGTTGACTGATTTCTCAACTGCTCATGTCCATTTGGAAAGTAAGATCGCAGAGCCAAGCCGAGATAACAGAATTGAACAGCCTGCCTCTCCTGCCTACAATGCATACACTTTTTTCTTCACAACTCTCTCTCAGAGGCAGGCTGTCCTTGGAGGAAACCCTTCTTTCCTCCAGGCCTCTCCTGATGCAACTGATTCCCAAATGCACACCCAGTGCTGAGGGTGCCTCCTCGCCGGATTCCAAAGCGTCTCCTCTTCCCCTTGCCAAGAAATGGCATCGCATCAAGCCAATGAACCAGAGCTCAGTGTCCAACTTGATACTGTCTTTTCCTTCAGTCCTTACTTCCGAATGGCCAGCGCTTCCTGTCGGAGAAGACCTAGGAGGGACTCTACGAGGCATCTCCTAATCTCTTCCCACCACATCCCCACTTGCCAGTTAGTCTCCGGACCTCAGCCTGTCCCTTTCACACTTCAGCAAGAAGGGCGGATTTTTTTCCTATGTGATCATCTCGCTTCTGAAAAGTTTCTGCACTCTTGCCAAAGGATTTAACCTAGTCTTTTTACTTCAACTTGATTACTGGTGTCTTTCTTTTTTTCTTTTTTAATGTCATATGGAACTTTACAAGACTCATCCAGGAAAAATTAATTTTTCCACCACTGATACTCACTGGCCATCATCACTTCCCATCCTTGCTAGTTATTTTTGGTGTTTACAAAATACCTACATTACTCTCAACATAATTCTTACATTACTTGATTTTTCAGACTTAGATATTATTGGATTCCTATAGTGGAAAATAAAGATTTAACTGTCTTCCTAACCACTATCTCCCAAACTCACACACACACACACACACACACACACACACACACACACACACACAGACGTCCCTTCCATCAACCTCTGAAACAATTATATCGAAGGTGGGATTGAATTCATAACCAGGGTAACGTGACAAGGACCATGTAAATATCATTCATAGAGAGTCGTGCAGCATACTAAAATTACATTTTCTTCCTTGTATAGTAGTTTTCCTTGACTTAATAATTGTTTCAGTTTTAAGTGCTATGTATGGAAGGCTGAATAACGGCCCTCAAAGATAATCAGGTCCTAATCCCTAATCTATACATAACCCTTTGTGGCAAAAGAAACTTTGCCAACGTGATTAAAGTAAGCATCTTGAGATAAGGAGATTATTCTGGATTAACCAGGTAGGTGCTGAAAGCAATCACAAGTATCTTTCTAAGACAGAGATTCTACTAAAGAAAAGAAAAGGCAATGTGACCTCGGCCAAGAAGTTTGAAGATGGTGGAAGGCTCTGTGAGCCAAAGAAAGCAAGAAATGTAGTTGTATCAATTAGAAAATGCAAGATCGATTCTGCCTCAAAGCCTCTGGAGGGAGTGGGGCCCTGCCAATACCTTAGCTTCGTGAAACAGATTTCAGACCACTGGCCTCCAGAATAGTGACAGGATAAGTCTGTGTTGTTTTATGTCACCAGGTTGTGGTAACTTATCACTTGACCCATGAGAAACTAACAACGCACTTGTTAAATTTTCTAAGTACTGGTTACCCATTTATTTCCAGCTTCTCCACCAGCAAAGGAAATCTAGTCTCAGATCATTCATCAGTTTCACCATTGAGTTCATCTTCTTAGAGACCTTGCTCATAAGCCCTCCTTCACCTTGCTTAGTCCTGACTGCTTCTCTCCAGCTCTGTTGTAGAGCAGACATCCCCAGGGAACCCTTCATCATCCAAGGGGACCTGACCACCTCCTTCCTGTCCTGGACCCCCTGCTTTCTGGATGCCATTTCTCTCTCCCTCACATGGGATTACTCCCACACTCACTCCACTCATTCTCGGAGGAAATAAAACTTCTGAGATCTTGTCTGTCTGAAATGTTGCATTGAAGCCTCCCACTTGATTTATATTTTGTCTGAGTGTAGAATAATAGATTGGGCATCACTGAATTTTGAAGACATTCTTCCTTTGTTTCCCAGCCTTCGTTTTTGCTCTTGAGATGTTGAAAGCCATTTTCGTTTCTGATCTTGCATATGGGACCTCTTTTCTCCCTAGGGATGGTCTCAGGATTCTCTCTTTGCCCTCAGGGTTCTGGAATTTCACACTCATGTGCCTTGTAATGGGTTTGTTTGACCCATTGTGCTGGGCACCCAGCAGCCCTTTCAACCTGGAAGCTCATATTCCTTCATTCCAGAAATTTTCTTGAATTAGTTCTTTGACAATTTCTTTTAATTTTCTCTGTCCTAAAATTCATAATCTTAAAAGTTGAACCTCCAAATCTGGCCCTCTAGTCTTCTCACTTTTCTTATTCTATTTTCAACCTCTTTCTTTTTTTTTTTTTTCTTCTTGTTCTACTTTCTGGAAGATTTCCAAATCTTCCAAATTTGTCTTCCAAATCTTTTATTGAGTTTTTTAAGATCTTCTCTATTTTCATTTCAAAGAAATCTTTTTGATCATCTTAATGTCCCTTGTTTTGTAGATTTGCCTATCCTTGTTTTACGCATGAAATGTCATTTCTTATTTCGCTAAGAATATGCTTTAAGTATTCTACTTTTCTACACTTTCTCTTTCTTTTTTTTTAATTTTTAATGTTTTTTAATTTTATTATTGAGAGACAGAGACAGAGCACGAGCATGGGAGGGGCAGACAGAGGGGGAGACACAAAATCTGAAGCAGGCTCCAGGCTCTGAGCTGTCAGCACAGAGCCCAACGTGGGGCTCGAACTCACAAACCACGAGATCATGACCTGAGCTGAAGTCGGACTCTCAACCGACTGAGGCACCCAGGCGCCCCCTACATTTTCTCTTTCTTCTGAAGGTTTTCTTCCCCCCTGTCTATTCTGGATTCTGACTTTCATGTCAAAAGCTCCCCTAAAATCTATCTGTTGATGGTTGGTCATGCCTTCATTTTTAAGGAGGCACTAAAAATTTAATTGGAAGTTTGTGCATAGGTATGAGGTTTATCACATAGTTGGCTTCACCGTAATGCAGTATGACAGGGGCTGAGCTGTTCCCTTGTAGATTCGTAAATAGTATTCTTTGTAGTACTTTTCTATCATACAGATATTTTCCAGAAATAACTTTTTAAATTTCCTGCCAGAAGGTTGGGGGTGTGAGATAAGTGTAAATACAACTGTGACCATTTTGGAAGGCAAGTGGGGGAAAGGGATTGAAGGGATGGATCTCACTGCTCAGAACATCTACCTTCAGTTAATTCCCCCATTTTTATTAAAACCTCCAAACTTTACTGTGCTTTGTGTTCCTAAGTACAGAGTCCCATTGGTTTAACCCTTTCAGAGAGTTAGTTACCAGTCTTACACAGGAGTGTCCTAGTGCTATTTCTAAGAAGATTTTAGTATGGTTCTCTCTCATCACTCTTCGGTGCGTCGTATTGCTATCTGGGGAAAATTCAAGTTACCACGCGTGGCCTCCCAATCCGGTCTCTGATCATCTTTTCACCCTTTTCATTATATCACAGCACATTTTCTCCCTTCCCATATCGCCCTATCATTCCATTCTCCCTCCGCTGTAGGCTTACTTACTTCAATTGCCTGCCTGGGCCTTGTTCTTCCAGACCTACAGACCTTCTCAATTGCTGTGTCCTCTGCCAATGACCAGTATGTTCACCCTTCTTTTAAGTGGCTAACTCCTTCCTATCCATTAGGTGTCAGCCTATATGTCACTTCCTGTGAGGCATTTTCTCTGAGGCAGATAAACTGAGTTAGACACTGCATCATGTGTTTCCTCCAGCCCCCTGTGCCCTTGTCTTCACAGACTTCACCGGCTGTGTTATCTTTACTTACAAGTTTGATCTCCCATTACAGAAAAGTTCTCTGAGTGCAGGGACCTGGCACTGATCACAGCACCCGGTCCATAGATGTGTTTTAATAAATATTAGTTAGATGAAGTAATTAAGAAAGAGAAGGAGGAAGGATGGAAGAAAGGAAGGAGAAAGGAGGAAACCCTTGGGATCCTCTCTTCCATCTTCCCAAGTCCTTATCTGGAATTACAATACGTCTGAAATATGAGAAGCCGTGTATGGTTACTTTTCCCTTACGTGTTAAACTAATGCACACGTAAACATGCCATACTGATGTGAAGTATAAAGCTGTGTCTGACTGCATCTCTTTTATTTCAAGTACAGTAGTTCTTTTTTTTTTTTAAGTTTATCTATTTATTTTGAGAGAGACACAGCATGAGCATGGGAGGGGCAGAGAGAGAGAGGGAGAGAAAGAGAATCCCTAGCAGGCTCTGTTCTGTCAGCTGCAGAGCCCAACGTGGGGCTTGAACTCACGAACTGTGAGATCATGACCTGAGCCCAAACCAAGAGTGGGGTGCTTAACCGACTGAGCCACCCAGGTGCCCCTGCATCTCTTTCCTTTCAAACAAACTGGGCATCAAGTCAGTCTAGCTCCCTGTCTCAGATATACACCAAGGAACAGCAGAGATATGGGCGGGAGAATACCTTGGGGAAGCCCAGATCTGGTCTCTCCACTATTTGGGGGTAGAAACCCTGTGGCTAACTGACAGTGAATAAATGGCACTATAAATGAAAGATGACATACAATTTAATTTTACAATACACCAATTTGGAAGATAGAAGGAGAAAGAATTTTCTGTATCGCTCTCAAATTCACATTTGGGTTTCCCAACCTATGTGACATGAAGCCTTCAGGGTATCAGCTACTCCTTCCCCTCCTCTATTACCCCCACCCCACCCAGGGCCGAGCACTCACTCACTCCCTCTGCATCTACCACATGCCCCCTTCTGAGTACTCTTCCCCATGTCCCAGAATTTTAATTCGTTCCTCACCCAGAGGCCCTTGCAGCAGCTCTTTCCCCCCTAGTCACCATGAACATGTAACTTTCCTCACCAGTTGCATGAAATAGCTCGTAGGCAGGAGGCAGGAGGAACAGGGCAATTTCTAAGTGAAATTTCCAGCTTAATGAGATGGGAGCATAGCCTTCTCAGAGATACACTAGAACGTTGAGCCTGGCCCTGTTCAAACACTGGCAACTGAACTGAGAAGAGCCCTGAACAGATGCAAATTAGATGACCTGATAAGGTCTTTTTCATCTGTAGAACCTCTGATTACAGGCATGCCATTTCTATTTCCATTCTGGAGTAGATGCATCACTTTCTAAAGACTGAAAATGCCTGGTTTAGCTGTTTATGAGGGTAGACATATGGAATTTAGAGAAGTTCGGGTGTAATGATACAGTTGGCATACCATGTCTAGGGTCTCCGTAGAAACAAACGTGGCCACGACGTCTGAATGCAGAACATTAACAACTAACTCACACCCTCATGAAGAAACATCCCCCACATGGACACTCGCTGTGCAGCTTTGAAATGCTTACGTGTTCTGAGAGTCTCCTAAGAACGCCGCCTTTAAATAGCAACTTTCTCCCCAGTAGGCCAACGAATTTGCAGATGTTATCTCAGAAGGGAATTTTTCACATGACTTTCAAGAGTGTATGTTCAAATGACTTGTCCCATCATGATCAGAGCGAAGACAGGGGCTGTGAGTGATGTGGCCACAGACCAGGAATTCTCATGGAAGTAAGACAGCATTCTATCCTCTATCAGAGATGTGTCCTATTGCATCAAGGGCCATTTTGATTTTGAGTCTGTGTCCTCTCAGGAGATGCTAGCTAAACTCCAGAAATCCCATTACTTGATTGCCTATCCTCAGCCTATTTGTACATCAGCGTTTGCCACTCAATCTTGTTGCTTGTCAGTTGTGCAGAAAAGGGTTACCATAGCAACCCATCCTCTGAAAGACCTTCTTGCAAGGCGGGCCTTTAACTGGTATCTGGGAACTTGGATTGCAGGAGAGTTCCTACCACGCTTGCTTGTGGCTCACTGTTGCCTATACATACCATCTATTACGAGCAAGATAATGTGTGCCAACACCTGCTGCCATGAAGTCTGGAATTTCGTGTATTCCCTTAACAAAAGGTGCCCATACGATAACCGCCCAATAAAACTCTAGGCACCGAGTCTCTAACGAGCTTCCCAAATGGCTGCATTTCAGACATGTTGTCATGACTTCTGGCTGGGGGGGAGGAAGTGTGCCCTGTGTGATTTCACCAGGAAAGGATTCTTGAAAGCTTGTGCCTGGTTTCCTCTGGACTTCATCCATGCACCTTTTCCCTTTGCTGATTTTGCTTCTGATTCTTTTGGATTTCGCTTCTGATTCTTTTGGTGAAAAAAAAAAAATTATAGCTGTGAATACAACTGCATGATGAGTCCCGTGGACCCTCACGGAGTTAGAGCTGCCTTGGGGACCCTGACACACCACTGTAGTCACAACATTTCACAACTGGAAGGCAGTATTCTCAATTACATTGTTCTTAACATTGAAGTTGTCCCTTGTTTAAATTACTCAAGAGCAGTTCCCTCAAATGTGTATACTCATTTTTCTCCATTATTCCCAATAGAGACACACTGTAATTCTCCTTACTTTATGATCTTAATGCCACGTGCTATTCTCTCCTGTGGAGCCTACTTCCAGAAGTTACTTGTGTAACCAGAAGCTGAATGCATGACTCACTGGTACCGTGGCAGTACTTTAGATCCATTGCATCCTGGTACTGTCCTTTTCTGGAATATTCTGTTTCCTCACATGGACTGAAAACTCTGTCTTGTTCTTTGGTTTTAACACCAGATGATGCAAACCCTATTTGCTGCTTTCATTTTCGTGTGCAAAACTTGCTTGTGGTTACCCCTGACTGTGCTTTCGTTGACCCCAATCACTTCAAAGGCACTTACTTTTCAAGACAAGATGCTTTGAAGAGAAGATGCTTTGTTTCCTCAGCGGGAGAGTTACAAGTTTCTACTTGTTATGCTAATCTTATTTGACTGGATTTATTTTTAGAAAGTAGAGAAAAAGACATGGGACCTCCAAATTCTAGGGCAAGACCACCCTCTTAGCATTTGACACAAGTCCAGATCCCATTTTAAGAAATGTGATCAGAAGACCTCTGATATACTTCGCTGAGTTGTCAGCCCGCATCACTATTATAAGGCATCATGGATAATCCACAAGTGTCTGGTTTTCTCTGAAAGCACATGAAAATTACACCAATAACGTTTTCAGGAATCATTAGCCAATAGTAGAAACCTAAGAATGAAGAACCTGTTGGACCAAAATGATTAGTCCATGTATTCCCTTAAATCTTGTCAGTCAAGTAAACTCCACAGCAAATGGGAGTCAAGATTTAGGTAATTCTTTTTTTTTTTAATTTTTTTTAATGTTTATTTATTCTTGAGAGAGACAGAGACAGAGTATGAGTGGGTGAGGGGCAGAGAGAGAGGGAGACACAGAATCCAAAGCAGGCTCCAGGCTCCAAGCTGTCAGCACAGAGCCCAGTGCGGGGCTTGAACTCACGAGCCATGAGATCATGACCTGAGCCAAAGTTGGATGCTCAACCGACTGGGCCACCCAGGTGCCCCAAAATTTAGGATATTCTAACCTTTCTGCCTAAATCCCTGACACTTTATGTCAACTCCACATTGGCAGAACGAGTCTGTCTTTCCAGTAGCCTCCCCAATGACATGCCCAGCTTGGGCACACCATGAACCATTGCTATCCATCATCTGGTCACCGGATTCAAATCCCAAATTGAATACTTAGCAGTGTGACATTGCCTAAGTTAATTATGTACACTGGGCCTCAATTACCTCATCTGTAAAATGCACGTGATAATAGTATCTACTTTATAATATTGTTATTAAGTTAAATGATTCCACGAATATTTAACATTGAAATCATTGCTTGGCATCTTGAAACCACAATACTCTAATGATTCATTATCATTAATATGATTGTACCCACTTGAGGTCACAGCTTTCTTTCCACAAAAAAAGAAATCCCTTTATCCAAAGTTGGCAAAGGGCTATCACTCTACTGTGGTCGAGCCATTCGAAGAATGAAATATTTGACATTGAACCTTTAAGAAGTGAAAAACAGGAAACAACCCGAGTCAGAGTATAAAGGCAAGAATGATAACTGGGTCACCTGTGGATCTCTCCTTTCTTTCAGTAAGAAAGCAATGAAACTGGAGCATTTTAAAATTTTTATATAACTCTTGAAAGTCTAAGATGTTCTGTGATTATTTTTCCTCACCTCAGGACTCGCCAAGTATAAATTTCCTGGAGGCCTCTTCTTAGTTTTCTTTTGTCACCACACCCCACTCCAATGCCTGGGAATAAGTCAGCATCCAGCCACAGTGGCCATCTTGATGCAATACGTTTACTCACTCAGTTGGGTAATTAAGAAGCCATTAAATCCTGCAAATGTTTTCTTGAGGCCCAGCATGTGGGTATTTGGTAACATCTAGATACTCGGTGTCATGAAAACCCAAACGGGGCTGCCTTTGAGAATATACCAAATGGAGCTCAAGTTCCCAAGAGGTTATAAGAAATGGCGAATGCATTTACCAAGGTTTGGGGAGGATTTCTTCTACATGAACTGCAAAATGTTTTGATTATCATTAGATTAGTCACAGGGCTTATTTAAACACATATTTGGGTGCAGTTTACTGTTTTAGCTAGAAGAATTACCTTAGGCTTAGAACATAAATCTCTGAAACTGAACATAGCAGATAATATAAATTTTCTTTATTAGACTGGCAAAAGGCCCACCCTTCACGATTTTTTGTTTGTTTGTTTCTTAAAGACAGACTCTCTTGGATTTTGCTTCAAACTTTTATAGTTTGCTGACATAGTGTTAACTTCAACTCAAAACTCCCTACTTGGATTGAAATTTCCAAAAATCATTTGCAGATGAGAGTCACATTAAGAATTATAACATTCCAGGGGCGCCTGGGTGGCGCAGTCGGTTAAGCGTCCGACTTCAGCCAGGTCACGATCTCGCGGTCTGTGAGTTCGAGCCCCGCGTCGGGCTCTGGGCTGATGGCTGGGAGCCTCGACGGCTCGGAGCCTGGAGCCTGTTTCCGATTCTGTCTCCCTCTCTCTCTGCCCCTCCCCCGTTCATGCTGTGTCTCTCTCTGTCCCAAAAAAATAAATAAATTAAAAAAAAAAAAAAAGAATTATAACATTCCAGTGACCCATTGACCACTTTTCTCCAAAGAGATTTTTAATGAATTTTTTGAGTAAACATATTTGGGAAAAAAGGAGGAAGGACCTCTAACATGCATTTTGTCGTCTCTTCATTCCCATTAATTTTTCCAGAGATTTTATATTCCTTAGAATCTAAGTGGGAAAAAAAATTATGGGTCCAGATATCTAACAGTCAGATGCATTTCTCTCTTATTGGGTAATTTTATGTGGGGGGGGGGGGTTATGTCTAGGTTTTGACACACAAAGGAATAGATGTATTCTATCTTGCATGTTTCAGGGAACAAATCTGATGCTAAAACAGTCAGCGTGAAGAAATAAGAATATCCTTGCCCTTAAGGTATGTTTAGTCTAGTAAGAAATAGAGTATATAACACAAGCATGTATGCATGCACGAATACACAAGCATACTGGAAAGTATCAAAGATCAGAACTTGAGGACATAAACTGGATTGATGGGCATGACGTTAAAAAAGGTAACTAATGGCTACAAAAGGAGGGAAAGATCAGAGAACATAAAAAGGAAGTCACATTTATTGAGCAACTACACAGTGCGATGACTATGGTTTCACATGCATTTCCTCCCATAGTCCTCACACCAGTCCTGCAGGGTCAGTAGTGTTTTAGAGATCAGGAGAGGCATGGACCTCCACCAAGGGCAGCAGACTGCAAAATTCTAGCTTCTACTGAGCATGACCCACTAACTCACCAGACCTCAAACCATTAATTTCCTTTCTTTTTTTTTTTAATTTTTAATGTTTATTTATATTTATTTTTGAGAGAGGGAGTGAATGCAAGCAAGGGAGGGGCAGAGAGAGAGAGAGAGAAAGAGAGAGGGAGGGAGGGAGACACAGAATCTGAAGCAGGCTCCAGGCTCCTAGCTGACAGCACAGAGCCCGATGTGGGACTAGAACGCACCCACCGTGAGATCACGACCTGGGTTGAAGTCAGACACTTAACCGACTGAGCCACCCAGGCGCCCTCCTTTCTTTTGCATGTTGTGCTCTATATTTTGGAGATTTTCTAGTATGTGCACGCATGCATGCTATATACTTTATCCCCTCCCATAAAACATCTTGCAGGCAAAGGTTTTCTCACTCCTTCGTGGTGCCCATTCTAGCTCAGTATTGACTGGCAGAGGCAATCTGCAGGCGACATAAAAAAAAGTAAAATTTTAATCAATCAACCCATTGGAACTGACTTTTATCCCCACTAAAGTGGTTTAACATTAACTGTCTGCTTTGCCCAGTGTAGAGAAAGCAAATAATGAACTGACTAAATAATGAACAAAATCTATGGACACCCTCTGCCAATGAAAATCTAATGTTCGACTTGAATGTATAAAATGAATACAGGGCGCCTGGGCAGCTCAGTTAAGTGTCCAACTCTTGCTTTTGGCTCAGGTCATGATCTCATGGTTTCATGGGTTCAAGCCCCACGTTGGGCTCTGTGCTGACAGTGTGGAGCTTGCTTGGGATTCTCTCTCTCTCCCTCTCTCTCTCTCTCTGCCCTTCCTCCCTTCATGCTGCCTCTGTCTCTCTCAAAAATAAATAAACTTCAAAATTTTTTAAAAATAAAAAATAAATACAAATAAATGAAATGAAATGAAATGAAATGAAATGAAGTGAAATGAAATGAAATGAAATGAAATGAAATGAAATGAAATGAATAGAGACAGCACTGTTCTGACAGAAGCAGGGCAGAGCAAACTGTCTCCACCTCAGCTCTGTCCTGAGCACATGACAATCCATGATCTGAACCTCACTTTATCAGAGCAATACTTGCATCATTTGGTCTCAATAGGAAAGACTGTTTTAAAAAACTGCAATATGAGACTAGGTCCCAAACTCTTCCTCAACTGTCTAATAAAAAACACATGGCAGAGCCTGATCTATGCTAGAAGGTTATTCCCAAGGCGATTCCCTAAGAATCTGGAGAACAGGCTCCAGGGAATATTTCCAAGCCACTCAGTATAAGTAGGAATATAAAAACACATCAGATGTTTTTTTTCCTCATCAAAACATTAATCTGGAATATTCCACTTCAAGTGCAATGGAGCAGAATTGAGACCAGGAAGTGAGTTTTGTGATCTGTATAATTATTCTGATTTGGACTTTACAACCACTTAGAAATCAGAACAGAAGAATGGAAAATGGGAAATTAGGATGGGCTAGAATACAGCCGGCAGGAAGCTTGAAAGCAGTCCACTTTATTCACGTTCTAAGAAATGTACTAAGAACTCAGATCCACAGAAGTAGGGGCCTCCTTGGTGCATGGCTCTGATAGTTTTGAGTAATCTGCAGAAGTTTGCCCACAAGAGATTCAAGGTAAATGAAAACAATTAGGATGCCTCCTGTTCCCCCAAATAATTAATATACTTTTTATCATAATGAAGTCCATGACCCTATCCTTTAAAAATTTTGAAATTCTTAGGTACCTGGGTGGTTCAGTTGGTTGAATGTCCAACTCTTGGTCTCAAGTCAGGTCATGATCTCACGGTTCATAAGCTTGAGCCCTGTGTCAGGCTCTACACTGACATCGTGGAGCCTGCTTGGGATTCTCTCTCTCCCTTTCTCTCTGCCCCTCCCCTGCTTGCTCATAAGCACATGCACTTGTGCTCTCTCTTTTGCCCTCAAGCTAAATAAATAAACTTCAAAAATTTTTGAAGGGGTGCCTGGGTGGCTCAGTCGGTTGTGCTTCCGACTTCGGCTCAGGTCACGATCTCACAGTCTGTGAGTTCGAGCCCCGCGTCGGGCTCTGTGCTGACAGCTCAGAGCCTCGAGCCTGCTTCGGATTCTGTGTCTCCTTCTCTCTCTAACCCTCTCCCGCTCATGCTCTGTCTCTCTCTGTCTCAAAAATAAAATAAAACATTAAAAAAATTTTTTTTTAATTTTTTTTGAAATACTCCATCCTGAGATCAGACACTGAGTTCTCTACATGACAACACGAAATATTAAAGAACAAAAATAGTGACCATCCAAAAGAAAAAAAAAAACGGGATAGGATATATGATTAGCTAATATGTCAGGCAATTAAAGAAAGTGAATAAATGGGTTCAAAATCATTAGTAATCAGAGAACTAAAAATTACAACAAAATGGTATCAGCAAAAAAACCTTGAAAGCCGAGCTGTGTCAAGATTTAGGCAGGATGTGGGTCTTATGACCAGCACATCAGGAAGAATGAAACTGCTTTCACCTGAGATGAAGGAGGGTCCTAGATAGAGCAGGTGTGTGTGAGAAAAATCTAGAGTTCCATTTTTGGCTTATTAGCTTTGAGATGCTTTTTAGATAACCAAGCAGCAGTGTCAGGTAGGTGGTTATACGAGTCTGGACTTTGAGTGAGGGATTTAGGCAGTAGATATAAACTTGACTGTTAGGAATATTTGGTGGTTATCTAAATCCATGAACCTGGATGAGACTACCAGGGGCGTCAGAGATGACCAAGCATCGGTAGGAAAGAGAATAAGGTCAAGAACCGACCCGAGCTCTTCAGCATTAGTATGAGTAACAAAAAGAGAACCCAGCAAAGGACACTGAGAAGGACTCATCGAGTGCAGAGGACAGAGGAGTGTGGCCATTTCTGAAGATGAGGAGGTGTGGCTAGCCATGTCAATGTCACTAAAGCCCAAGCACTAGGACTAAGAATTGGTCACTGGAAATAGTAACATAGAGGTGGATACCAAAAACTCAGTGGAAGGCTTCTAGGTGGCTAGAGAGTGGACACCATTGGCAGAATGCCACCAGGTGACTTTCTGATGCATTTTCAATGAATGTATTGCCTGTTCGGATGAGAAACAAGCAAGCAAACACATAAATGTCCTTTGCCCATTAAGGCCGCTATAACAAATCATCCAAGACTGGGTGACTTACAAACAGCACAAATGTATTGATTGTGGCCCTGGAGGCTGACAGTTTGAGATCCGGTGCCAGCATAACCAGGTGAGGACCTGTTTCTGGGTTATAGACTTCTTGCATCCTCACAAGGTGGAAAGAACTTGAGATCTCTCCGGAGCCTTTTTTATAAGGTGTTACTCCCATTTATGAGGGCTCTGCCCTCATGACCTAAGCACCACCCAAAGACCTCTCTTCCTCATACCATCATTTTGGGGGGTTAGGATTTCAATATATGAATTTGAGAGGGACACAAACATTCAGACCATAGCATAAGTAGAATTTGATTTCTTTCCATCAAAGCATAGAATTAAATAGCAGATTAGGTCAAACTGAAGAAAGAATTAGTAAAACATAATATATACACATCAAAAAATGGCCACATTACAACACAGAAATATGGAAAATGTGAAAAAGAAGTTAGAGATATGTACACTAAGTGAAAAGGTGTATCACGCATCTAAGCAGTGTCTCAAAAAGAGAATAAAAACAATAAAGAAAGTCAGTATTTTAAAATATTGTGGCTTTGAATGTATCTAGCTAATAGATAACATGAATCTACAGACTCAGGAAGTCCAAGATATTCTAGCAGGAAAAAGAAACATCCACACCAGATATATTGTTAAAAAGTTAAAAACAAACAAACAAACACAAAGAGAGGGTTGTTAAAGCAGCCAGAAAAAGGATGGATCACCCAACAAAGAATGACAATAGGAATGACCGTAGACTTCTCAAAATCAAGAGTAGATGTCAGAAGACACTGGAATAGTATCTTTAAGGTGTTGAGATAAAATAATTGTCCTTGGAAACCATTTTAGCCAGCAGAACTGCATCGTGAACAAGACTTAAATGAAGTCATCTACAAATAAAAACTGAGGGTTTATACCAAAAATCTTGTCCTAAAGCAAGTTATCATGGATTACTTCAAATAAAGGAAAATGATTTCAGGATAGCCAATATTAGAAAAGAGGATCCAAGAGGAGGTGCAAGGAAGGTTTCGAAGGTTTTTTTCCCCTGTGAGGTCACCGTGTTCACTTCCCAAGCACATGGTCCTCAGTTTAAAATCAGACAGTGAAACAGGTTCTCGTCCTTGGCTATAGATGACTTTGCACTAGTTGACAGCTCAGCTCCTAATCTCCATGGCAAAATAGGTTGGCGTGTTTATCTGTTAACAAAATGTCAGTGGATGAAGTCATTTCAGGACTAGTGCTCGGTAAGCCTTTTCAGACTTTTCCTGTTACTACTTTTTGCTATCTCCCTATTAAAGTAACTCATTTGGTTTCTTATGGTCTCATCTACTTTTCTCTTGTCTGCACCAACCAAGGGCTTTATTTGAGGAGTCGAGGTTGTGGTCACCAAAACTAGGACTGAATCTTGGCCTCACTAAGTCTATTTTCCTCTAAAGCGAAGTCATAAGAAGGCTTTTCCTACAGAATCTGTCAACCTTTGCTCCTGGGCGCCATCCAAGACAAAAAACAACTCTTGTTTTCCCCCTCCTTGTTCTATCACTCCCAAGGCAAGTCCTCTGCCCTTGGAGAATCCAATCCCTTGCACATCAAATTTTGGCTTGAGTCAGAGGTAAGATGTTTATTTTTACAAGCTTTTATGCTGTTTAATTGGTTTGGTGTTTGGAAAGAGAGATTGTAGGGTCCAGTTTAAAGCCATTAACTTCACATGGTAAATGGATGCATAAACCAGTAACTTAGAAATACCTGAAGAGGCAATCGGTGCACTGAAACGCAGCATGGAGAGACACATAAGTGAAAAAATGATGGGGCCCCTGGGTGGCTCAGTCATTGAGCATCCAACTCTTGATATCAGCTCAGGTTGTGATCTCACAGTAGTGAGATGGAGCCCCACTTCGGGCTCTGCACTGAGATTGGGATATTCTCTCTCTCTCTCTCTCTCTCTCTCTCTCTCTCTCTCTCTCTCAAAAATGAATAAACATTAATATTTTTTAAATGAAAAAATAAATGAAGAAATGAGAGGTACATAAGTACAGAGGATAGAATGAGAATGTACTTTCCAGAAGAGAATATTAGCTCTAGAGAAGAAAAATTCTTCAAAGAAATAATAATGGCTGTGAAGTTTCCAGAATTGAAGAAAAGAAGAGATGTTGCTAAAGAAGCATACCTAGTGCTTGTATTCTGGCACCTGTGACCCCATATGGTGAATATTGATTTTCTCCTCTCTCTCTCCACTCCAACAAGCCCCTTAAGAACAGGAAATCTGTTGGAGTGCCTGGGTGGCTCAGTCAGTCAAGTGTCCAACTTCAGCTCAGGTCATGATCTCAGTTTGTGGGTTCAAGCCCCACATCGGGCTCTACGCTGATGGTGCAGAGCCTGCTTGGGATTCTCTGTCTCTCTCCCTTCCTCTCTGCTGCTCCCCCACTCACGCTCTTTCTCTGTCTCTCTCTCAAAATAAATAAACTTAAAAAAAAAACAGGAAATCTATCATATTGACTATTGCGTCACTGGCACCTGTGAAGAGCTTTGTAGCGCTTAACAAACATGTACTGCTTATAGAGAAGAGAAAATGAAAGGTGTTTATGAACCAAATGCTCACTATGCATTTGCTGAATAAATGGGCATGCCTGTGGGGTAGGACCATTTTTCTCACCCATGTTGGGGTGACATTCGTTCATCCCACCCACAGGATGCTGTCACTGGGATTGGGGTGGGGAAGAGAGCCCTCTTCTGAAGGGAAGAGTTTGCCACAGTTTTCGAGATGTGGCCCTCAGCTTCACTTACTCTCTTTGTTTACCCAAACATAGAATTCCAGTTGTGCATAAAATTGAGCACTGACTTTAACCTGACTCACAGGGACTAAGAACAAAGGCCAAAATCATGTACAAGATAGACAAGAGATACGTTGAAAGGTAACAACAACAACAACAACAACAACAACAAATAGCTACAAAGAATCAGGAGACGTTGAACCTCAGTGGAATGAAATCTCCAGGACTCCTTCCAGAAAAAAAAAAAAAATCCTGAAAGCAGAAGTCAACAAACTTAGATTTCCTGAAAATGTCTACTCTGTCTGCTGTTCCACCAAATATCTAGGCTGTGATGCAAGCCGATAACACTTGGCACTCACAGGGGTTTTCCACTTTCACACTCTGGGTAGAGAATCTCAGTAATTGATCCTGACAGCTCGACTCCAAGGGACGCTGGTCAGGAGCCAGGGGAAGTGTCTGTCCACACGCTCATCACGCCAGCTTTGCAGGCACTGGCTTCCCCCCCCCCCCCCCGGGTTCTTGGCACCTGCAACTCCCGTTCTCACTGCAGGTTTCAGGAAAAGTCCCACCTCTGACGTGTCCTTCAGGATCACATCGCCCTCAGGGCTCGCTGGCACCAAAGTGGCTCAGCTCATTTAAGTGTATCCTGGGTTTTAGTCCAAAACTGAAGATGGAGTGACGAGCCCCAGCCTTTTCTGGTGTGACGAGCACATCCCTTCATGTTTCTGGAATGATGCTGAAAGTTCCTGACTTCCAAGATGTTGCCCACAGAATGAGAGAGAAATAAAACAAAATCAAATATGAGAAAAGGCAATTTCACGACTCCAAAGGAGAGAGAGGAAAGGAAACCCCTCAAAAGAACTGAAGGGGTGCCTGGGTGGCTCAGTCGGTTGGGCGTCCGACTTTGGCTCAGGTCACGATCTCACTGCTTGTGAGTTCAAGCTCCGTGTCAGGCCTTGTGCTGACAGCTAGAGCCTGGAGCCTGCTTCAGATTCCGTGTGTACCTCTCTCTCTGTCCCTCCCCTGCATGTGCTCTGTCTCTCTCTCTCAAAAATAAACATTTAAAGAAGAAGAAGAAGGAGGAGGAGGAGGAGGAGGAGGAGGAGGAGGAGGAGGAGGAGGAGGAGAAATGAAATACGATTCCCCTTCCTCTGTCCCACCATTCTTTCTAGAAGCTAGCCTCGAATGAGGCGGCCTCATTTGTTAAAGGCTACACTGTCTCTCCATGTTTGGATGTATGGTAAGTCAAATATTACACGAGAGCCCACTGACATGAAGAAAGGATAAATACACATGGACATTAAAAACTACTGGGGTTTTCCCACTTGTACTATGTTCTAGCTGTGAGAGAAATCAAGCCTGGGATGTGCCACCAGCACTAACATCTAAACCCGAGTCTATGGGACTTGGCACCTGGTTTGGAGAAGGTGCTGTGATAAGTCTCCCAGCTGTGACTCATGCTGTCCAATTCCTGATAAATTACTTGGATATTTGGCAGCAGTTAAATGTACCCTCCAAAAATATCTTAAAACACCTTTATGAAGATCTAAGAAAAGATGGTCACATACACAACAATGTGCAAAGGTGTGCGGAAAAAACTATCTTCTGAAAAATAACAGAAGTCCCATAACACCACAGCATTAAAAATAAAATGTTCACAATTATTCTTGAAAATCATCTGAGTGATTTGACGTCAAACAAATGTAAGGCTAAAAAAGTAAACCCATAAGAGCCAAGATTTTTAATTTAAGTGAAAATCTAAAGAACAGAGCAAGAAAGGGGAAAGAATTACATGGAGCATTTTGACTAAACACTCCAGAAAATCTGATTTTACAAGTTCATCCATTCTACAAATATAGCTTCTTATTAATAGTTTAACCTTAACAGCTCCCAACTGTGGGTTTTAGGGAGCACAGTTAGTGATACATTTATGATGGGTGTGAATCCCTCAAACAAGATACCGACCACTCAACATGTCAGTTACCAACTCTCTGAAGTTTCATCTAATCTTTGAAACATCACTCTCTCTTGACATTCGCTTATTTCAATAAGACTTTGAACTCTCTCAAAACCTCAGGCGACTCTTCTCCATGGATAGGGCCTCCTTTAAGGTATCAAATTTTCAAAACCCTGTGTGCTCCACTCATGTTCACCCCCAATGGTTCCTGATTTGAGTGAGTTTCCATTCCAGCCTTCTCCGGCCTTCGGTTGGCATGAAGGGGAGGATATCATGGGAAGATAAGTCCTAGGAAAACTAAGGGCCAAGGAAAACAAGGACTCCCATGTAAACCCTTCCACACGACTGGTCAGTGCAGAGATGCCTTTAAGTGGCATCCACGTCCTTGCAAAATCTGACCTAATGGAACATAAGTCAGGAGTGGCCAGTATGCCAGCTGCAAGAGAGGCAACAGGAAAGGGTTTGTTTTTCAGATGGGGGGAAAAAAAGATGCTGGTAAGAGTCAGTTGAAATGATAAGATGCTAGTCATCAGGACCAAATTCCAGGGCAACACGGAGTCCTAATATGAAATTGAAGCTGGGTAAGAAACCAGAAGAAACCCAGTGCTGCAGAATGGGAACCCACAGTCCAGCTTGGGAGGCGGTTACAGCGTCATGAATGGCACTACCCCCGGTTCATCCCAGGCCACCAGGAATACAGCAAGACAACTGCCATGCTAGAAGGCTGATGGATCAGCCTTACACGAGCCTCCTAAGCCAGCCTGGCAGAAGAAGTCCGAAGCAGACTGTAGGCTTCAGGGAGAAGACGTGAGTATCTCACCTGGAGTGGGCTAGGGCAGGGGATGACACAGAGTTCCCTTCCCCTCATCGAGTCTGTGAGATAAATAACATAGATGAACATCAGGCTTCTCATGTCCTAGGTGCAATTCATGACTGACGCCCGGATGCATCGCCAGCAAACTGCATGCTATGCCTCCTTTCAAATGTACTATTTAAGTCAGTATCTGATGTTTTTAAGAACTTAAAGGAATCTATCCTCTACATTTTAAATACACTAATTTATTGCAAGACATGAGGTATTTTTCACATTTTAACATCTCTTAAGTCAGGATTCATCTTTTTTTAATGTTTATTTATTCTGAGAAAGAGAGAGAGAGAGAGCGCAATCAGGGAGGGGCAGAGAGAGGGAGTCAGAGAATCCCAAGCACTGTCAGCGCAAAGCCACATGGGGGACTCGAACTCAGGAACCGTGAAATCGTGACATGAGCCAAAAATCAAGAGTCGGACACTCAACTGACTAAGCCACCTGGGAGCCCCTAAATCAGCATTCATCTAATAATCAACGGTGTCTCACAGCCACCGTTGGCCACCTGGTCATCATGACAGAGTTGCCATTGCCTGCATGCACGTGAACTTGGTTGTTACTCCTGGACCTTGTTTGGACAACTGTAAACCCAAAACATTTCAGTCAATATAGCATTTAAAGACCACTTGAAGAAGCAACATAATTTCTGGTTGCCATTTTCTTGTAAGATCAAAAAAGTGCTTGCTCCAAAACATGCAGAAATGGTATAAGAACACAGAGGAAGACCAAAGAGACACTGCAAAGAACATTTTTAAAGAAAGCTCTTGATGGCACAGAGGACAGCAGAGAATAGAAAACCATGGACACTGATGACAGACCTGAAAAATGATTCAGAAAAATCAGGCTCTCAGTGCGAATAGGCTTTGGGAACACGTTGAACAATTTATTTTGCTTTTATTTTCCTTTCTAATTGGATGCACAAAAGTGATGTATAATTTTATAATTTTTAAAGGCCCAAATAAGTCTAAAAGAATTCTTCTGGTAAGTTTTAAGTGTAAATTCTAAGTGATTAAAAAAAAAAAAAAAAACGGTAGCGGGGCGCCTGGGTGGCGCAGTCAGTTAAGCGTCCGACTTCAGCCAGGTCACGATCTCGCGGTCCGTGAGTTCGAGCCCCGCGTCAGGCTCTGGGCTGATGGCTCGGAGCCTGGAGCCTGTTTCCGATTCTGTGTCTCCCTCTCTCTCTGACCCTCCCCCGTTCATGCTCTGTCTCTCTCTGTCCCAAAATAAATAAAAAACGTTGAAAAAAAATTTTTAAATAAAAAAAAAAAAAAAAAACAAAAACGGTAGTATAACTACTTAATTCAAAGAAAATTTTCTCTATTACCACTATACAGTGGCTTACAGTCAAGAATTCAATGAAATACAGCAGTATTTCCTATTTCTTATTTCTCCAGGCTTTATCTTTTTCCTTGATCCTTTCAACAACTTCTTCTTACAACTACCGCTCCATCCACTGTATTCCAACCAAACCGACCTTCCGAAAGTAACTCACACGAAGCCGAGAATGTTCGTGCTCACTGACACCACTGGTTCTTCCACTTCTCCCAGGGCACACAGCCAGATTACAAATCCCAGCACTCCCGAGTAAGTGAGACCACAGGTACGAGCTCTGACCAAGGGAACATTGGTGGGAGTGATTATGCCCCCCTCCAGACCTGGTCTCTGAAGCCACTCACACAATTCTGTCTGCACCTACTTTCTGCACCCTGGGCGGAGATGGTCCCATGGCAACCTTGGGAGCCATCGTTAAAACCCGCAAAGCCCTCCCTCAGCCTGGATTCCTGACCGACTAAGTGGAACAGCACTTCCATAGCCACTGATGACTGCTGGACTCTTCTGGAAATGAAAGACCAGCTGTTATTATATTAAACCACTGAAATATGGTGGATGCTGTTACGACGTTTTCTTATCCTGGCAAGCACATTCACATCTCAGGCATGTAGACCTGTTGTTTTTTCTTCTCCAAGATGTTCATTGGCTCAATCCCTCACTTCATTTAAGTCTACACGCAAATGTCACATCTTCAAAGATGCCATTCCTGACCTTCCTATCTGTTTAATCTATGCTGTTTTATTTTTCTTCATAACGCTAATCGCTCTATGATACTATAGTATAGGTTTACTTGTTTAACCTATATTATAGGCTTACTTATTTATTAATATTCTACAAGAATATGAAACTCTGTTTTGCTCAGTGGTGTGCCCCCATCCCACCCCCATGCCTAGAAAAATGCCCAGTACAAAGTAGGGTCTCTATAAATATTTGTTGAATTAATTAATGACTTAATTAACTATAGAAGGGAAGTAAAACAGTTTAAATTATTATGCCCGTTCTAGACAAAGAAACTGAGTCACAAACAGAATGAGTGGCATCCTAGGGTCCGAAGCACTGGCAAAAAAATGAGATTAGGGAACTGCTTGGTGAAGTTCAAGTTAGAGAATCAAGTCCAGGCGAAACATAGAGATTACAAATGAGTAACTAAGCATTGTTCAATGACCTTCAAAACTCAAGATGCAAAAATAATTGACCCATATCTCCTATCTCTTCATTCATCCCAGTCAATTATACTCTCCTGGTATAAGGAAACTCTTCCAGGGCCCCCTCAGCTTGCATTCCAGCAACACATGGACCTCCAGTATTTTCAGCTAGATGAACAGCCCCTCCAGGTTTATTACACCTGCACGGAGTCTTTCGATCTCCTCCACTCTACCCTAAATGCACCCAATCCTCATAACTCCGAGAAAACATCTTGCAGAACTCAACTAATAAATAATCTTCCAACAAGTGGACCAAAATCTTAACCCTCACAGAATCCCTAAAGGCTGGGTTTAAAATTTAACATCTCTTTTCTTATGCACAGAGAATAGTGGAGTATCGCCCTCACATACCATATCACTGCATTTTTCTTGTAACTTTCATGCTCTAAGTACCAACGCTGGACTCGGGTTTGGGAAAAGTCCTGAAGTTGATAAACAATCATTTTTGTGCCCTTTTTTAACCCCTTCTTCCCTGGTTGAAAAATCCAGAAATTAGAACTGTGCCTCCCTGTGGCCTGCATTCCCAGATAGTATCACATGTGCTAGACCAACGTTCCCCAAAATCTGTTCCCCAGAACACTACTTGTGTGCGGCTGTCCATTATAAATAGTTTTACGCTCAGATAAGTTGGGGAAATCCTGTGTCTCATGCACCAACCTCATAGACTCACGTTGCATAAAAGTATATTAAAGGAGAAGCACTCAGGTGTTCAATTTTGTTTAAGCCAGAATTTTCCTGAAATTCTTCGAATAAAGAATCACTTTGTTTTCTCACTGTCTGCTAACTTCCCACTGAATTAGTGTTCCTTGAAAGGCATTCTGAAAAAATGTCGCCCCTGGTCTTTATAATCCTGTTTCACACATATCCTCCTGACCACCACTGCCGCCAAAGCCAAACAATGTTGAAAAAAAAAAATCAATTTACAATTTTAAGTGATTTACGCTTCTCATCAAACATCTGCACTTGGGTCTCTGGGGCTGCTGCAGTTCTGGCTCAGTCTGGTCCTGGAACTGTCCTTGAAGGCTCTGTCTCCTCCTGCCCTTCCCCTTGGCATCTGTTCAGTTCCTTTGGCCAGATCCAGCCGTCCTCGCTCAGGAGTCATGTAATGACTCTGACCCGAAGAGACCCGGCTTTCTGAATTCTTTCATTCTTTTCTCCATGCTTCAACCTTTTTCCCAGGCATTCTTCTCCAGGTTCCAAATGTTCCCTGCCATTTAAATAGTGCTTCGGGAACTAGGATTAATTTGATGATGGGAAGAGTTAAGGGAGATGAGAGGCCAGGAAGGCAAGCACTTGTGGCAGTCCAGTCAACCTCAATTACTTCTGTAAGTGAAGGAGAAAGATGATTTGGAGAATCCAAAGCACTCTCCATCTGGAACCTCCAGAACTACATTGGGTAAAATGGCAGACCACTCGCCCCCGCCCTGCCCCCGCTTGTGGCCATTCCAGTCTAAGGGCCATCATGGAATCTCACTGATCTTCAGAGCTTCACCACTCAACCATTTGGGCCGAATGATCTCATAAGAGGAAAGAGAAAAAGTAATAGATAACTTCTCCTTGGCATTGGGGCAAATGTCAACTGACCGATCCCCATACGAAGTTTCTGGGGGCTTCTAGATACACAAAAAGACTCTGTGGAATCACAACATAGAAAGAGGAGGAGTCTGGTGCACTGAGTGAGCTCTACCTTCTGACTAAGTGCCAGGCGCTCGCCCCAGACCCCATATTCTCTGGGGAATGCCAACTTGGACGACACAAACACAAGCCTCCAAGTTTTAGACCCTGGAAGTAGGCACAGCTATAAGGACGTGAGAGATAAAAGCCACAAGCCCCCAGTTTTGCTGCTGGTTCTATTTCCAATCATTCTGAGGGTGGATCAATATTCATCTTCAACCCCTTTAAGGGTTTGTAACATGGCTGCTTTCAGGATGACTGAGTCACGTTTTATGACAGCTTGGAGAATGCTGCGGTGTCTCATACTCTTCCAAGGACACCCTGAGGCTGAAGTTGACAACATAGGTCTGAAGCTAGTTAGACATGGAGGATAGTTAGGTCACAGTGCTTGGCAGCTTCAGAAAGCTTCCCACGTATAGCAAATGGCACTCAAGAAGGTAACTAGGAGGTACGCAAGACACCAGTGAAGAAATAGTTTAAAATGGTAGCTAATAGGGGCACCTGGGTGGCTCAGTTGGTTGAGCGTCTGACTTCGGCTTAGGTCATGATCTCGCGGTCTGTGAGTTCGAGCCCCGCATCGGGCTCTGTGCTGACAGCTCGGAGCCTGGAGCCTGCTTCCGATTCTGTGTCTCCCTCTCTCTGCCCCTCCCCACCTCACGCTCTGTCTCTCTCTCTTTCTCAAAAATGAATAAATGTTAAAAAAAAATTTTTTTAAACACTAAAACAAATGGTAGTTAATAGTTAATACAGTAAAGTTTTTGCATGCATAATAAAAAATACAAACTAGTTCACAGAATTTGCAGATCTATGGAAACAATTAACAAATGAGAGGAAGCATGAAAAAGAACCATTACAAACCTTCATTCATCCCTTATTTGCACCCAGCCTTCTGAAACAAAAAGGAGCAAAGGAGTAAGAGAGTTAAGAACCCTTTGAGCATAATCCCTTTCTTCGAATCTGTGTTATCATTTATACCTGACCCTCCAATAAACAAATTCCAATGTTTTAATTGACCAACAGTATTCACTCTCTCAAATAAAAATGGATAGAAATAATTGTGTTTGCTTCCATTTTTAGCTAAAGTTAACTAAAATCCAGGGTGCCTGGGTGGCTCAGTCGGTTAAGCGTCCCACTTCGGCTCAGGTCACGATCTCATGATTTGTGAGTTCGAGCCCCACGTTGGGCTGACAGCTCGGAGCCTGGAGCCTGCTTGGGATTCTGTGTCTCCCTCTCTCTCTATCCTCCCCTGCTCATGCTCTGTCTCTCTCTCTCTCTCAAAAATAAATAAATATTTAAAAAAAGTTTTTTAAGTTAACTAAAATCCTCCACCAATCATTTATATCCAGAGCTTGCACTAAAAATCCTTCTACTGAAAATGATTCTTGGGTATTAAAAAAATTCTAGCATGCATTCTCCCCGCTGCCAGCAAAGCTAAATAAACCAGTGAGTGGCCCATGCTTCTCAAGGTCATTTAGTGTCCTTAACACTGTTTCTGCTTCTTCAGATACTCCTTCTCCTTCTCTGCCCCTAGATTCCTTTCTCTAGAACAAAAAAGATAGAGAGGGGAGAAATCCAGGAAGAAAAGAGTTTCAAACAGGCTTGAAACTGCAATCTCACTCAATTTGAAATTAATTAAAGGGAAAGTTAAAATTTTTAGAATTTTACTGCTTTTGAATATTACTGAGTCTTACTCAAAACATGAATGGAGATTCCGTTTGTTAGCTTTTTGAATGTCATTGGATATGACCTTTGGACTCACACGAAAACACTACAATAATCTATTCGAGAAGTAGCTCGCAACTCAAGTTTTCTCCTGAATAGCATTATGCGTGCGTTTGCCTCCTCCCCAGAGCAAACACATATATTGATATTGATCTGTTGTCAAAAGGTGATTCCTGTACAAAATTAGTCTGCAAATCATCTTGCACCTAACTAGATGTCTTTGAGTCCAAACATGAGCATGATTCATCTTTTGAAAACAGAATCTAACTGGCAAAAACGTATTGCTTTAATTTCGCCTTTGGATTCGGAAGAAGAAAAAAAAAAAAAGCAACTCAGCTCTTGCAGAATGAACTACTTCGTCTTCAACACGGAGTCTGACTTGACCAGGAGGCCACATAAACAGACTGCTTGCTTTAAGAACAGCTGGTCGACTCTCTGATTACAGTCAGCAGATTTTCTAGCTGCGTCAGAGCCTGCTTGAGATCGCAACCAGGGAAGCAAAGATATTTCCTAGGCAGGTGGGACTTCTAAACTCAGCCGACACTTCTGGTAACTCAGAAGTTCAAGTCCCTAGGTGGCCAAAACTCATCATGTAGCCCAGATCGGCCTCTTCTCCTGATTTGAGATTCAGCCACCTGAGAAAATGTAATTAGTTGCCATCGCCAGCGGTATCTTCATCGTCACTGTCATGATCATCACCCAAAAGAATTAATGAAGCTCCCACCTGCATAGGATATAGAACCCAGTGCACGGCACACATGAGGGAAGCAAGCTCTCCTCCCCAGTCTCCCACCGTGTTTCTTTTTGAATCTCATTTGCCACCCTTTTCTGGAATGAATGGTGCAGGTGTGGGCAGGCGTGTACTTCCTCAGCTCGCGAGCCTCTGCACTGGAGACTTACTCATTCTTTTCTGCTTGCCCCACCACCCTGCACAGGGACACATAATCCCAAAGAGGATTCTAGAAGAATTCAGGGGGAACCCAACCAAAATTCAAAATTCATCATCCAAACGTGAAGCCTCAAAATGATCATTTATCAGAAGATACTTTGAGACATTTTGATAACTACACATTTATAAAAATGACGCAGATTAAACATATAAGCAAATCTCTGTTATCTTTGTTAATGAGGGGGGGAAAAGAGCAAAGCAGTCAATCCAAAGCAGAACTTAATCAAGACACTGTGAATATTTGCCTTCGCAATATTATGTGACTTTTTTTTATTAAATGTTTATTTTTCAGAGAGAGAGAGAGAGTGCAGGTGCATGCAAGCAGGGAAGGGGCAGAGAGAGAAGGGAGCAGAGGATCTGAGGCAGGCTAGGTGCTGACAGTAGAAAACCTGATGCGGGGCTCAAACTCATGAACCGCAAGATCATGACCTGAGCCTAAGTCTGACACTAACTGACTGAGCCACCCATGCACCCTGCTATGTGATTTTTATGCAGTGATTTGATATGTGCTCGGGTCCACTAAAACTAGTTTGCATTCCCTAAGTGCTCTGAGCAAAGCCATACGGAGTATAATTCATCATGTTCGGGGTGGCAAGGGAGAGTCAATGAGAAATGAATTAAACAGGGCCAATGTCCGACAGTATGACAAATTGTGTGTGTGGGTGTGTGTGTGTGTGTGTGTATGTGTGTGTGTGTGTGAGTGAGGCGAGATGAGTATGAGGGTATATGAACGTAGGCAGGTATATGTTTATCCAGACCTCACTGTATTTACCTTAGGTACAAAGCTGTGGCACAAGTGTGTTCCATAATCATCTTTTAAAAGTAACCCTTTTAGGGGCGCCCCTGGGTGGCTCAGTCAGTTGAGCCTCCGACTTCGCTCAGGTCATGATCTCGCGGTCCATGAGTTTGAGCCCCGCGTCGGGCTCTGTGCTGACCGCTCAGAGCCTGGAGCCGGCTTCGGATTCTATGTCTCCGTCTCTCTCTCTCTCTCTCTCTCTCTCTCTCTCTCTGCCCCTCCCCCTCTCATGCTCTGTCTCAGAAATAAACAAACATTTTAAATAAATAAATAAATAATAAAAGTAACCTTTTCACATGGAACTTATTTAGTTCACTTTATTTATTGATACTTATATATCGGGGCACCTGGGGGGCTCAGCCAGTTAAGCTTCCAACTATTGATTCCAGCTCAGGTCATGATCTCACAGTCGGTGGGTTTGAGCCCCACGTCGGGCTCTGCATTGGCAGTGGACTCTGCTTGGATTCTCTCTCTTTCCCTCTGCCCTGCCCCCCCTTCTCTCTCCATCTCTCAAAATAAATAACCTTAAAAAAAAAAAAAAGAAAAGAAATACTTATATATCACTTCCTACGTGTCAAGTTTTGTTCTAAGTCAGGGGCCAGCAAACTATGGCCAAATCCAAGCCGCTGCCTGTTTTCATAAACGAAGCTTTATTAGAACGCAATCACGTGTTGTGAGATAACGGAAAATACGTATATTGGTCTCTACCCCCAGTTCCTGGCCCAGAGTTCCTAAAACACCTTGTAATTTCCTAAGTGATAAGAACACTAAGAGCATCTCCTTTTCTGATATTTGACCTTTGACCCTGTCACTGACACAGGCTCCCCAAACCCTTATAAATTCCTAAGTGATAAGAGCACCGGAAGTATCTTTTGTTCTAACGTGGTGGCTCCTGGATCAGAGCGGGTCACCAGAAAGACAAGGCCATGAGTAGAAGCATGGAATTTTCGGCCCCTCTCCTCCCACCATGTCCCACTTCTCTGGAGAGGGGAGAAAGGCTGGAAATGGAGTCAATGACGGATCATGCCCAGGTGAGCAAGCCTCCATTAAAATCCCTGTTGCATGGATTTTAGAAGCTTCCAAGCTGGTGAACAGGTAGAGGTGTGGGGAGAGTGGTGTGCCCGAAAGGGTGCAGAGGCCCTGCACCCCATCCCACATACCCTGCCCTACGCATCTCGTCCACCTGAATGTTCACCTGTGTTCTTTTTTTGTTTTAAGTTTGAGAGAGAGAGAGAGTGGGAGAGGGGCAGAGGGAGAGGAAAAGAGAGAATCCCAAGCAGGCCAGGAGCCCGACGCAGGGCTCGAACTCACAGCCCGTGAGATCATGACCAGACCTGAAGTCGGACGCTTCACCGACTGAGCCACCCGGGCGCCCCTCACCTGTGTTCTTTATCATATTTTTTATAATAGACTGGTAAACACGGAGTTAACATTTTCCTGAGTTCTATGACCCCTCTAGCAAATTGATCAAAGCTGAGGAGGGGGTGTCAGAAACACGGGGGACAACCAGAACTTGCCAGGGGCCCCTGAAGTGAAGGGGGCCAGCCCTGTGGGACTGAGTTCCTGCTCTGTGGGATATGACGCTACTCCAAGCAGACAGTGCCAGAACGGAGTTAATTGTAGGACACCCAGCTGCTGTCACTGAGAACCGCTTCATGTAGGGGGAAAACCCACACATTTGGTGACCACAAGTATCAGAAGTGAAGTGTTGTGTGTGAGTAGTAAAGGAGACACATACGAAGTGGAAAACCGAAGTTTCCAGATACACACACATTTATTTACATAATGTTTATGGCTGCTTTTCATACTAAAATAGTTGTGACAGAAACCATATGGCCCACAAAGTCTGACAATATTTTACGATCTGGCACTTTACCGAAAAAGTTGGCCAACAACTGTCCTAAACACTTTACAATTACTAACTCACTTAATGTTTACAACAACACTATAAAATAGATACTATTATTGGAAGAAATCATCCAGTCACACCCAGCAAATTAAAAACCTTCCGTTGAGGGTTTCACTGGCCTTATAAAGGCATGGAATTAGAATAGAGTTGAAGATTCCACAACACCCATGATTTCTGTATCCAAACCACTCTGTGTGGATAACGAACTCAGAAAAGAAATAGAAGGAAAGAAAAACAAAACCATATCAGAAAGGGAGACCAAATTACATGATACTTAAGAGAAGATAGTTTTGAATGAATACTTTATAAAAAGCCCTGAAGAAAAGACCGAAAGCAACTGTAGGATGAAAATGGGATATGGGGTGCCTGGGTGGCTCAGTCGGTTGAACGTCTGACTTCAGCTCAGGTCATGATCTCACAGCTCTGTGAGTTCGAGCCCTGCATCGGGCTCTGTGCTGACGGCTTGGAGCCTGGAGTCTGCTTCGGATTCTGTGTCTCCCTCTCTCTCTGCCCCAACCCACTCGCATTCTGTCTCTGTCTCTCTCAAAAATAAATAAGCATTAAAAAAAATTTTTTTTAATAAAATGGGATATGGAAGAAGTATAAATAGGCAAGAGAAAATCACTGAAAAGGAGGTTGAACATTTATTTTATTGATTTTCAGGAAAAGAAATTTACGAAGGAAAGAAAACTAATATTTGACATAATAAGCCAACAACTCTTTCCATACATTAAAAAAAAAAAAAAAGACCAGAGTCTACACATTGAAAGGGCCCACCAGATACAAGGAAAATTGATCCAGAATTGTCAATTGTGAGACACATATTCATAAAACATTCTACCGGAAGGAGCCTCCTGCCGAAAAAAGGAAATAACTTTCAAGGCAAAAAAAAAAAAAAAAAAAAATTTAGATTGGCTTCAAACTTCAGGAAAACAACTTACAAAACAAGACAACAGAAGGACACTATTTTTAGGAAACTTCAAATAAATGTAAACCAAACATTATATCCAAACCCCAGCGCCTTTTTCAAGGCCACAGGAAAAGGGTTTCAATGTGCCAGAACCAAGGGACTACTCCACACACGTGCCTGCTCTAAGGAATGTCGTAGAAGATGAGCTTCAACCGGGGCACCTGGGTGGCTCAGTCAGTTAAACAGCAGACCTCAGTGCAGGTCATGATCCCACGGTTCGTGAGTGCAAGCCCCCCGTCAGGCTCTGTGCTGCCTCTCTACCCCTCCCTTGCTTGTGCTCTGTCTCTCTCTCAAAATAAGTAAACATTAAATTAAAAAAAAAATTTTTTTTAATTTCTGACCACCCCTTTATTCTGAGTCTTTTTCAATTATTGCTTGTTAAGTGTATCTCTTGTATATAGTATAGAGTTAGGGTTTGTTTTCTATGCCAATTTAAAAATTGTTTTTCCATTAGTAGGTAATTTATGCCCATTCACATTTATTGATATGACAATAATGTTTGGTCACAATTCTGCCTTGATGTATTTGCTGTGATTATCATGTGTACTATTCTACATTTACTGTGTCTATTTGTGTTTTTAGTATTTATTTTTAACTTTATTTACTTTGAGAGAGAGAGAGAGAGAGAGAGAGAGAGAGAGAGAGAGAATCCCCAGCAAGCTCCACACTGTCAGTATAGAGCCCGATGTAGGGCTTGATCCTATGAACCGTGAGATCATGACCTGACCCTAACCCAAGAGTCGGACACTTAACTGACTGAACCATGCAGGTGCCCCTGTGTGTCTCTATTTGTTTACCCTCTATGATTTTTTTTAAAAAATTTATTTTGGTTTTAGCAAAGTTTTCATTTTTATTCTAGTGGTTTTATATGAATACATTTTATAGTGTCCTTAAATTCCTTTTATTTTTATTTAATTTTCAATATGTGTCAGTTTTAAGGGGTGAAATTTGACCCCTACCTATTGCCTGCACAACAGTTAATGATCTTATTCACCTTTCTCCCTTCTCCTACTTTTTATTTGCCTTCCTTCGACACGGTCAGAACATCTAGGATTTACACGTTGTGACTGAGCCCATGACTCATTCTTGTTTTATTCTCACCTCTACAGTTGAATATGCAGAATGCCCACGGCCAGTCCTTTTGAGCAGTCTGCCCAGTCAGTTCTGGATTAGTTGAAGCTCATCTTCTTTTTACATTTATTTCTTTTTTGAGAGACAGAGAGAGACAGACCACAAGTTGGGGAGGGGCAGAGAGAGGGAGACACAGAATCTGAAGCACGGTACAGGCTCTGAGCTGTCAGCCCAGAGCCCGATGCAGGGCTCAAACTCACCGGCCATGAGATCATGACCTGAGCTGAAGTCAGACGCTCAACCGACTAAGCCACACAGGTGCCCCAAGGGGTGGCCAGAAATTTTACCAGGCAAAAGAGAGCAGAGGTCACAATTCTGGTAGCAGACAAGGTAGGCTTCAAGACAAAATGGATTCAGTGAGACAAAGAATGCTTTTTTTCTAACACTCTAAAAAAATTTTTTTTGAGAGAGAGAAAAACAGAGTGCCAGCAGGGGAGGGGCAGAGGGAGAGACAGAGAGAGAGAGAGAGAGAGAGAGAGAGAGAGAGAGAATCTTAAGCAGGCTCCCCGCTCAGCACAGAGCTCAACTAAAGGCTCAGTCCCACAAACTGTGAGATCATGACCTGAGCCAAAATCAAGAGTCAGATGTTTCACGAACTGAACCACCCAAGCGCCCCTCAAAATGTTTTATAATCTCTTATATAATGTTAATGTTTAATCATGTTAAAATGGTATTTGTAATGTCAAAAACCACATTCAACAATGAAAATTTAAAAGTTTGAATATCTGGGCACCCAGTAACCTAGCAAGCACCGACATAAAATAAACATTATGCAACTCATTTCTGCAAGGAGAAATAAGTAGAAACACTCTACAAGCCAAATAGATCAAAATGGTAAGGTTATAAAATATGTGAACAGCATAAGGTGGACCTCACAGACATATACTGGACACTTTATTTTGGCAACAAAGAATATATCTCATCTCATATGCACATGAAATAAAAGTTGATCATCTACTTCAGCTCAAGTAAAAATCAGTAGGGCCCACACAGCAGAAATATTCCAACAGCACTCTCTGGTCACAATGCAAAAAAAGGTAGACAGTAAAATTCATGCCCACAAAAAAAAAGGCCTTGCAATCTGAAAATTAAAAGATCCTCTAGTAAACAATTCTTGGCCAACGAGAAAAATATGAACAGCAATTACAAAATTTCTGGAAAATGGGCACTTGCACAGCTTAGTCAGTGGAGTGTCTCCTCTTGATTTCGGCTCAGGTCAGGATCCCAGAGTCATGGAACAGAGGGCAAAGTCAGGCTCTGTGCTGGGTGTGCTTAATATTCTCTCTCTCCCTCTTCCCCTCCCCCCCCTCAAAAAATGAAAAAGAATCTCTGAGAAGTGAGGATTATGAAAACATTAGATATCAGAGTAGGGATCCATTTAAAGGAGGGATCAGAGGAAATACAAAGCTCTAAATATCTCTATCCATAAAAAATAAAAGCATAACAATCAGTTAAAACTAGAAAAAGAAAGAATAATTAAGGAAGTAATTTAAAAGCAAAGATTAATGCATTAAATATAGTTAATAATGAGATATTACAAACAACTTCACACCAAAAAGATAAGAATTTAGATAAACTCCTTTAAAAGTCCAACTCATAAGAACTTACACAAGGGGAAAAAAAAGAAATTTAGTTACACATCAACTTTTTTTTAAGTTTATTTCTTTTGCGAGAGAGTGTATATATGTATACACATGAGAAGGGAAGGGGGGGGAGAGAAAATGCCAAGCAGGCTCTGTCCACACTGTTGGCACAGAGCCAGACGCAAGCTCAGTCTCACAAACCATGAGATCATAACCCGATCAAGAGTCAGATGCTGAACCCACTGAGCCACCCAGGCACCCTATACCTCAACTTTTAAAATGAATCTATAGTTTAAAATCCTCCCTCAAAAAAACCTAGGCCCAGAAGTCTTCACTAATGAATCCATCCAAACATTCAAAAAGAAATAACAGAAATCTTATTAAAAACACTTCAGAGAAATATTTCAGAGAAAAACATGAAAGGACACTCTCTACTCATGAGGCCAGCACAGTGGTAATATCAAAACATAACAAGGATATTTTGAAAGAGAAAAACTAAAGATATATCTTCCGTTGTGCTATTGCAAAACAGATTTACATATAATGTCCCCCAAATGGGCTTGTACAGTAATGTTCCCTTGACGTAAGAGTTCCTTTTCTGGGGAAGGTTTCTCTTAGTTCCCACAACAAGGCAAGAGTCAAACATTTTGAGAGCTAGTGATTTAGGTCTCTCACTTGCCAACCATAATTAAATGAATGGAAGCCCCTTGGATTGCTGTATTTCGAAGGACACCGAGGGTCTCTCTCCGGCAAAAAAAAAAAAAGGCACCATGATTAATAAGCGTATCGCTATGCTTAGTTGCAAGTAAAAGAAAACTTGAGCCAACTAGCTTCATCAATATGGAAAATTTATTGTTTCGTCCGAACAGGCAGTGCTAGCTCCAGGTGAAACTGATCCAGCAACAACCGCACCACGTCGCCAGTCTTTTTCTGTTTAAATTCCGCCTTCCACTAGGGCCAGCTTCACCCCGATCGGGGCTCCCCTTGTGACCCCAAGATGGCTGCCGGAAGTCCTGGGACGACATGCTTCCAGCAGGTTAAAACCGTATCCTCCTTATCCCCGCATCTCTTTCTGTAGTCCCCAGATCCACTAGCTTGAACCAGCATAGCTCACATACCCACTGTGCACCAGTGGGATACAATAAAGAATGCTAAATTTAACCTAGGTCACATACTACACGCCTGGGTTAGCTCTCCTAGAACCACAGATAGGGCTGATAAGACGGAGACTTCTGGAGTGGATACTAAAGGGGCAACAACCCGTGTCTGCTCAGCTCAGCAAGGACGCCATACGCATAGCACAGGCAGTGGCGACAGCATAGCAGGCATTTGTCTTCCCTGCTCTAAATGCTTCACCTCAGACCCCAGTGTGAGGGAAAGGAGGCGAGCAAGGGCTGAGGAGAAACCGCTGCCTCCAGGGGGAATGGGGCAAAGGGGGGACATTTTGTTGGAAAGTCTGACAGCTGGTCCGTCTCCGACCTACCACGGGTAACCGGAACTAAATCACCGTGCGCCAAGGATTTCTCTCCCCTGTGACCGGAACCTGCTGAGTCCCGCTCCACCTCCAAAAGCAGGAGATAGCAGCCATTTTGTCTGAAACAACAAAGAGCAAATGCCTTGCAGACCGGAAGCAGCCTAGCCCGCACGGGAAGAGCTGCAGTGTCTGGGTGCCCAACAGGAGGCGCCGTGGAGCACGCTAACGTTGCTCTCCAGGGGACAGCATGGGAGGAAGACACAGGGGTTGAAAACAGGGACTGAGAAAGATACAAAGAGACACAGAAGGGGCATGCAAGCAAGGCGGAGCCAAGGAGTGATGGGTTCTTTACACGGAAGGATACCTCCAGGGGCAAGGAAGCGATGGAGCCCTTCATGAGACCACAAGACAGACATCACTTTCATTGCTTATTCTCCCCGGTTCGTGACCCCTGGAAGGACTCCATAGAAACCACGGAGACCTACAGGGCAGAGATTTTGGTATTTAGCACATTCTTTTCTTCCCCTAACTCTAAGGCAGAGCCGTTCTCCCAGGACAAATTGCAAACGGGGAACCCCCCTGCGTACCCAGGAAACGCATCCAAACAGATGGGGGACATTGCTGAGCATTCTGTCTTGTGCCCCGTCATCCAGGGAGGAAATGCTGGTCTGTGAGGAAGACTCAATAATGTTCTGCAGGCTCTCTTCCAATTGCCCTCCCTTCCTACCCCTCCCCTACCTTCTCTCCATCTACTCTTCACCCTCTCCACCCTGCCTTGTGTCCGGGGAGGCTGACTTAATACAGATTGGCATCAATAGGCTTTCTGGGGGCGCTTGGGTGGCTCAGTCGGTTAAGTGTTGACTTTGGCTCCAATCATGATCTCGTGGTTCGGTGGTTCGTGCGTTCAAGCCCCACTCAGGCTCTGTGCTGACAGCTCAGAGCCTGGAGCCTGCTTCCAATTCTGTGCCAGCCCCCTCTGCCCTTCCCCCACTCATGCTCTCTCTGTCTCTCTCAAAAATAAAAATAAATATTTAAAAAAGTAGGCTTTCTGGCTTCTGGTTGAGTCTGGTCAATGGAAACTTTTGCATGGAATGGGAGGGAGGTGGGGACAGACAGGGTCAGTGTGCCCCTGGCCTCCTTCCCTGCCGAGTCCTGACTGATTCTTAAGAAGGAAGTCCCATGTTCAGATCACACAGCCTGTTCCACACAATTCTCTCTCTGGGTTCCAGGAACCCCCCCTCCTCATCTCCGCAGATCTCTGCCCACCCCCCCTGTCCTCCATCACTTCCTCTGAGGAGGTGGCTTTTCATGCCCTGCCTTCTGCTCTGAAAAGAGCTCGTTGATGCAACTTGCCTCAAATACCTGCCGTCCGAGGGGTATTTGCTATAGAGTTTCTGACTCTACTGGCAAAGAAAACCAACTCTCGGAAAAGAACCGTGATAGCCTGGAGGCCAGGACCATGCTGCAATCAAAGTGCAAGGTCATGACAGTAAGGACATGTCCCTAATTGTCACTCCAGGATATTCCAAATTGGAAAATAAAAAGAAACACTGGTGTCCATCTTTGTTGGACATAGGAAACCGTGACTGAATGTCATCTTATTTCAGTGCAGTATCTGCACAATAAAGGTTCGCGTTTCAGAGCATTTTTTCAAACATATTAGGGAAATAACCTTCCTCCCCAACGAGCATTTGAAATCATTAATAAAATCGTGTTTATTTTCTTGTTTATTTTTTTCCTTTGTTTTTTATGTTTTAAGTCATTAAAAAAAAATTATCCCCAGCGTGGCTATACTATTAAGGATCAACTCCTCTGCAGGAGTGTCCAAGAGGAAAGAAAATGCTTGCCACCGTCCTGTGGTCGGTTTGGCTTTGACCCGAGGTCCAAGAGGGTTCAGATGACATGGTCCAACTCTATCTGCACTCCTTTCTCATTGAAATCCTGATTTCTACGCCCTCCTGAACATGCCTGCCTCAACTCTCTAAACCAGCATCTCCAACAGGAAACAAGAGGAAAATGTGTAAAGCAAATGACTGGCAGCTGCTCGGTCCAATCTAGATTGACCACACACTTTGCATGAAGTGGGAAATTGCTCAGTGTTGGAGTCAGAAGGCCTGGGTTCAAAGTACTAAAAAGTACTGTATCACTTAAATTCTCAGATATTCATATTAGTCATCTGTAAAGGGAGTATAATAACATGTTTTCATCTGCCCGGTGTCATCGTGAAATCAGGTAATTGACATGCAAGCATATAAAGATCCAGTACGCCAGGGGCGCCTGGGTGACCCAGTCGGTTAAGCATCCGACTTCAGCTCAGGTCATGATCTCGCAGCTGGTGGGCTTGAGCCCTGCCTGGGTTCTCTGCTGTCACTGCAGAGCTCACTTGGGATCCTCTGTCCCCTCTCCCTGGGTCCCTCCCCAGCTCGAGCTCTCTCTCTCAAAAATAAACATTTAAAAACATTCAAGATCTAATATGCCAGGCAAATTTGTTTTTCAAATAATCTCTGATGATGACTACCAGAGGAGAGGCGGGTGGGGGAATGGGGGGAGTGGGTGAAGGGGATTAAGAGTGCACTTATCACGATGAGCACTGAGGAACGTATAGAAATGACACTGGCAATGCTGTATGTTCAGTATACGGGAGTTAAAATTTTTAAAAAAGAAATATGCAGACTTCCAATCAAAGTACACAATTCTATAAAAGCTATCAAACAAGACACAAGTAGGGGCGACTGGGGGGGCTCAATCGGTTAAGCATCAGACTCTTGATTTCAGCTCGGGTCATGATCCCAGGGTCGTGAAATCAAACCCCGCGTCAGGCTCTGCACAGACAGCATGGAGCCTGCTTGGGATATTCTCTCTCTCTCTCTCTCTCTCTCTCTCTCTCTCTCTCTGCCCCTCCCCTGCTTGCACTTGCTCTAACTCTCAAAATAAATAAATAAATATTTGAAATATTTAAAACAACACAGCACAAGTAAATGAAAACACATGCTGTCGGTAGATAATAAAACTCAGTATCATTAAAAGAAATAATAATAATCCCTGGAAAAAAATAGTGGAAACTAAGCAATTTTATCCAAAGATTATTCATCCAAATATTAATTAAGGGCTTGGCAGTGATTCAGAAGATGTATACAGCATAGAGTCGACCTCTAGAGTTTGCAACATAACTAGGGAGTAAGCTGAACGCACCTGTAAAATTTTTAAGGGTGCCTGGGTGGCTCAGTCAGTTAAGCGTCCGACTTCGGCTCAGGTCATGATCTCAAGGTCCTTGAGTTCGAGCCCCGAGTCGGGCTCTGTGCTGACAGCCCAGAGCCTGGAGCCTGCTTCGGATCCTGTGTCTACCTTTCTCTCTGCCTCTCCCCTGCTCATGCTCTGTCTCTGTCTCAAAAATAAATAAACGTTAGAAAAAAAATTAATATTAAGTCTTTCATGCTTAGGGTTCAGAGAAGAAAGAGTAATGCAGATTCACTGGTATTACCAGAGAAGTCTTCATAGAGGAATTTTGAGTGTAATAATAGTAGGAGTTAACATTTATTGAGTACTTCCTATGTTCCAGGCATAATTTTATGCTCTCTTTACATATTAACTTGTCGAAGCCTCCTAACAACCACATGCAACAATGAGTACAATTTTTCCCACTTACAGGGGAGAAAACTAAGATTCATAGAGTTTAAGCAACTTGCTCAGGGTACACAGGTAAGGGAGAGGAAGAGCTAACATTCAAACCTGGACAGCCTGACCCAGAACCCCTGTTTAGAACATCTCTATCCTACGGCACCCACGTGAGAACACCTGCTAACACCAGTGCTCACCCGCCCTGCGTGCACCACGGAGGAATTTGCCGTATGGCCACTTCTATTTCGGCTCCTTCTTTAAAAAAAAAAAAAATGTTTATTTATTTTTGAGAGAGCATGAGCGGGGGGGAGGGGCAGAGAGACAGGTGGCCAGGGGATCTGAAGCAGGCTCTGCTGTGACAACAGAGAGCCCATCGTGAGGCTCAAGCCCACGAACCCCAAGATCATGATCTGAGCTGAAGTCCGGTGGTCAACCAACTGAGCCACCCAGGCGCCCCTCGGCTCCTTCTTCTTCAGAAACTAAGTTCGAATGAGAAGATCTCCTACTCCAGGTCCTCCGCTGACTTGCTGTGGCATCTTGGGAAATCCGATAGGTCCATAGCTCCCTTATGGATAAGGGTGAAAGAATGACACTTTCACAAATACGCCCCAGCACCTTACAGGCTATTCAAATTTGTTTTTGATGTGAGAATCAAAGGGAAAGCTCCTTGAAAAATATGAAATACCTACATGGTGAAACTAACTACCATCGTCCTTTTTTTATCTATTATTTTTACTCTTCTTCTACCCAAACCCATGGCCAGAAGGTACCTATGGAACCACAATCTGGGAAGAGAAAGGGGAAGAGGGCAGAGGCATGTGGCTGGTGTCTGGACCAGCATGGCCTGCCAACCTCTGCCGGGTGAGCCCCAGTGACCACGTGTCCTGCACTAGTCACTCTGGGAACCGATCTTGTTTCTGGTTGTGTTATTTTACACAGCACTACTCAATGTCTCCTTTTTAAGCTTCTCGGAATATACATTTCTGTGATATGTCCAAGCAGGACACGGGGCTCTTAAATAAAGGAAGAAATGGGAATACGGACAAACAGTACCGGGATGTATTTCTTCCTTCTTTTAAATATATGCTTTTATCCTGGCAGCGGATGGAACCCCTTGAGGGGCATTGGGTAGAATTTTTAAAAGGCACTTCCACTGACTTAGTCAATACTCACCTCATGAGGAAGCCTGAACAAACTGAGATGAATGAGCCCAGAGGTCAGCGACAGAAATCAGTCAGACTCCGCGGCTGCCAAATTCACATGATGATAAAGTCACTGTGTGAGAGGAAGCTAAGACTGGCCCTTGCACCAAGTGTGGGGGCTTTTAAGTTGTGGGGTTTTTTTTATTTTTTTATTAAATATATTTATTTTGAGGGCAGGGGGGACAGAGAGAGAGAGAGAGAGAGAGAGAGAGAGAGAGAGAGAGAATTCCAAGCAGGCTCCATGCTGACAGCATGGCTCGTATTCCTGGAACCGTCAGATCATGACCTGAGCCGAAATCAAGAGTCAGATGCTTAACCGACTGAGCCACTCGGGTGCCCCCATGTCTGATGAATTAAAGGGAAATTTTACTTGTCTAAAATGAATGCGGGAATAGAACCATAGATGTGACAGAAACGTTGACGAATATTTACACATTTATTATTTCATTCTCTCATAAATCATTCAATGGTTGTCACATAACTGACTACCTGCCAAGTGCTCAAACTCTGGGCGAGATGCTGTGGACACAAAGATAAAGGAAGCACAGTCCCTAATAAAAGCTCACGATCTACTGGCAGAAGCCCGTATATGTAGATAAATACAACGTGAGGAGTTTAGGTTTAATTATAGAGATGCACACAAGGCACTATGGGAGCATCTAAGGGGGCACAGGGGTGGGGCGGAGGCTGGCGGATCACTTCCTGGAGAAATGACACCTCAGCTGCCTGCTCATCTACCAGCAAGGGCTGTCCAGGGGAGGGGCAGGAAGATTTCCCACCAGGAGGACCTAGTCGAGCAAACAACGGAAAATGAGCTCGAGAACGGTTTACATATTCTCTGCAGGCAACTGCAGACGACCCCTCATCCCTCTGATGTAAAAATGCAGGGCAGGAAAAAGGGAAGAAGACTGTGGAGAGGTGGGTGGGGACCACAGCCCAGCAAGCTTTCTCAGGACAAGGATCTTATGGCTCCTCTCACTGGCTGGTGGTTCTCAGACATTAGCAAGCTTCAGATTTCCCTGATGAGTTGTTTTGTCTTGTTCTTTTAATGTAGGTTTGGTGGGCTTCACCCCCAGAGTTTCCAGTTCAGGGAGGTTTGGGCTGGGGTCTGAGAGTTTGTGTTTCTAACAGGCCCCCCTGTGATGCTGCTGTCACTGCTCTGAAACCACACACCCTGGACAACCAAAGGGACATACGGGATTTCAAGGGCAGCGGTAAAGTGAGCTGTGTGCTTCGAGCCTCAGGCTCCTGGCGCAGGCTGGAGGGAGGGGCACCAGTTAGGAGGCTATGGCAGAGGTGGGGGGGGGGGCGGGGCGGGCAGGCGGGGAGAAGGAGGTAGACAAACCAAACCATAACTCTGCTTGTTAACGATTCCATCAATTATTCCCCACAGAACATCATAATGGACAAATCTGTGTATCGTATTTGCAAAGTTTGGCTCCCTTATTTAATTAGGACATCGAGACTAAGCGCATGTAAAGAGAATATATTCGAGAGAAAAGTGGTAGAACTGGAGATATACACATTTCCAATCCAGAAATGAGTCTGCTGTTGAAAACCAGAGAAGAGAGGTTACTCTTCTATCTTGGATTCCTAGTCCCTTTGGCTGAGATAGTAAGGGACGTCTCATCATGTCCTTCAGAAAGGAGAGGTCCTACCTTGAAAGAAGAATGAAAATCTAGGGCTTTGGAATTAGAAACCAAGGAGTGAAGTGAAAATGGAAACCAGGGTGAGGGTGTCATGAAAGTGGGGTAAGTCAGCGCAGACACAACAGTCTGGCATCCAGCTTTTTAAGCCCCCCACCTGTGAAACCACTGGACATTTGCTAGTTGCCTTTCCCCAAGGTGAGCTAATCAGAGTCCCTGCTGCACTCTAAAGATCCATGATAGGGGCGCCTGGGTGGCTCAGTCGGTTAAGCGGCCGACTTCGGCTCAGGTCATGATCTCACGGTCCGTGAGTTCGAGCCCCGCGTCGGGCTCTGTGCTGACCGCTCAGAGCCTGGAGCCTGTTTCAGATTCTGTGTCTCCCTCTCTCTGACCCTCCCCTGTTCATGCTCTGTCTCTCCCTGTCTCAAAAATAAATAAAAATGTTAAAAAAAAAATTAAAAAAAAAAAAGATTCACGATAGAGCCACAGAGACTAAAAGATGCTGGAGAAAAGTCATCAGAGCAAAAGTCCTGCTATTGGGGGGGGGGGGGGGGGGGGGCCCCCAGAATCCAGAGTCATCCTGGATTCTTTGCCTGGGTCATTCAGAACACCCTCAGTTTGTGAGTGGCATCCTGCATCCAGCATCGCTGGAGGGGTGTTTCCCCAACCACCTGTGGAGAAGAAACTGTTTGTCATTTCCAATCAAACACACACGAGTGCTTTTGTAACTTATGACAAAAATGGATCACTCTAACTCTTATCAGGAGACAGGATCAGTCTTATCACGAGAAAAACATCAGGCAAATCTCAACTGGGGGATGTTCTACAAAAGACCTGATCGGTACTCCTCAGAGTCTCCCAGGTCATCCAAAAAAAACAAGGGACATCTGAGAAAGTAACACAGCTAAGAGGAGCCAAAGGAGACACAATAATTAAATGTAACGTGCTGTCCCAGATGACATCCTGGAACAGAAAAAGAACATTAAGAAAAACTATGGAAACCTGATGAATGTATGAACTTTAGTCAATAATAATGAATCAATATTGGTTCGCGACTAGTAATAAATGTACCATAGTAACGTAAGATGTTAGTGTAGGATGTTAGTAATAGGGGAAACTGAGTAGGGTATATGAGAACTCTCTGAACGATCTTTATGACTTTTCTATAAACCTAAAAGTGTTCCAAAAAATAAAGTTTACATTTTAAAAAAATCATTGAGGAGCAATAAAATAGAAAAAAATTATAAACAAAATACAAGCTCAAATTTTATTATTATATTCAGCATAGATAAAATTACACTTCAATAAATACAAGAACACATGATCTAAAAAAAAAAGAAAAGAATGGCAAAAATTGTGCACTTTATTTACTGCAAGTGTGAGTAGAGGTGAATAAATAATGAGTTGCTGCTACATTCATAACTTGTTTTCATTCCTGTCATTCAGCTGTAACTAAGCAAAGAGGTATATGTATAACAGGGAGTCCCTATATTAAGTACTTAAATGCACGCTTTGAAGGAAGATCATATTTATCAATATCAAAGTTTTTAACATGACAAATGAGCAAGCTTTGCGCTTGTTAATGTATCTAATCTAGTTCAGATTGATTACAGTGCTTCTCACTGGTGATAATGTATATCTAAATTGCTTCTGTGCTTTGTTTTAGTAACAAGGACAGTATAGAAACCAGTCTCGCAAACAAATGGAAAGATATTCCATGCTCATGAATTGGAAGAATTAATATCGTCAAAGTGTCCATATTACCCAAAACAGTCTGTAGGTTCAATGCAAACCCTATCAGAACACCAACAGCATTTTTTACAAAACAATTAAATGGAACCACAAGAGACCCTGAATAGCCAAAGCAGTCCTGAGAAAGAAGAAGAAAGCTGGAGATATTACAATTCCAGATTTCAAGATATATTCCAAATCTGTAGTAATCAAAACAGCATGGTATTGGCACAAAAACCAACACATAGATCGATGGACAGAATAGAGACCCCAGAAATAAGCCCACATTTATACGGTTAATTAGTCTATGACAAAGGAAGAAAGAATATACAGTGGGGAAAAGACAGTCTTTTCAATAAATGGTGTTGAGATACTGAACAGCTACATCTAAAAGAATGAAACCAGGCAACTTTCCAACACCATACAGAGAAGCAAACTCAAAATGTGAGACCTAAAACCAAAAAAATCCTAGGAGAGAACACAGGCAGTAATTTCGCTGACATCAGCCATAGCAACATTTTTCTAGATATGTCTCTTAAAACAAGGAAAACAAAAGCAAACATGAACTATTGGGTTCATCAAGATAAAAAGCTTCCACACAGCAAAGGAAACAATCAACAAAACTAAAAGACAACCTGCAGAATGGGAGAAGATATTTGCAAATGACATGTATGATAAAGGTTTAGTATCCAAAATCTATAAAGAGCTTATCAAACTCAACACCCCCCCCAAAAAAAAAAAAAACACACACACAAAAAACCCAGGTAAGAAACGGGCAGTAGACATGAATAGACACTTTTCCAAAGAAGACATTCAGATGGCTAACAAACACATAAAGATATTCAACATCACTCATTATCAGGGAAATAGAAATCAAAACCATGATGAGATACCTCCTCACACCTGTAAGAATGGCTAAAATTAACAACACAAGAAACAACGTGTATTGGCGAGGATGCGGAGAAAGGGGAAACCTCTTGCACTGTTGGTGGGAATGCAAACTGGTGCAGCCACTCTGGAGAACAGTATGGAGGTTCCTCAAAAAACTAAAAATAAAACTACCTTGCACTAGTTGGTATTTACCCAAAGGATACAAAACTACAGATTCAAAGGGGCACATGCACCCCAATGTTTATAGCAGCTCTATCAACAATAGCCAAATTATGGAGAGAGCCCAAATGTCCATCAACTAATGAATGGCTAAAGAAGATGTGCTATATATACACAATGGAATATTCTCAGACATCAACAAGAATGAAATCTTACCATTTGCAATGACATGTACAGAGCTAGAGTGTATTATGCTAAGCAAAATAAGTCAATCAGAGAAAGAAAAATGCCATATGATTTACTCACATGTGGAACTTAAGAAACAAAACAGATGAATATATGGAAGGGATGGAGAGAGGAGAGAGGGAAATAAACTACAAGAGACTCTTAACCATAGAGAACGAACTGAGGGTTGATGGAGGGAGGTGAGTGGGATATGGGCTAGATGGGTGATGAGTATTAAAGAGGGCACTTGTTATGATGAGCACTGGATGTTGTATGTAAGTGATGAATCATCAAATTCTACTCCTGAAACCAATATTGCACTGTATGTTTAACTAACTAAAATTTAAATTAAAAATAAATAAATAAAAACTAAAAAATAAACTATTAGGACTACATCAAAGTAAAGAGCTTTTACATAGCAAACAAAACAAAAAGACAACCCACTAAATGAGAGAAGATATTTGCCAATGATATATCTGATAAAGGGTTAATATCCAAAATATATAAAGAACTCATACTACTCAACATCAGAAAAACAAGCAATCTGATTAAAAATTGGCAGAGGTCCTGAGTAGACATTTTCCAATAGAAGACACGCAGATGGCCAACAGACACATGAAAAGATGCCCAGCATCATTCATTATTGGGGAAATGCAAATCAAAACCATGATGAGATATCACTTCACTCTTGTTAGAATGGCTAAAATCAAGAAGACAAGAAACAACAAGTGTTGGAAGGATATGGAGAAAAAGGAACCTTTATGCACTGTTGGTGGGAATGTAATTTGATACAACCACTGTGAAATAGTATGGCCATTCCTCAAAAATTAAAAATAGAAATACCTTATGATCCAATAGTTCCATTATTGAGCTTTCACCCAGGGGAAAAAAAAAAACACTAACTCAAAAAGGTATATGCACCCTTATATTTATTGCACCATTATTTACAATAGCCAAGACATGGAAGCAACTTTGTGGCTTTCAACAGCCAAATGGATAAGGAAAATGTATATTTGTACAATGGAATATTAGACATCCATAAAAAAGGATGAGATCGTGCCATTTGAGACAACTTGTATGGACCTAGAGGGTATTATGCTAAGTGAAGTAAGGCAGACTGAGAAAGACAAATGCCATATGATTCCGTTCATAAATGGAATCTTTAAAAAAATGAATAAACACACAAAGAGCAGAATAAGAACTAGAAATACAGAGAATAAACTGATAACTGCCAGAGGAAAGGGGGGTGAAGGGGTGGGGGAAAGGGTTAAGAGGAAAGGGAGATGGCCTCCAGTTATGGAATGAATAAGTCATGGGAATAAAAAGCAGAGCATAAGGAATACAGCCAATATTATAATAGCGATGTAGCAGGACAGATAGTAGCTATACTTGTGGTAAACACAGCATGATGTACAAAGTTGTCAAATTACAAAGTTGTGTATCTAAAGCTAAGGTAACATTGTATGTCAACTATATTCAAGTAAAAACAAAATAAAATAAAATCTATTCAATCACTCTTTAAAAAATTTAAAAAAAAAAAAAGATGGGACCCATCAGACTTTATATCTTGCAGAAACACTGAGTTTTTATAGCTCAAGCATTCTCAACTTTTCTTTTCTACAATCACTGGACCTCAATATTCAATGAAAGTCCTATTTTATAATTCATTTTCCATATTATCACATAGTTTGTAAAGAGAATAATCTAAAGTTTATGCATTACACTTCACTTAATTTACAATTTTTGTTATATCACTTGGTGCATTGTTTCTTTTGGCTGACATTTTTTTCATAGCAAGACTTTCTTAGTAAAGAAAGTGGTGCGTTGATTTCCATCTGCCCAACCTCTTTGATCTGGGCAAATACTCCAGAAAGTTTCCTTTTCACCGCAGCTGTGACATCAGAGCATATTTCTATACTGAAGGAACTCCCAAACACACCTGATAATATTGTAACCCTTCATAGTTTTATACAGCCCAATTATAGTTGCTGACAATGAAGGTGAAAAACATGAATTTTCAAATTACCATCATGTTCTGATTGTGCATATGTAAAGAGAATTGCAAGGTTAACAATATCTGTTGCAAGTTGCAATAAAAGATACATTGCTAGTACACCTCCGTGTACCAAAAATGGTTAATACACCATGACCAGTTGGAAATCAAGATTGGTTTAACATTCTAAAAGCACAGTATAAATAAACTAAGGAAAAGCATATTATTATCTCAATAGATGAATAAAAAGCATTTTATAAATTCCAGCACTAATTCCTGATAAATACTCCCAGCAAACTAAGAACAGTTGGAAAATGCCAGAACTTGATTAACAGGCAACTACCAAAACCCGACAGCTAGGGTCATGCTTACTGATGAAACGCTGGATGTTTTCTTCCTGTTGGGGGCTGAATTTCATCCCTCAACATTCATACGTTAAAGTCCTAACCCCTGGTACCTCAGAATATGGCTCTATTTGAAGACAGAACCTTTAAGAGGTAATCAAGGTAAAATGAAATCATGTGAGTGGGCCTTAATCCAATATGACTGCTGTTCTTATGAAAGAAAGAAAGAAAGAAAGAAAGAAAGAAAGAAAGAAAGAAGAGAGAAAAGAAAAGAAAAGAAAAGAAAAGAAAAGAAAAGAAAAGAAAAGAAAAG